>NC_066547.1:5574459-5666959 GCF_024679095.1 Eriocheir sinensis
GTATTGTTTTCTCATTTATATATCTTGTAGAATTTTTTTCCCCTCTATAACCCCGAGAAAAATGTTTCTGCAAATATTTGATTGTTAATGATACAGACATTTATTTATATTTCCACGTGTTACTCTAAATACTACTGAAGATAAAGATCGTAAGAAAGATCGTAATTCTTCTAGTAGCAACGGTCTACGTCTTGGGAGGTTCTCTGTTCGTAATGGCGAGGCAGGAAACGAAGCTCTGGTTGTGGTAATGATCTGATGACTGTCACGACCCCGAGAAGTGAGCGATAGTTGTGGTAATTGTGGCGCGGCGGCGGTGGTAGTGTGCTGGTTACTGTATAAAGTATGGGGGGTGGCGCGCCTCCCCCCTTTACCTTAATGGAGCAGAGTCGCCCATTACCCGTCACTCTTCCATCACCATTTTTCAGTGCACGCTGAGGTAACATTAATACATCAAACCCAACATTAATACATCAAACCTAATGAGGATTTTTTTGCCATTAGCTGAGGCCTACACCATGTGGTTACCCCTGACAAATGGACGTCTTTTCTCCTTGCTCACAGAACCCCCCTAACCCTCCCCTCCTCCTTGGTCCCTCCTGCTCCCCCTTCTCCATCTCCTTCCTTCCTTCCCCCCCTTCCTCCCTCCTTCCTTTTGCCGCGATCCAAACTGCATCTTTCCCTTCCTCCTTCCCTCCCTTCATTCCTCCTTCCTCCTCCTAAATATATTCAGAATTTGCATCACGGAAGAAAGAATATATTGTTACATGTATGACAAAAAAAAAGTGGTAGTATAATCATAATATATTGTTTTTGCTGCTTCTGTTAGTTAATGGAATATTTTTGGATTACATAAGCTTAGTTGCTAGATGTCGTTGCTCTTGTTACTATCGATGAGGTGGTGTAGTGCAGCCAGATTCACTGTATAATGTATCTAAAACTACATTTATTTTTAAGAATTGACAAAAAAAACCCAGGTTCATTAACGGGTAGTACATATTCTCGACGCGTATCAGTAAGCTCACAACTCATTTATTCACGAAAGATTGATTCAAACGAGTAATCATCAAAGGAACCTGAGGGCAGACGAACAAGTATTGTGTAAGATCACCGAATACCTTTTTTTCCTCCTTAGACCTGAAGGTGGACGCTCCTCACCCAATCTTAGCCTCGAGGCACCCAACGCGCCGGTCTTTCCTCCTCAGCAGCGCCATCTAGGAGGTGCAGGTGTTTTTATCGCGATGATGTAGCACTCGGCGACAAGTTTTGACCCAATTATCATAACCCGTCCGTGGTGCAAAGCAAAAAGCCAGGGTATAATCAGTCCTCAAATGACAAGGTGTCTTTTTATGAGTCCTGCTTAATGTATCATATTTGTTGTCTTCCCTCGCCTGCCCTCGCCACGACCCATCCAGCTCAGCGTTGCCAAATTATCGTACTCATCGCATTGCATTTTCGTAGTTTCTGACCAATAACGAATGCAAAAACAAACAAACAAACATCAATAAATAGGAGTTTTAACGCTAACTTCAATTTTCTATCGTTATTTGTGTAGGTACGAGAGTTTGAGGCTTAAAAGTAATAAAGACGATGATGTGAGTACGATAATCTGGCAACGCTGGTGTAGCTAGGTGTCGTCTCGTCCCTCTCTCAATCCTTTATTTTTTTCAGAATAGTTTCAATTGGTTGGTTGGTTGGCTGTTGCTGGTCCCTTGGTCGTGTTGGTCTACAGATTGGTTGTGGAATCTAATCTTCTCTACGTTTTCATATTTGGTAAAGAAGATTTTATCCATACATATTTCTCCCTTCGATGTTTATAAATATGATGGACGTTTCTGCAAGAGTCAGTCGATTTGAGCATTCACTTGATTGTATACACTCTAGTAATTGCACTTCATTCAATTTTCATAACTGAGGGAAAGAGTGAAGCTTGTTTGATTGAAAGCGTTGTAAAATCGTACAGAAAAACGTCAGTAATCTTAGTAATGTGTCTTTAACCACATAGCAACACGGCAATACTTGATCTGCATACGACATCTCTCAAATACACTTCCTAATAGACAACATTATTAACTTTTCACTTGTAGAACGTTATTTACACATTCCCTCGACTTTCTTTTCGCCTCAATCTGTTCGTCTCCCTCGCATAGCATTCATCCTTCATACTCCTCCTGCATCTCTTTTTTTTCCTGCCCACCAATCCCTCCATCCATCCTCTCCTCCATCCCGCCACAACTTGCCTCTGTTATGCAGGAACCGCCGCCACCATTTTGCGTTTGGCGGTTTTATGATTAACTCGTCATGACGCTGATGGTCGCTATTCAGGGTGGCTTGACGTCCATGGGGGCCTAATGGTTCTTCGGGGGGTCACGGGGCGCCAGGGGAGTGTAGGGGAGGCGAGGAGAGGCGGCGCGAGGGACGGAGGATGGTGGAAGGGGAAGGGAGGAGAGTGGAACAAAGGAAGGTGGAAAAATCGGATGAAAGGGAGAGATGCTTTGAATGTTGGGGCGAGTGACGATTAGTGGAGTGAATAATGAAAGGGACTCAAGGGTTAGGATGAGAGGCTGATGCATGTGAGTGTGGTGAGCATGAGTTTGAGGTCGCGATGCATGTTTATAAAGGTTCTGGTTGACATGAGGTAGAGGAAATGTAGGTAATAATATATGGATGATTAGGTAGATAAGAAACACTACGCAGAAAGATAAAGAGTAAACAAAGGAAGTAAAGGAAAACGACAGAACGATATGAGTTAAAAATGGCAAAAAAAATAAGGATAGTCAAATCATAGCAACATAGCAGTGAGAATTAAAGGAAAGTAAATGATTAGAAGGGAAGATAAGAGATCACTGATGCTTTCAACTTTATAAAAAAAGAATATCGTTCAACACGACCAACTAGGTATTTCATGTATGAGACGAGAACGCAAAGAACAGAGAAGGGAGAGCAAAAAAAGAAAGCTAAAAATAGAAAGAGAAATCGGTCAAGTGAAAACAGGAAGTAAGGAAAAGGAAGATAAATGAAAAACTGAATAAAAAAGAGAAGGAAATCAGTCTTAAGCAGGGAGTTGTACACATAAGGCAAAAAGTAAGAGGCTCCTGAGTCACTACCAAGAAGAAGCTGAAGGAAGGAAAGGAAAAGAAGGAGGAAAAGTTGTTTGGTTGTCTGGTGGCTCGGTTGCTTGGTTGGCGGGGATGGTTGAGGCGATGGTGAAGTGTGAGGGAAGAAGTGCATGTCTGCTCCGTGGTTCAACATTTGTCAGTGTCCGCTGCTGTTTTTTTTTTTTTTACTCTCTCTCTCTCTCTCTCTCTCTCTCTCTCTCTCTCTCTCCTTCTCTCTTTACGCTTCAAATTCAATAATATCTCGTTTCATTCGTCTACGTAATCTTACCTCGACTTTATTTCTTCTCATTTTGCTTGTGAAATTAAAACCCTCACCGAGAATTAGTTTTGTTAGTCTCTGGTTCCAAGTCACCGGAGAACCAACCGCCTAACTTATGCAATGGTCATATTCTTAAACATTCCGGCGTCCAAGCACACACACATCAGACTTTCATGAGAGTTTTGAGCCTTTCCAGGGATAGCTTTATGACTCTTCTGGTAGTCTGACCCTTCTTCTGTACCATGAACCTAAACAAACACTCATTAGTACCCGACTGATCTCCTTTTCGGCCTTTGGGAATAGTTGATGTGAAGGATTGAAGCATCTTAGCATACCTGCACAGTGGCTCTCTCTTACCCCATGTTTTGCAGCGGAGGTTATACGTGTGTGCGTGCGGGGTGGAAAGATGCAAAGGGAAGGCCGCTTAATTCATGCCGTCCAAGGAAATCATAGCATCATTAGTCTTCACCATAATCCATCACACACGCATACATTTCCATCATTACAACTTAGCCCTCCCTCCTTCACTCCTTCACTCGGTTCCTCTCTCTCTCTTCCCCTTTCTTATCTCATCTTTCTTTCCCTCCCTCTTCTATCCCTCTACTCGTCTCTCTCCTTTTCTCTCTTTTCCCTTCGACCCTTCGTTCCCATTACTTTCCATTACTCCATCATTTCTAACTCTCACTCCCCTCTCCGCTGAAATAGTAATATGTAATTCACTTGCGAGATGCATAAAATATCAATAAGCGTGTTTCGCAAATGGTGACTCGTGTGTGTGATGTGAATTCTTGCGGTGGTTTCTGTTCCCAAAGCTTAGCGTGTTTGTATGTAGTGTGTTATTTTATTTTTGTGTGTTATATGCTAGAGGTTGAATTTTGGTATGTATGTTGGATTTATTGGGTTACTTTGTTCTTCGTGTGGTGTTTGGGATTTGATTTATGTGTTGGCTGTTGGGTTATATCAGAGCAAAGCATTCTGGTAAGGCGTGTGATCTGTTTGCATGCATAGGGCTCAAGGGATTAGATTCAGTACTCAAGTCTGGCCTCTGTCCTTGCATAAGATGAAAATGCATATCCTGCGATTTGGTCTAATATAATCCCATAAGAAAGCAGATAAACAAAAGAAATCAATAACAATCACTACTAATTTAATATCCCAACTATAAAAGAGTACATTGCAACAGTTAAGAGATTTTAATCCTTACTAAACGCTTGCATTTCAAGACGCACTTACTACCTATTATATTCGCAAGCAGAGAAAAGGGAGGCATTCTAAACTCTTTCCATGTAGAGGGCACCGCTTTATATGTTGGTTCCTCTGTCTGGGGTTAAGATGCGTTTTCGGTTCGCCTTCTTGCGCCGTGAAGAACATAAGTGACGCGAGGATGAGTGACTGACTTTCCACGTTATGCTCCTCTACGGGAAAGCGACGTGGGCTCCCTTGATCCTCCACATCCATTTTCTCCTTCTGTAATTCAATTTTCCCTTCGTCCGTCCATTTCCTCATCGTCTGTCGCCTCGTTTCTTACACTCGCTTCCTCCATTTTGCCTCCCTTGCCTCCTAACTTCATTCTCCGTCCTCGGCCCTCCCATCATCTCTCACGCACTCTCTCTCTCTCCCTCTCTCTTTCCCCCCCCCTCTCTCTCTCTCCCTCTCCACCACCCGTTCCCCTTCCCTCCCCTCTCAAAATCCCACTTCCCCCTTGCGTTCACCCTTCCCTTCTACCCTCTCCACGTCTATTTCTTCTCTCCTTTCCTTCTTCAGTCCCTTCTCTCCCCTTCTCTTCCGTTCCTTCTTCAGTTTCCTCTCTTCTCTTTTCGTACTTTCTTTCCTCTTCAGTCTCTTCCCTCACCTTTTCCTCCCTTCCTTCTTCTTCACTCTTAACCCCCCTCCCCCTTTTCCACCCTTCCTTCCACCCCAGTCCCTTCCCTCTCCTCTTTCGTCCCTTCCATTTCCCTCCCTTCCTTCCTCTTCAGTTCCTTCCCTCCCCTTTTCCTCCTTTCACCCCACGTCACCCTCTCCTTTTCCTTCCTCCACTACACCTCCCTCCCCCTTTCCTCCCCTTCGGCCCTTTTCCTCCGGCCCGCCCTTCCTTCCCTGGCCTGGATGCGTTCTGACACATGATGGATCTATCCGAGAGCGGCGCCGCGCTGCTCGTCACTGGTTAGGTGTCCCCTATAATTATGTCAGCCCGGCCCCAACAAAGGATAGATGACGGGACGCTGATTAATGGCTCTTGATGTTATATTAAACAATGATGGTTTCTGATACCGCCATGTTGAGCGGACGAAGGAGGCGACGAGGCGGCAGGAACGAAGAATGGATGGTGGATGGATGGAAGGAACGGGGAAAGGAGAGAGAAGGGGAAGGAAGGAGCCATTGCGGGTTGGTTGGTAGCTGCGATGATGGTTGGAAGGAGGCGACGAGGTGGATGGTGTATGGATGGATGGAAGGGGGAAAGGAAAGGAGAAAGGGGAGGGAAGGAAGGAGCCATGGTGGAGGTTGGTGGCTATGTAGGTGAAGTTGGAAGGAGTCGACGAAGCTGCAGGAATGAAAAATAGATGGATGGAAAGGAAGGAGTAGGGAAGGAAGGAGGCATGGCGGAGGTTTGGTAGCTGTGATGGCGGCGTTGGCGGTGAAGTTGTTTAATGGAGGTATTGGTTTAAGGCGTAACCGTAGAGCCTTGTTATTCCAAGCTGTGCGGGGAGAGCATAACACCGCCCGCGCAAAAAAAATGTTGATGTAGTGATAAAACAGTTAGACAAAGACAACACGCATCGCCTACCATGTGAAAGGAAACACGGGAGGAAGAGAGAATAAGAGAATGAAAGAAAGAGTAAAAGAAAGAAAGGTTAAGTACACAAGGAATTAAGAAGGTTGGTGGTGGCGCACTTGAGACCATCCGACCTTTTGTATAGCTTTACGGTCTCAGGTTCGAGTCCCGACCTCGCTGAGTGGTCTAAAGTTACAGGCGCAACACCAAACGCAACAATAACAACAGTGGCGCCATGTTGGATCGCGTTGCCTGCTCATTCAAACCCCCCCAAAAAGTTGAAAATAGAGAAATAAAAACGAGATGAATTAACAAGAAAACAGAATGCGTAAACTTTTCTTATATATGATTTATTCTCCTCTTTCCTTAAACCTTCCTTAATTTGCCTTCTTTCAGTAAAAATAATAAAAAAGTACTCCAATACAAACGAGGAAGAGAGAGACACAGACAGACAGGCAGACAGACAGACAGACAGACAAACAGACAGACCCAAGAAAGCAAAAACAAGATGGCAAAGCTAAACGCACCCAAGGCAGGAGCGGCGGCAGGCGTTTCATCGCACCCAGTAGGACCCCCCGACAAATTCGAGGAAAAATCTGTTAATGGACTTAGATCCCAGACAAGGCGGGTCGACCTCATGCATAAAGGAGAAGCCTGATTCATGCAGTGGTCCAGAGACGCGAGCGGAAGACGAGAGAGTAATTAATTTTAGGATGGGAAGGACGTGAGGAGGAAGGAGGGCCGTAGGTAGGTAGGGAGTGGGAAGGAGGAGAGAGACAGACAGGAAGGAAGGAACGGAGGGAGAGAAGAGGAAAAGAAAGTATTTTAGGATGAAAGAAGGGAGAAGAAGAAAAGGGAAAAATAATAACAGGGAAAGAAGGAGAAGGCAAAGAAGGAGGGAGAGAGGAAGAGTAAAAGAATATATGGTTGTATGAAAGAAGGGAGAAGAGGAAATGAAGAAAAAATAGGAAAAAAGTAAAGCAACGAAACAGGAAAAATAAGATTAGCAAGAGAGAAAGGAAGTTTGCTGAATGAAGAAAAACGTATTTGCAGTGGTAGAGAGCCAATTAATATACTTAAAGAAAAAGGGAAGTCTGAGGGATGGAAGTCATAATCTGCCATAAGAATATAAGTATCAGATTTTTCTTAAGTGTAAAACGAATCAGTTGCTATAAAATGAAACGACGTCAATAATAAAAGCATAATAATAATATTTTCATCTCTCCCTCGCTCTTAAACCTTCTCTCTCTGTAACGCCTCCATCTTTCCCCCTCTCTCTCTCTCGCTCTCTAATTTACATACGCTTCCTAATTCCTCACTCTCTCTCATTTACATCCTCATCCTCAATCACTGCCGTTCATAGGGTGAGTATTTTTAAAGCAGTGGCGTCCGTCGAGACCTGCAAAGCATCGAAGTGAGAGGTGATGTAACCAAGGAGGGGCGTCTGGTGTGTGTGCGTGTGTGTGCGAGCAGGCATTGATCTGTTGATATAAGTACTGAAAAATCGAGGATGAGAAGGACAGACGAAGAAGAGGAAAGGCAGGAAGAGAGAGGAGGAGAGAAAGAAGAAGAGAAAATACTGTGGAAAAGAGACGAGGAGAAGGAAAGGAAGGAGGAGAAGGAGAAGATGATGGTGGTGGTGGTGGTGGTGGTGGTCGTAACGGTAGCGGTAATGGAGGTGGCATGAGAGAAAATGATAAAAGAAAACGGTAATACCTGGGAAATAACGTCAATTTAGGTGTTACATCTTAAACGCAATATGCAAATCAGTCAACTTATAAAACATCCGACGAATACCAATTTTTATACTGTTTTTGTTAGACGTCTTTAAAAAAAATCCCTTTAAATATTATACACAATACCTTTTTTTTTTCTTCGTCACTCCCTATTAGTGAATTATCAGGAGGCTTTACGTTGGGTGTCAGGGGGATGTAGGTTGGGGTTAGATTACGCGTGGATAAAACTTTTTTTGTGCCCCGGCCAATCCGTATCGAGAGGAGAAAGAGTCTGGCCGAGGAGTACAAGTTTATTCGCTTATAGGTACGCGAGTCGGTGGGTGGAGAGCGTTTGGGTGCGGGAGGGCCGATGATGTGGGGTGGGCGGGTGGGTGAGTGAGGAGCTTGGGTGCTTTGTTGTAAGGTTGGGCTGAGTAGGAGTAGATGTGGAGTTCTGTCTGGGAGAGGCGGTGGAGGAGGTGGAGACGCGGCTACAAGAGGTGGATGACATGTTTCTGCAGGAGCTTGAGGGCGAGAGAAGAAGACTAAAGGAAGAGTGTGGTGATGGGCGTGCGGGTGGTCCGTGGGCGGCGAGCAAGCGGGAAAGGCGAGGCGGAGGAGGGGTGCGGGCGGGTGTGCGGGCTGGCGGGCTGGCGGGCGGGCTGGGGGAGAAAGCCTGGGTTATCGGTGGGCAGGATCGGCGGCCAGGGAGCCTCCGCCGTGTCCTCATCCGTCACTGTCACGGCAGACAACTGTCCCGGTGACGCCACGCCATTCACGCCACGACTGCCGCTGCTGCCGCCAACGCCGACGCTGCTGCTGCTGCTGACGCTCCTGCTGCCGTCGTTGCTTCCTCTCCTCCTGCTAATATTGACTGATCCCTTCACGTGGACGCCGCCGCCTCGTCCCTCCAGCCCCCATAACACACCACCCGACTTTGACTAAAACAGAAACTTATTCCACAAAACCATCTCGCAGCAGCTACCTCCTCCTCCTCCTCCTCCTCCTCCGGCTTCTCCCTCCTTCTCTCCCTCTCTCTTTCTCTCCCTCCCACCTTCCCTTCCTCCGTCCCTTCCTCACAGCAAATATTTCTCCCCAGCAGTTTCCTGTCTCTCACAGCGCAACCACACCGTCACCGCCGCGCAGTAAACTATGATGTAATCGTGTCCGTCCGAGCACTTGAGTGGCTGCAGCGTCGGTAATTAGTTCATAATATCATAAACATTGCCGCCGCTGCCGAGGACCGCCGCGATCTCGTGCCCACCTGAGTATGAACACGAGGACGATGACTAACTCCTGATGTAAACGAGGGTCCTTATCGCCACAAAGAGCTCCGGCCTCCTCGTCCTCCCCCTCCGTCACTATCTCCACTCACTTTCACCGTCGCACTATCACCTTCCCCGCATTACTATTCAGTTCACTTAAAACGCCATTATCTCTTCCTTTTTCCCCCCGGCCGCCATTACTCTCGTGTACTACAAACGCTTTATATTTATTTTCTCATTCTCTTGTCTTTCTTCTTCCTCCGCTTATCGCCGCGCGTTCGTTACTTTCTCCCGTCATCATCATCATCATCATCATCATCACTAACAGCTCATGATTGCGCAACTCTTACTCTATTATTTTATTTTCTCTTCCTTTCTTTGTTTTGTTATTTCCGGATTAGAACGAATCATCCGCTAGAACCTCACAGGCGCTGAAAAAAAAAATCTTCCTCGACAAAATTGAAAAATATAAAATGATGAAGAGAAGAAGAATCGCAAGTCATCCCCGGAGAGCGTGATTTCGAGGTCTCCGCTCCGAGGGTGACGTATTAGTAGGAAGCAGCAGTCACGTAACTCCTTAGAAATGGCAACGTTTTTATACGGTGAACAGGAAGAAAAAGGATACTGTTCTTTAATGTATACAGTAAATTAGTCTCTCTCGGCATGTGTGTGTGTGTGTGGGGGGGGGGGGGGGAGAGACAGACAGACAGACAGACCAACAAAGAGAAGGGAAGGTCTTAAGGACACAATCATTAAGTCTCACAAGCAAACAAAGGAAGGAAGTAAGGGAGCCAGAAAGGAAGCAAGCGAATGAGAGACTTATTGGCATTCTGATCACCTCGAAGAACCAAAGGAAGCCGAAGATTATAAAGTAATTAGCGGACAAATGAACCCTCAATTTTGCAATGCTAACTGTAATCATGGGCTGCAAGGGGAGGAAGCACTCTGTTACTGTCCCGCGCTGCACTCAGGAACCGGAAGGCTGCATGGCTGTTTGGTCTGATAGTGATCGCTGGTTCGACCCCCCGCTAGGTTCGAGGACACAGTTTATGCGGTAATCTTTAATAATGTGCATTCGTTATATTCCTGCCCGTTGCCCTTGCTTGAACATACATCATAACGCTTATCAGTACGTTGTGATCCATGTTGATTGCTGTTTGGATATTGCAGGAAGTTGCGATGTTTATTAAGCTACTTCTAATGATGGTGGGTCGTTTGCTTTCTTTATTTTGTCTTCCCTTGCATAAACGCCTTTGATAAGCTTGTTTTCTATTATATACACACAATATTTCTCTTCTATCTTCTATCTCATTCTTTCTTATACTTCTCACCTATCTTCTCCCTTACACTTCTATCTCGGCAAAACTTTTCTCTCAGTCTCTCCTTCCTTTCGCCCAATTCACACCTGTGCTTCACTATTCCTCTTCCTCTCCTCCAATTCACTATTTCTCTTATCATTTTTCTATTGCACGTGATACTTTTTCCTCGCAAACACACATATTTTCATAGAAAGCTCATTGCAAGGATAGTTTCTTCACAAGCTTATATTTCAGAGCACTACAGGAACTTAAACAGAAAGGAGGGTACCGATCCAAGACTCAACAGTCGAGCAAGAGGAGAAAAATATGAATCCGTCGAGCTGTTTAGTGGAGTGTTTAGTGATGGAAGCCTTCAACACCAGCCCCCGACTTTTATGGCATATGTTTTAAATCGGTGACATCATTATCCAGCCACAGATGAGGAGAATTAGGGGAAGCAATAGTGGTAGTAGTTTTATGTGCTTGTTCCGTTCAGAGATTGCGTGCATTTCTCGTAATCCTCGGCGTGTAATTTTGCGAGCACGCGTTTCCCTCCTGCCCATCCGCTGCGTGAGGGGTTTACGAGTGAGTAATTCAAGGTAATGAGGATAATGCCAGTATCGCGATGTGCTGTAGATCGCCTTGCATTTGTCGGGAAGGAAAGCATCTTTATGGGTTTGACCGCAGGAGGGAAAGAGAAAGAGTGGACGGGGGAAGAGAGAAGGAGAGGGAGTGTGGGGATTAGGGGGGGAGGGGGATGGTAGACAGTGCAAAACCTCACCACACACACTCACGATAAACATTAACTGCTAAAATATTAACCATAAAACTTGTGATTTGACACGCTTGTACCTCCTCCTCCATCCCCTCAGAGCAAATATTATGATACCACGTGAATGCTTGTTTATGTTTATGTGGTATGTGTGTGTGTGTGTGTGTGTGTGTGTGTGTGTGCGGCAAGGTCGGTGTGATGATTTTCTCTTTTTTCTTCTTCTTTTGCTTTACTCTTACGTGAATTGCAGGTTCCAGAGAAAGCGTTTAGTATGATGAAGGTGAATTGCAGACTCGGTAATGGCAGCGAACGAGGAACTGCCACGCATATACAGTCCGTCCGTCAGATTCAGAGCGTCCAGGAAGCTCATTGCCGCTTTGATTACGGCGCCTCGCAGCCTCGACCACTCCCAAGGCAACGAAGGCTCTTGTCTCCCTCAGGAAATCGTCAATTTTTCTTGTGTTCTTCATGTGTGACAGGTGGAGTCATCCCTCTCCCTCTCCCCTCCTTCCCTGTTCCCTTTCCCTTCCCTCCCGTATCCCCTTCTTCCTCTCCACTCCTCCCTCCCTCCCTTCCTCTCCTACGTCCTCAGTCATCCATCCTTCGCATTCATCTCTACTGATTCATATACTTGTTTCTCTTCCCTAATGCGGCAAGGTTTCATACGTGTCTTACTCTTTTGTTAAATTTTCCATCTCTCCACTTCCGTTTGTCTTTGTTCTTGTGGCGTGCTAATGATATATCTCATCTTAAACCATTTATCTTACTTGTTTCTTTATTTTTAGTGTTTACACAGATCTTTATCAAGTGTTTTTTTGCTTTTATTTATTAACTTATTATACGCTTTTAAATTCAGACATAAAATAGTGTGAGTATTTATTCCTACCTATTTTTTTTACATCAAAGGATACGGCACAAGGGCAACAAAAAGGGTACAAAAAAAGCCCGCTACTCGCCGCTCCCACAAAAGTAAAAAGCAAAGAGTAGCCAAAAGAGAGGCATCAATGTCCTACCTTACCTGTTCATTCTTACTTCCTGCCTTTCACGCTTGCCCTTTTTCCTTCCTTTTTAATCCCTCCTTACCTTTTCATCTTCCCTTCTCTCGCTACCACTATTAAAGCTGACCTTCAATACCAACCACTGCTAATTAAGATGGGATAACTGAGCACCACCACCGCCCTCTTTACCTTTCCATCTTCCCTTCTCTCGCTACCACTATGAAAGTTGACCTAAAATATCAACCACTACTAATAAAGATGGGATAACTGAGCACCGCCGCCATTACTCTTTCCGCCCTCTCTCTCTCACTCTCCCTTCCTCTCCTAGCGTCTCCCATTACTGTTTTTCTCTCCCTGGCCTCCGCGTCCCAGGTATGGCGCGCCCCGACGTGTTGCAGCATTAATGGAGGTAACCCGAGTGAGCCTTGAACGCCCACTCGGGTTGCGAAAGGTTCCGATGTTGGTGTTTGATTCCTTGCAGCTAAACCACCACCATCACCACCACCACTGCCGCGCCTAAATACCTCAAAAAGATAAATCAGTTTGTTTTTCCACTTGTATATCTTTGCTTTATTGTGTGATTATCACGTCTTATCTTTTCATACGTATTTGTTTTCTCAATTAGCTGAAGTATTTTGAAGAGTTCTGTCGAGTTTTAATCAGGAATATGTAGTTTAAAATGGCTTCAAAGAGAGGAGAATGTCTTTTACTGAGGCGTGGTTGCACTTAAGTTAACGTAAAAAAAAAATACTTGGAAAAACAGAAGAATTTAAAGTCGAAAACCAACGTAAGATCGTGACGTGAACAACATGGCGAGCAGCTCCTTGTAGTCACCTGTCGCAGCCTCACCCCGGAAAGGCCAGGTGTCTTTTCTGCCATGCCTCTCCCCCCTCTCCGTCTTATCAACCCCCCTCCCCCCTCTCCCCCCTCTCCCCCTTATCAACCCCCCTCTCCCCTCTCCCCCCTCGACACACCTACAGGGTCACTCGCTCCCCATTGTGTTGTCACTCACTCTCACATTCCCCAATCATATTTTATGTCTCACTCCATGGCGACTTTTTTTTTTTTAGCGTGCGAGTATCAAAAAACATCATTATTATTGTTATCATTTTACTGCGTCTTCCTGAAGGCGTGTTTGCAAGGCCGTGAGGGTTGTTTACTTTCCTTCGTCAAACAAGGAGAGTAAATTGAGTGCTGTCTGTGTATATTTTCAAGTCCAGGTGATTAGTTGGATATATTTCATCAGCAAATATTGGGTGTTGACTACATGTAGCCTTTACACTTGTTTGGAGCTGTTGCATTAATCTTACTGTGAAACAATCGGTCGATCGTAATGAGGTCACGTGATTCAAGGACTTGCATGTTGCTCATCCTGAATTATGTTTCTCTTATGTTGGTTCCTGTATGCCTTTTCTTTTAATTACACATCATTATTTCGTTTTTCAAGTACACAGTCTTTTCAACAGCATGAAATTTCAACAGATTTAACTCATGATCAGAACACATTTCCCTTATTACAAACATCAATAAATTAAAGAAGTGATGAACCGAACCAAAGAATGTATACAGTAAATACTTGAATTAACTATTATGACTCATATGAAAATTCTAAGTAAAGGCAGAGAGTAGATCATACACAGCTGATGACCTTCACCCACGCGGAAGGAGTGACGTAAGAGCGTAGGCCTAACACAACGAGGACAGGACTGAGGGGGGACTCACCTAGTAGTAACCTTTTGTATCGAAGTCGGCTAGGTGGGGGTGCAGGTGGTGGGGGTGCATCATCTGGTGGTGCATTTGATGGTACGCCTGGGGGTGCATGCCCATCCCTGCGTTCATGCTCGCCATCTTGTGCTCCTTCTTCCACTTCATCCTCCTGTTTTGGAACCATATTTTGATCTGTCGCTCGGTGAGGCAGAGGGCGTGGGCGATCTCTATCCTCCGCCGCCGCGTCAGGTAGCGGTTGAAGTGGAATTCCTTCTCCAGCTCCAGCGTCTGGTATCGCGTGTAGGAAGTCCTCTGTCTCTTGGTCTCGCCGTTGGAGTTCACCGTACCTTTGGGAGAGAGGAAAACAAGGGGGACTTCAGTGGAGGTTTTGGCGTGAGGAAACTATTACTATTACCTTGCTTTGGGAGAGAGGAAAACAAGGAGACTTCAGTGGAGGCTTTGGTGCGAGGAAACTATTACTGCTACTTAAGGGAGAGAGGAAAACAAGGGACTTCAGTGGACGTTTTGGGGCCAGGAAACTATCACTACTACTTTACTATTACTACTACTTTAGGGAGAGAGGAAAACAAGGAGACTTCAGTGGACGTTTTGGTGCAAGGAAACTATTTACTAAGAGGCAGGAGAGAGGCGTGTGTGTGGTGTTGTGCTTACTAAGAGGGTTGGTGACCTTGTCGTGTGACTTTCTCCATTAACTTGAAGTGTAAAATAGGGAATAAGCGTGGTAAGAAATAGGCGTGGATAATGAGATTTAGTGTTGGCTGGCGTCCGTGTCAAGCAGGCAGTGAATAATGTGTAAGACGCCATTAATATCGCTGTAACAATGCGCAGTACAGACGAATCACCGCTCACCACGCTTTAACCTCCTCCTCTCTTCTTCCTCCTTTTCCTCCTCCTTTTCTTTACACTCAGTCAGCTCTTCCCGTCCTTCATCCCTACCACTTCTTCCTCTTTTTCTTTCCACCCAACCAGCTCTCTCCATCTTCCATTCCTCCTTCTCACTCTCGCTTTGCTCATAACCAACTGTATATGTCAGCTTTTCGTTCTATCCACGGAAGAACGTCCATACACTCCATTTTCTTTTTAACCTCACAGACATTTTCACTGTTTCCATACCCTCCATAGGTGTGCATATCCCTCATTCCTTCTCACCTTCCTACAATACCTTTCTACTAATGCAATGATAAAAGTAGTCAAGAATGCAGACAATTAAGTATTTCATGTAATGCCGCACAATGATGATGGAAATACTGCAAATTGCTGAAATACAAAGGCTTATTTCCATCTAAATGTTATTCTTATCTCTGTAAATGTATCAGAGTTGTGCCAGGTAGCGCAAGAAATATATATAAAAAAAGAAATAGCAGCGTATCTTTAACAAAAGCATATCAACTTATCTCCCTAAATGTTTCAAAGTGGCGCCATGTAGTGCAAGAAATGTGTAAAAGAATAATAAGTATGGTATTTTTTCCCGTTTTAACTAAAACAGTAACAAAAGTTAAGCGAGCCGGAAAGTTTTGTGTACGAGGAACATGGTGGCGAGGTGCAATTAGAGGCTAATTAGTGTACAGCAAGGTAGGTGAGTGTGTGCACCTGACACCGCGACTTTCACCTGTAATGGGCGTAAAAAATGAGTGTCTTTCTTCACTTTACTATTTTCTTTCATCGCAGTTTCTGTAATCATATATCTTTTTCCTTCTCGTCTGCCTGCGCCGAGAAAACCGAGGCAATGGCGAGCTCTTTCTTTTTCCTTTATCATTTTCTCCTATATAATAAATAACAGTGATAACATTTGTGATAATAATGACAGTAGTAATAGTAGTAGTAGTAGTAGTAGTGGTAGTAGTAGTAATAATAAACTTAAGAAAAAAAATAACAGTTGCTGCAGATAAATAAAAAGCTAAAAAAAATCATCTCTCCAACTGTACATTCCTCATCCACCTCTCTCCACTCCCTTCCCCAGTGCATGCTTCCTTTCCTTTCTTCCTCCTCCAGCTGTTACATCCCCCCTCTCCTTCTCCTCCTCCTGCTCCTCCTCCTCCTCTCCCCTCGTTCCCTCTCGGCAGAAATTAACTAGAGTTTGTGTGACGGGTGATGGGAAGGTAATAGAAGTGTCGCCCGCAGAGTCTCGTCGACCGAAACCCAGTGAAAATTAGTTCAGTGTTCGTCGTTGTGAGCCAAGCTGGAGGCAGAGAGAGAGAGAGAGGGAGAGAGAGAAGGAGAGAGAAGGAGAGAGGGAGAGGGAGTCACAGCGCTAAAACGTTACCCGCCTTCCTGCCTTCCTCTCTTCCTGTCTTCCTTTCTTCCTTGTCTTTCTGTCTTCCTCTCTTCCTTCAACCGTCTACCTGCTTGCTGTCTTGCTGGGTTGCTTTCTCTTTCGTCATTCTGCCTGATCTGAGTGTCTGTTTGTCTGTGTATAAGTTTTGTTTTGTTGTAAGGTCTGTTCTCCTTCAAGGGTTTGTGTTTATTTTTGTGTGTATTTGTATCAGTTTGTGATTGGTGGGTTGGTGTGTGTTTGTGGGGATTGAGTGTGTTTGTGTGGGGGTTGAGTGTGTGTGTGTGTGTGTGTGTGTGTGTGTGTGTGTGTGTGTGTGTGTGTGTGTGTGTGTGTGTGTGTGTGTGTGTGTGTGTATGTGTGTGTATGCTTGTCTGTTTCTTTCTGTCTGCCTCCTTTGTCTGTTTGTCTTTTTGTATATCTATTTATCTCTCTCTCAGTCTCTCTTTATCTCAGTCTCTCCACACACAAGTAAAAAAATAATAATAAGTAGATAGAAAACAATAATGATGATAAATGAAGAACTAGGAGATGAAAAGAAGAAGAAGAAGAAGAAGAAGTAGAAGAAGAAGAAGAAGAAGAAGAAGAAGAAGAAGAAGAAGAAGAAGAAGAAGAAGAAGAAGAAGAAGAAGACTAAGAGAAAAATAAAAGGAGAATCGAAGACAAAACAATGATTCAATAAACAAAAACGGAGGGTCGGGCGGGTCGGGAGTATCTTCGGGAGCACAGGCGGGAGGAGGGAGGGTCGAGGTCTCAGCTGCTCCCTTCGTCACGTGCCGTCGACCTCTAATTCGGAAGCCATCACGAGCGGCCGGGATGATTAAGAGGCTGGAAATGGGGTGTCAGTCTCCGGGCTTCTTCCCTAACCTAATACTTGGTCCATCATCCCCAGACGCGGCCAGACAGACAAACAGACGGAGAAACCCTTTGCCCTCCCTCCCTTCCGTTTTCCTTCCTTCGCCAGCTCCCTTTCAGTACCTTTCTTTTCTTTTCCTTTTTTCTTGAGCATTGGCCTTTATCTTCTGTTATTTCGTTTCCTGTCTTTTTTATTACCTTTTCCTCGTTTTTTCCTTCTTTTTCTTCTCCCATTTGGTTATCCTTCCTTTCTTCCTTCTCTTCCTCCTCCTTCGCCTCCTTTTTCCTTCTTTTTCTTCTAGTTTCTCTTTTTGTCTTCTTTTTCATTTGAGTGTGTTATATAGAGAGAGAGAGAGAGAGAGAGAGAGAGAGAGAGAGAGAGAGAGAGAGAGAGAGAGAGAGAGAGAGAGAGAGAGAGAGAGAGAGAGAGAGAGAGAGAGAGAGAGAGAGAGAGAGAGAGAGAGAGAGAGAGAGAGAGAGAGAGAGAGAGAGAGAGAGAGAGAGAGAGAGAGAGAGAGAGAGAGAGAGAGAGAGAGAGAGAGAGAGAGAGAGAGAGAGAGACACGTGACCCATGCTTGGTTAACGACAACGCTGACTCACGCATAAGTAGACATGTCCACCATTAGTCTTTGCACGTCTGACTTAGTGTAAAGAATTAATGAAGTTTACGAGTTGCCGCTAAGTGGAGTATCCTTCAAATTACTGCATCTAAATTACCGATACTCTGCTTCTTTACGCCGGTTAACACAAGAAATCCTCATATATTTGGTGATATTCGGATCATGAGAGTGTAAATACTTCTCACACTATGACTGCTATGAGATATTGGCGTGATTTGTCTCGGTAACTTTTATCTATTGTCAATCATATATTTTTTTTCCTTCCGTTGTAGTTCGTGAAGCGTGAGAGGCGCGAGTGTGCGAGTGTTCCTCCATCGCAAGAGTGAGCACGCCAAGGTTTGCTATAAGGTGACGCAGACCAGCAGCAACGTAGCAAGGAAAAGAAAATCTGGCGCCACCGGGAAGTGAGGAAATCAACGAGAAAATATGCGAGGGAACTTAAATATAATGATCCATCTGCATATAATGAGCGCAACACAGACACGTACACACACACACACACACACACACACACACACACACACACACACACACACACACAGACACAGACACAGACACACACTCACAGATGAACTGGATACATGCAAATCAGCTAGAAAAAAAAGAAAGATAAAAAAAAGATAAAAAAAAACATCCCCCGTCACCTCCAGCTCACCCGGGCGACACAAACGTAAACAGCCAGCCAGACTCGAGGGGAGGTGAGCCGAGTACCGCACTTCCGACTGCCTCGACTTCATCTGCATGTAGTCCCCATTTAGCATCACGAACAGACAATAACTGGCGGCGTGAGGGTCATTAGTGCTCGCTCGACTCCTAATTATCCTGTGAACGCCTATGCACTAAACAAGAGACGCCATTTATGTATAAGGGTACGGAAAGGGCGACAGTGGAGGTGGTGGTGGTGGTGGAGGTGTATTGTTTGGGTGGTGGAGGAGGTGTGTGCGCGTGGTGTAGCGGCGGTGGTGTGCCTATTGTGTGGGTGGTGTAGAGGTTGTGTTGATTATGGTGGTGTGGTGGAGGAGGTATAGGAAGGAGGAGGAAGACGGTGATTTGGGGGGAGGGGGGTTTTGTGTGTGTAGGGGGGAGGTGTGTGTGTGTGTGTGTGTGTGTGTGTGTGTGTGTGTGTGTGTGTGTGTGTGTGTGTGTGTGTGTGTGTGTGTGTGTGTGTGTGTGTTTTAACCGTGATATTTTATTTTTTTCCTTCCTTGTATTTTCATTTTCCTGCCAGTATTTTCATTTTCCTTCCCTATTTTCATTTTCCTTCCCCTATTTTCATTTCCCTTCCCCTATTTTCATTTTCCTCCCCTATTTAATTTTCCTTCCCCTATTTTCATTTTCCTTCCCCTATTTTCATTTTCCTTCCCCTATTTTCATTTTCCTCCCCTATTTAATTTTCCTTCCCCTATTTTCATTTCCCTTCCCCTATTTTCATTTTCCTTCCCCTATTTTCTTTTTTCTCCCCTATTTTCATTTTCCTTCCCTTATTTTCATTTTTCTCCCTTATTTTCATTTTCCTCCTCGTATTTTCATTGCTTTCCATCCGAGTTGTTTTCTCTTTTTGCTACTCGCTTAAATACCTTAACTTATATAATTCCCACTGTCTTGTCAATCTTCTTTTTTTCTCTATTTTCACACCCACCTGTTGTTCGCGCAGCAGGGAGTCCTCTTTACTGACCTCGTAACCGTATTAAATCCTCTTTCTCCCCACTCATCTTCCCGTCACCTTTCCCCTCACGTTCACGATCTTTTGGCAGCATCATCGCAGACCGAGTAAAAGGTTCGTCTCGTCCTCGGAACTGTCACTGGTCTTGCCCTCAGCGATTCATCATCATCCACCGACAACGAATTTTTTTACGTTATTTTTCGATGCAGTATTGTCTTCATTCATGCATCGCTTTTCTGTCATGTTTACTTATTCACTCGTTTATTCATTCATTCATTCATTCATTATAGTAAGAAGTTATGTATCTGTTTATATTTTTTTGCGGTTTATAATGAATTTTACGTTTTTCTGATTCAGTTTCGTCTTTATTCATGACTTAATTTACTTTTTTATTTTATTTATGTTTACACTTATTCACTGACTCATTATAGTTGGAAGTAATGCATCTGTTTATACTTTTTTTGCGGTGTATAATAAATTTTACGTTTTTTTAATGGAGCTCCGTCATCAATTCATGCTTCCCTTTTCTGTTATATTTCTATTTTTTATTAATCCGTTTATCCATACATTCATCCATTAGAGTAAGAAGTAATGCATTTGGTGTATGTTTTAGCGAAGTATAACAAATTTGATCATTAGTTTTGATTTTATAATGTGGAACGAATTTTTTATCTTTATGAGGAGTACTTAGCATAAGATTAATTGATGAAGTTTGAAATATTCCCGCTCAGCTATAAAACTTGACGGATGAGACAAGTTGTGCGAATTTCAACGAGATTCCTCTAAAAAATTATCTTCGACTTTTCCTGGTTACACTATTTTTAGCTTTACTTGAAAAAAGAAAAGAAAATAGCAACATCAGTCTTATATAACCGATGAATACAAACAATCATCCATAAAAGGTCATCCATAATCACTTTTCTGCTTTATCATCTTTATAATAATTATCTAGTCTTCATTATCATCGTAGTCAAAATAACCTTCATACTCATCATCATCATCATCATCATAGTCATCATCATCATCCTCAGTCATCATCCTCAGTCATCGTCATCGTAATCATCATCATCATCATCATAGTCATCATCCTCAGTCATCGTCATCGTAATCATCATCATTATCATCATAGTCATCATCATCAGTCATCGTCATCGTAGTCATCATCGTCATAGTCATCATTAGTCATCATCATCGGTCATCGTCATCGTAGTCATCATCATCATCTCGTGTTTGTGTGGCGAGGACTGAGTGACGTGCCGGGCCGCCGCGTGGGTCGACAGGGAGACGAGAGCTGCGGGGGTCCGCACATCAGTCATCGTCATCAGCATTTTCGGCGCGCTATAGAAGGCCGGATGAAGGTAGTCAAACTCGGTGCAAACTTAGATTAATTGTGACCCAACTCTGGCGCGACTTCAACTTGGCTCAACTTTGATTACGGAGGCAGCGTTTCATGCCCTCTACTCCTCCCTCTCTTCCCCCTCTTCCTCCTCCTCCTCTACCCCTCACGAAGTCAATATTTGGGGAGAAAGAGAAGGAGAGGGAGAGAAAGAGAGACAGAGAAAGAGCTGGGTAGGCAAAAGAAGGATCGTCGTTTTGTGGGTCAACTGTCACGTCTATGTTTGTTTTTTTATGTGTGTGTGTGTGTGTGTGTGTGTGTGTGTGTGTGTGTGTGTGTGTGTGTGTGTGTGTGTGTGTGTGTGTGTAATTGTCTTTTTATATGAAATTGTCACCTCTTTTCTCTATTCGTGTCCTATTTATACCGTAATTGCCTTTGTGAGTGCTGACGTTTTCTCTCTACTTTAATCTTCTTTATTGTCAACTTTTTTGTGATGAAATATTTAAAGGGGAGAGAACGTCATCTTTGCATGCGGGAAAGTGACGCTGCTTGCATATTCGTCGGCTAATTATTCGTTTTTTTAGCGTTTCCGGTGCTCATAAATATGCAGGGCGACTGTCTGTACATTCACCGGAAAGCACACACACACACACACACACACACACACACACACCACTGCACACAGACTCACACGCACACGCAAAACCACAGCCATGAATAAAATGAAGCACATAAATCAAGGATGTGTTTTCTAGACTTTAGCATACAAGGAGGACACAGACAGACAGACACGGAAGCAGAAAATAAGGACGAATGTGTATAATGAGAGAGACCGAATGAGAGAGCGGGAACAGACAGACAGACAGATAGATAGGCAATTCAAAACAAGCAAACCACAGACAGACAAGGCTAGGGAAGGGAAAGAATTGACTATAGCAGCAAAAAGGACCAGACAGACAGACAGACAGACAGACAGACACGGAAGCAAGAAATAAGGACGAATGAAAAAGGAGAGAGGGAACAGACAAGCTAACCACAGTCAGGCAAGACCAGGGAATGGAAAGAAGGGACTAGGGTAGCAAAAAGGAGCAAAAAAGGAGCAAACATACAGACAGATTGACAGATACGGAAGCAGAAAATAAGTACGAATGTGTATAATGAGAGACAGACAGACAGACAGACAGACAGGCAGGCAATTCAAAGCAAGCAAACCACAGACAGACAAGGCCGGGGAAGGGCGAGAAGGGACCAGGGCAGCAAAAAGGATCAGACAGACAGATATACAGATACGGAAGCAGAAATTAAGGACGAATGTGTATAATAACAGACAGACAGACAGACAGACAGGCAATTCAAAGCAAGCAAACCACATACAGACAAGGCCGGGGAAGGGCGAGAAGGGACCAGCAGGGCAGCAAAAAGAAGGAAGGAGAATCAGCAAGAACAGGCAAGAGAGCGACTTCGGAGCGCGTACATACATACATCATTTGCCGGTAAGAGACCAATAATAAAAAAAAGTCACGCCGGGAATACATTATTGGGGTGATCCATCAAAATGTCTAACAGTCGTAAATTACATGTTGGCACTGGCTTCTCCCGACCAATCACTGTTCGGTGTGCGTGACGCGGCCCCGCCCCCTCGTTGTGACGTCACGCTGTGTTTGCTCGCTCTAGGGCGGCGCCACTGCCCGGGTCAGGCAAACGTTGGGAGCCTAACAATCCGAATTCATTGCTTGCTTATCGCGCCTTGTTTGCCGGCCTTGCAGCATCCGGGCGAGGACACTCTAAATCACTCACCGTGGACATTGATTGCCACTGACGAGCACACACACACACACACACAAACACAACGGTAGAGACGTGTTGAATGCTTCCCTGTGTGTGTGTGTGTGTGTGTGTCCCAGGGTGCGTTTCGATAGTACGCGCTCACGCCCTTAATTAATTCTGCCACAGCCTAATCATTGTTGATCGCGGACTATGCTTCACTTTATTCCGCCACTCAAGGCTTGCCAGTCACGGAGCACCCGGGAAATTAACAGCTAAAGCAACAACAACAACAACAACAACAACAATACTGATACTTCTACTATTACTTCTACTACTGCTACTACTACTACCTCTCCTCCTCCTACTACTACTGCAACTAATAACAGTAATAATTCTAATACTAATGATAATACCAGTAACCTGACCTGAAGTACAACAATAAGTAAAGGCATACGACCAACTAGAGACGTTTCAGTACAGGTTGGCAGCCCTTGAGTCACGGCGCGCTGCTTAGGGAGGACAGAGTTGGGTAGAAGGGAGGGTCCGCATTTTTTGTTGATTTTCCATGCTAACCCCACGAGCAGAGTGTTGAGGGCATCGCGGCACGTGGGCGAAGGTCTCGTGGCTTAGCAGGGCGGGTGATTTAGTAGCCCGGGTGTCTGTGTTGGTCAGGGGAGGGATAATAATAATGAACCGTCTGTGCTGGGGTTGAGTTGCCCGCTTGAGAGAGAGAGCACACCCAGGCCTGCCAGTAGACCAGCTGATCCTAGGCCTTGAACATGTTGTACCTCCTCTTCTTTACCGGCTCGGGACTCTCATATCTCTAACAATGACTCTAGTATCAACTTTTCTTTGTTTAGTTGAGGATTTGCAGCAGTTTTGTGTTATAATGGGAGTAATTAGAGAAGCCACGCTGTGCTGTCCGGTTGGCACGGCTGTCACGGAGGGAGGGATGCCTGCTATGTAATTTATCACGCAGCTTGATTTTATTGGGTAGAAAATAGTTAATTACGCTAATATGTTGACGTTGCCAGGCTTGTCTTGCACTCGTTGCGCTGAAAACATGACAGCCGTGCCAGAACCGAAACTATTTTTATATGTAACCAAATAAAACTAAAGTATGTCATAATAAATAGGTGGTTAGCAATTTTTTCGTCATACAAGGTAAACAAAACGACAAATCTATGCAGGGAGGAGCTGAAAAATGAAACACCAACCGCTGCTATACCATCGACCAGTGCTACTTTATCCTGCAGCAGTCTAGTAAGGAAGTAGTTAAGTGTGTATAAATAAATGTTTTAGCGAGTGTTTCGAGCCCACCCATCCACCCACCAGCCCGTCATTCGGTAGAAACTTACACCCCTCTCTTTTTTTTTTTCCTCCAGGTGCTTGTCAGTGAAGTGAAAACTGTGCCAGGAAAACGTGACTGCAGGGAAGGAAAAGGTACTTGAAATGCAGAGTGGAGCGTGGAGTGTCAACCGTCCCTCCACCTGCCCCCTCTCCGCCTTCCCCTCCTCTTCCTCTTCCTCCTCCTTCATGTGCCCGGCGCCCGAGGCAGGACCGCGAGGGTGAGTGTTGCCTTCCTTACGTGTAGTTGTTGTAGTACGAGTGTGTTTTAATTGTCTTTTTCAGGTGCCACGATGTTGACATGTCGAGAGAGAGAGAGAGAGAGAGAGAGAGAGAGAGAGAGAGAGAGAGAGAGAGAGAGAGAGAGAGTTTTGTGTGTGTTTACAGGTGGGGTTGTGTTGCTATATGTATATTTAATTGCATCTGTATGTATGTATGTATGTATGTATGTATGAATATATGTATTTGTGCTAGGGTGAGCTAACACGTGTGTGTGTGTGTGTGTGTGTGTGTGTGTGTGTGTGTGTTAAAGAGAGAGAGAGAATTTTCATAAACTGCATGTGTCGTACCATTTTTATGTACTTCCAAGATGACTTATTATGTGTAAAACTTTTCTATATTTTGTGTAAGTGTTTCTCGTAATGTGTTTCCCACGCCTTCATAACATTATCTCTCATCATTTTCGAGATTTTTAACCAGTCATTTTTTCATCGCTTGGTCCCTGATACTGACTTCCATTTGAGGATAAGGAAGAAAGTTATTTGTTTTGCACAGTTGGATTGATTTGCATATATTTGTAATGAGACTTCCGTAAGTAGATTTTTTGTGTTAGGCGATTAAGTGGTGTCAGTCAACTTTAACATGGCCATCACGGTACGACTATCCGTCAATCAATCAATCAAAAAATTAATTAGTTACGCAAATGAGCATACAGGCAATATTATACCTCTGCAAGTGACCAGGTATTCTCATTGGCCGCCACGTACAGCATAACAGATATATTAAATACGAAAAGCGTCCAGATGTTCTATATATAATGAAGCGCTTCCGATTGTTATGTTTGGTGAAGCGTTTCCAAGCGTCAGGCTGGGTATGGGCTGAAGAGAGGCGTGTGGCGGGCTTTATTCCTCGCGTCAAAGCACAATTCAGCGACGCCTGTAAAAATAGGCACACGTGACTGGGCCGGGGTGCCAAGGTGCGTCGCCCCTTACCTGCCCGTGACGTGGAATACCCTTTGATTTTCATTCCTCATTTTTTTTATACTTCTCTTTACCTTTCTATCTATCTATCACCGTCCCTGTTTCTTTGTGTGTGTCTATTTGTGTCTCATTTGGGGTTTGTTTATGTATTATTTTGTCTTGATTATATTTCTTATCCTAGACACTTTTTAATGATTTGTTGATGTTGTTTTTTCCTCTTACTATTTCCTACTAAAATTTAAAGCTTGTAGTTGTTAAGGTGTCGAGGATATATAGCATTCAATTCATATATGTCAAGAATGATTTAACTATCCCTTGCGCTAATTCGATGTAATGGTTTTAATGAATACTGAGAAGTTTTGAAATCTTTTATATGTATTTACTTCTTTAACTGCTTTAACTTATCTTCTTTTGCTTAACTTCTATATATATATAACTTAACTTCTTTAACTTATCCTCTTTAACTTCTCTTCTTTAACTTAACTTCTATATATAACTTAACTTATTTAACTTATCTTCTTTAACTTGACTTCTATATATAACTTAACTTTTTTAACTTAACTTCTTTAACTTAACTTCTTTGACAACCTCTTTAACTAAACTTCTTTGACAACCTCTTTAACTAAATTTCTTTGACAACCTCTTTTACTTATTTTCTTTAACTTCTATTACTTATCCTCTTTAACGTCTTTTCCTTTTTCTACGTAACGTCCACCGCCACCTCATCTTTCATTCAGCCTTACTCACTTACGTAAATCGCCTACAATCCACTCACTCCTCGCATACAGACTCCTCACCAAGACGCTCCCTCCTTTTCATCCCCACCCTCACCCAGTCCTTGGCCCATCCTTATACGTACCCTCAGTAACCCCGGTGACCCACAATCGAGAACCAAGCGAAAGGGGGAGAGGACTTGTTTCACGTTTGCTCCTTATGATGCTACTGTATATTTGTTTTTGTATCAGTTTTATTCAGATATGTTTTTTTCCTTGCAGAGTGAGATGATATGTAGCTTCATCTCCATCTTGTTAGGTAGTTTATCATGCGGCTTGTTCTTTCATCTCGACTCGAATGTGGCCGGGTACAAAGACGCAATGGCAAAGAGAGAGGGGGGGGGGGAGGAGGGAGGGAGGGTAAAAAAAGGACATACTCTTCTACCCGTGTTCCTTTTCTCCTCATTTTTTTATATGCCGTTTTCTGTTTACTCTTTATCTCTCCCTCCTTCCCTACCTTATTGGATCATTTTCCCTCCCTATTTCCTTCTCCTCCCTTTCCTGCCTCATTGCATCATCTTCCTCCCTATTTCCTTCTCCCTCCTTTCCTACCTCACTGCATCATTTTCCCTCCCTATCTCATTATCTCCTTTCTTTCTTTCTTTACTTCATCCGTGTTTGAGTTCATTGACATATTAATTTGATGTTTGCTGCTAAAGTCGTTTAAATGGGTTAATCAATGTACGATCTGGCATTAATCAAGATATTATTGAAAGTGTGTTTATATGTTTGCGTGTGTGTGTGTGTGTGTGTGTGTGTGTGTGTGTGTGTGTGTGTGTGTGTGTGTGTGTGTGTGTGTGTGTGTGTGTGTGTGAGAGAGAGAGAGAGAGAGAGAGAGAGAGAGAGAGAGAGAGAGAGAGAATGACGAAAACGAGAACGATAACAAATGTGCTAAAGGTAAAGGAAAGAGGTAGAAAGGAATGAAGAGGAAGGGATGAAGTGGATGATGGAGGAAGAGAGAGGAAGAGAGGGAGGGAGGATGAGAAAGAAGAGGAGATGACGGAACGGAGACTGGTGGGAGGAAGGGGGGGGAGAGGGGAGGGATGTCGGAGAGGAGGAGGAGGAGGAGGAAGATCACCAGAGGGAAGGGGAGAGAGGGAGGGTAGTACTTGAGACACATAAATCACCGTAGAGGAACGCATGACAATCCCAAACCACAATCTTCCTTGTGGTGAGAATCCCTGTGCAAAGCCTCCTCGAGATGACATTATCGACCCTCTCACGTCTACCCGGCACGCGCTGAGACGGTGCTTCTTAATACACCATGGACGAGTCACTCCCTCCCTTATTCCGTCTGTCTCTCCGTCTCTTCGTCTTTTTCTCCGTCTAATACCTTTAATTTTCTTTCTTCTGTGTCTCTTCTTTATTTTTGCTCTTTACGGTTTTTCCTTTATTATGTCTTTCTTCTTCTCTCCTTTTTTCTCTCCCTTTACCGTTGATTCCTTCCGTCTGTCCCTCTCTCTCACCCCTTCTCTGTTTTGCTTATGGTTCTTCCTTATTACCCAAGAGTCATTTCCTTCCCTGATTCTGTGGTCCATCTCCCCTTTTCTCTCCCTCTTTTTTTTTTAGCATGTCATTCTTCATATACCGTGAGTCACCCCCCTTTCCTTATTCTTACGTTCGTCTCCCCCTCTCCCTAACAACCGCCCTCTTTACCTTCCCTCTCTTTCGTCTCTTCCTTCTTTACTTCTTTAAGTTTTTACCTTCTTCTCTTGTATGGCTCTCAGGTCACCATGTCACTCCTTTTTCTTTCATTTTTTACCTCCTTTCTTCTATCTTGGCTCACTTTGTTATGCTCCTCTTTTTCCTCCCTTCCTAGATCTCTTTCGCATGTCCCTCCCTCCCTCCCTCCCTCCTTCTCTTCCTCCCTTCTTCCGGCTCCCCTTCCCTCCCTTCTCCCTCCTAGTTACTTCATCCCATTACCTGTTTTATCTCCTACTTCTCTATCTCATCTCATCTCCTTATTGCTTGTCCCCTTTCCTTCCTCTCTCCTTCTCTAGTTCCCTTTGTTACCTCTTCTTACTTTCCCTTGCCTCTTTTCATTCTTCCTTTCCTCCCTCTCTTTCTCCTTCCATTTTTTTATTATCCTCCCTCTTCCTCCTTTCTGCTCTCTCCTTTCCCTTTCCTTCAGCGCTCCCTTCCTCAACCCCTTGCACCCTTCTTTTCCTCCCTTCTTGCGTACCCTTCCCTCCCTTTCCTCCCCTACATCCATACCTTCTCCCTCCCTCCCTCCCTTCCTTCCTCCCTCCCTCACCCATAGATCAAGGGAGAGGTCATAAATACACCTCAAGTTCACAATTAAGGCTTTCATTGATCACGTGAAAAAAAAGGAGAATGGGAAAGAAGGGGACTGACGGGCCGACCACGAACCCCCTTCAGACCTTACCCTCTCAGCCCCCCTCCCTCCCTAGCCCCCTTCTACCCCCTTCGGCCCCCTCGTCCCTTCCCTCCTTGACCTGTCCATCTCCCGTCAGTGTTAATCAAGGCTCCGAAGACTCGTGTGGCGCCCCCTGACGTAAGCACTTATTATTTGTGACACCCGGCAGCGGACGACACTAGACATGGAGGGGTTTTACATGTGCTGTGTTGTGTTGTTAGTTTTGTGTTGTTAGTGTGGCTTTTTGGGGTGTGGTGCGTGTGGTGAGGTTGTGTTGGGTTGTGGTGTTTTGTGTTGTGTGTTATAATTTCTTGTGTTGTGTTTACTATTTTGTGTTGGTGATGTTTTGCAGTGTTCGTTGTGTCTTTGGTCAGCGTTGCATGTAAGGTTTTCTGGTCTTTACTTTGGGATTGTTATTGTTATTGCTATTTTGTCTTTTATATTGTTTTCTTTCGTACAAGCCATAAATCAGGAACTATACGTATGCGAGATTGACGTTTGCGGGTGAATATGTAGTGTATTAGTGTTGTGTATGTACTCGTAAAGAACGTGATGCATGCTTGTAATGTATTTTCTTTCTTGTATTTATATCAGTTTTTCTTTTCGTTATGACCGGTGACCATGACCAATGCAATGAATAATAACTATGTGCCTTTTAAGATTGGTCAACTTGGCTATTTCCATATTTTTTGTGAATGTACCTTGCGGAGATCGTCTAGGAGTCCGCTCACACCTTTCTACTTTATCATTATTACCTCCACATCTTTTAGGTAGTTTGTCACGGTTGAGGAATTTAAAAGATGGCGAGTGTTTCCGCCAAGAAGAGAGTAACAGCTGCAATAAAAAAAAAGATGAAGGAACAATGATTTGAATGAATACCTGAAAGAAACCATAAACGCTCTGAATGGATACCTGTAAGGGCGGATTAAAAGTAACAAAGGTGAATTAAACGCGTCATTGGAATAAATTATTTTGCTGACGCGTTGCCGTAGAACATTTATCACTAACGTTAATTAATTTGACGTTCGTTTGCTTCCGTTCTGATGTGAATTAAACGGGGCATAATTGTTTTACGGACGCGGGAGTTGACGGAATATAGTATTGTGTTTGAAATCTCAACCACCACCACCACCACCACCAGTACCGTCACCATCACCACCACCATCACCACTGTCACCTTCATCACCACCACTACAGGCACCATCATCACCATCTCCATCACCTTTACCACTACGGCCACCACCATAGTAGTTCACCACCGTCACTATCAACACCACCTCCACTCGGACCTTCACCATCACCTGTACCACCATCACCCTCACCCTCACCACTACCACCATCACCTTCACCATCACCTCCATTACTATCACCACCACCATCATCTTCACCACCACAATCACGACCACCATCACCACTGTCACCATCACCACCACCACTACCAGCACCACCATCACCATAACCATCACCTTTACCACCACCACCACCATCACTATGACCTTCACCACCACCACCACCACCACTATACACCACCACTTATATAACCACCCACATTGTTCTCCACCCTTTTCCAACACCATTAACACCACCACCATCAACACCCGAACTTCATTAATTCCACCTTTTTCTCCACCACCACTACCACTACCCAACCACCTATACACTCTTTTTCATCATCACAACCCAACTTTTCCACCGCCACCACCTTCACCACCACCACCAGCACCACCACCACCACCACCTGCTCCATATAACAGCTGCATCTAACCACCACCACAGCCCTGCAACGTGTTTGTGGAATATTTCTCTTTCATCACCTCCCTCCCTCACCTCCCTCATCACCTCCCTCAACTCCATTCCCTCCCTCTGCCACCTCATCACACCCCGCCCTTGTCTGTCTTAAATACACTGCATGGCATACTCTATCATATTTTTCCTACCGTTTAAAGATATCAATTTTGGTTCCAATCCGATAAATCTTTCTTGAGTGTTCGTATAGCATCATTGTGGAAAGAGATAATTGCTTCTGTCGTGTAAATATCGCATGTAATAGACCGCAGCATCCTGCCTCTGGTTTAATCCCTCATGCAATGCCTCAAGTACTTCAAGTTATGTTATATGATACGATTTCTTTTTATGGCCGTTCATTTTTCTCCCCCTTCCTGTGTTTGTGCATGCAAGAATTTAAACCTTCCACTTCCTCCTCCTCTTCCCCTTCTCTTCTCTTCCCCGCATATCATGGCCAGTTAAATATCAGAGTAATAATGTCAGTCGGTTAGATGATAAACGTTTGTCTAGAAGTGTGCGGTGAGTCGAGATAGGACAGGTAAAAAGAGCAGGAACAGATAAAGGAAAAATACTAGACGAAATCATGAATGGAACGAGGGAGAAAGAGTGAAGAGACCAGGTGAAAGAGAATGAGGAAAGGAGGGAATAAAAAGTGTTCCAAGAGGAGGAGAAGAGAAGAATGGATGGGAGGGGGAGAGAGAAAAAGACAGAGAAGAGGAAACGAAGGAGGAAGAGGGAGGAGGAGAGGACAACTAAGAGGAGTTTCGGGATGAAGTGAGGACGAAAGAGTGGACAGATGGGAGCGAGCGACTATACAAGAGGTAGGGAGGGAGAGGTTGTTTGGTATGTAGACAGAGGGCGAGTTCGGACGGGAAAGAGGTAGGGCGAGCAGGAGGGAGATGGAGGGGTAGGGAGAAAGAGGGTTCGTTCCTAGTAGTCACAGTTCAAGGGCGGGGCGTCTACTCGTCTGTCAGTCCGTAATTAAGCGTCCATTGGTTGTGAAGTCCCTCCGTCACCACGAGCTAAACAACACTTATGAGCCGTGACCATTGCAGAGGGGAGGAACACCAGATGAGGAGACGAGGAGGGGTGGAGGGAGGGCAGGGAGAGGAGGAGGTAAAGTTAAGGGTAAGGAAGGGAACTGGAATGGGAGGGATAGAAGGAGGCAAAGGGGGGAGGAATGGAGCTGGAGCTGGAATGAAAGGAATAGGAGAGGCGAAGGAATGGCCGGGAATTGAGGAGGCAAGGATAATGAAAAGGGTATGAGAGAGAACAGAAAAGGAAGGAATAGAGGGAAAGGTGAAGGGAGGGCTGGGTAGGTAGGAGACAAGCTAGCAATAAGGAAGGGAACTGGAATGGAAGGAGTACAAGAGACCACGAGGAGGGAAAACAGGAACTTAAGGTCAGGAATAAAGGAATTGGGAAAGGAAGGGAGGCGACGTAGGAGTAAAAAAAGTAGAGAAGAGCCGGATCGTGGATTGTAGGGAAAGAAAAGGCAATGGAGAGTACGAAGGGAACAGAAAGGGTGAAGAAGGGGACACAACACAGTAGAAAGAAAATGCATGAAAAGAGAAGGTGAGAGACTGAAGAGAAGAAGCATTTTGGGGACGGAAAAAAAGGACAGAAACAGTATAGGGGAGAGGGAGAAGGGAAAGAAGGGAAAACGAAGAGAAAAGTATAGTGGCTTAATGTGTAGTAAATGGAGGTAAATGCTTGTAATACGTAACATACAAGGGTAAAAGGTAGCCATGAAAATTAAGTAAGATATTTTCGATGCGCACATGATAGTGTACTGTTTCAGGAAGGAAGAGAAATGTTACCATGGGTGTGTTTCGGTACTGCAAGTCACGCTCGTAAATGGTGTGTGTTTGTAGCGGTCACACCTGTGCTTGGCGACACCTGCGAGCCTCATGCATGCCGACTTTTTACTCTTGTTGCTTTTGCCGCGGGGGGAAAATTTTCTAAGCTCACTGTGTTTTCTGGGTAGGATGAGCACCCCCCACCTACCCACACTCATCTATACCCCCCCCCCCCACACACACCTTTATCGACACACTCAGTCACACAGCCGGCAGCCACATAGCAAAGTCTCAAGTTCGCTGTCTTGTTAAAGCCTCCCAGTTCCTCCCCTTTTGGAACGCCAGCCGGCCTGTCTGTCTGTCGATCGAGCTGTCAATAACATGTAGTGTCACCGAGCCGCTGGTAGTCATTAGGCAGACAGGTAAGAGAGAGCTTAGGAGTGTCAGGAGCAGGTGACAGGCCGAGGAGCACACGTCTCATCCGCCTCGTGTTCTAAGTGACAGTGATGACCAGATCGAGGCCGCCAAACCATTATATAAACTCGACACGCGGCCACAAATTACGTCTCGTCGATTCTCCGTTTCTCTGGTTAAAAAAGCGTCTGGGTTTACAAATAAGACAGCCGCTAATGACCTTCAATTGTTGAAGTCATTAATGTGTGTTCGGGTCTCCCCAGGTGTTGTTGAGGAAATATATTAACTAACTAGAACTGATCTGATCTTAACGAAGCACGTCCGGCCACAACAACGTGCTAAGAAGCGTCTGTTGAAACACACGCAGGCGGGGCAGAGGCAGCGCCAGGTGCGGGGAGTGTTTGCAATGAACGAGGACGGTGTTTGTGAGGAGGAAGAGGAGGAATAGGGAATGAGTTCGTGGTGGTGGTGAAGGTGGTGGTGGTAGGGATTGGGAAAATAAAAAAAGTGTATAAGGGCAGAGACTAGCAGGGATGATACGCATGTGTAATAATAATAATAATAATAATAATAATAATAATAATAATAATAATAATAATAGGTTTATTAATGTAAGGCAACCGTTAGGCTGAAAATATACAACTTAAAAAATCAAGAAACTAATAGTAAATAGGCTACACTAGAGGGAGGGAGAGGGTGGGGGGTGGTTTGGGAGAGCTAAAAATAGAGACATAAGGGAGAGGGAGGGTGGTGTGAAGGGGGCACTTAGAGGGGTAGCGGCGAGGTGCTAATCTCCACCGCGGCCCTTTGGGTATGACTGTCACTGGGCATTGTTTGTGTGTGTGTGTGTGTGTGTGTGTGTGTGTGTGTGTGTGTGGAGAGGAAGAATGATCGCATAAAGTGTCGTCGGCAAAATACAAATATGTTGTCAGTTTAAATAAAAAAAATAAAAAGAGAGAGAGAGAGAGAGAGAGAGAGAGAGAGAGAGAGAGAGAGAGAGAGAGAGAGAGAGAGAGAGAGAGAGAGAGAGAGAGAGAGACTTTTTACCAATATATTTAGATTCATTGCAAATATTGGTCCCTAATGAATGAAGGCAACCTTTCCTACTTTAAAAAATCAGAGTTATTAAATGGGTGAATTATAGCAACATGCTTACTCTTAAAGTAAAACATCAGGAAATCAGAAGAAGAAAAATACAAAAATTCTAAGATGAAAAATGCCTCTAACAAGTTATTTAGCGACCACTGTGGATGAGCCGCGTAATGAACTGTTATAAGTATACCCGCAAGAAAGGAGAGGGAAGGAGGGTCGAGGTGTGCGTCATGAGTGGGGCGGCATGTCCTTGTGGGGTGCTGATGGGGGGGGAGGGGGGGGGGGAGGGGGGCTTGGCGGGGCGCTGCTAAGGCACGTCCTGAGGAGTCTCCAGGAGCCACACACGCAGGGCGGCGCGCGTGCATCCCGGCCACTGCCTGGGGCTGAGCCGCGGCGGCGCCTTTGGCCGATGATTCAGCGTCACGTCTTTTTATAATAGTTAAAGTTATGACAATCTTTGCATCTCTTAGCAATACTTTTTCCTCTTATACTATTTTGAATAGCTTAATCTTTTTTTTACAAGAATCCCTTTATTCTTTTTAACCGACTCACTTTGTTGCCAGATCCCTTAAAGGACACGTTTCCCGCGCTACCGAGCGATTCATTGAGTTTTATGTTTTCCTCCTTCAGGGCTCAGGTAATAAAAACGGGTGATATATATATATATATATATATATATATATATATATATATATATATATATATATATATATATATATATATATATATATATATATATATATATATATATATATATATATATATATATATATATATATATATATATATATATATATATATATATATATATATATATATATATATATATATATATATATATATATATATATATATATATATATATATATATATATATATATATATATATATATATATATATATATATATATATATATATATATATATATGTTGATTTCTGGTGCATGAGGCGTCGCAGCTCGCCATTAACACGACACTAAGAGAGCTTAGCCTGACACAAGGGTCACCGTGACGCCACCGCTGTGACCAAGGTTACTTCAAACACTTTCTGAGCGTTGTGTAGGCCAAGGATTGCAGGCCATTGTGAGAATACGGTGAGGCGTGGGCCAGGAAGGTGTTGCGTCACACCCAGATGTTTCAAGTGCTTGTGTTCTTTGCTTCATCGTAAACAACTCTGCCAGACAGTCAACAGTGGGTGATGCAACAGGCCGCCGCGCCAGCAGCAAGGGTCCACGCGACAGGGTCGAACGTGACAAACGAAATGCGTCCCTCGCCCGAACCCCCGAGCTGAGGGATCTGATGAGGAAAGGTGGGGGGCAAATCTCCACTTAACATGCATACATCATCTTGACGCAAAGCTGAATGGATAACTCAACTTAATAAACCATTTGTATCACGAGGACACGCAATGAAAACATGAGGGAGGGGCTGCTCACCTCACAATCCCGCGTTGTTTCTCCTCGACATGCCCGGGCGGTGGGGGTAGGCCGCGGGGCTTACTTCTTTATCCTCGCCTCCTGGGGCTTGGTGCAGCGCTGACTTGGCAGCCGCATCGCGCACCACCAGCCGCCGAGAGTTATTGCTAATACTTCATTAACTTCGGTAGAAAGACTGTGTACACGTTCGGAAAATCATGTGCCACGCCACCTGAAGTGAAACTACTGTGCTTGTGTATCGTAGTCACGGTTGATGAACTATACTTGTAAAAGATATTTTGGCACTAAATGAGTTTTTCGATACCGTTCAAGATGTTCATATGAACATCTGATGCAATGTCGGATTCCTTTTAAAGATAACTTTGATCATGACAATGAATTATGTGCATGCTTAAAGGGAAAGGTATTCAGTGATTTACATTTTGTTCAAAATGAAAAATGCACCTCATAAGCTAACAGTGTCTACATGAAATATCACCAAACAAACGTAGAAATACAAATTGTAGATGAATATGAGTCAGGCACTTTTCTCGAGGGATGACCTTTTAGTACTCTGACGCAGGTGTTTATGGATTTGAGTCACGTTCAAAGAGACTGAAATAAAATCAGCATTTTTGCATAAATCATTATATTGGATATTTGAGTCCGATCCCCGCCCCACACCGTAGGCTGGGCCGCACAGGTGTCATGCGGACCCTTTGCTGCGCCACGCCGTGCAGAACACTTGCGTTTGCCGGCACAGCGCCCAGCCTCCGGGAGTGTCTGCATGCACGCAACGCAATAAATAAAATATAAGGGTAAATATCCGATACGGCGGAAATGCTGCTGATGCTGCTCAGTTCTTTTGATTATTATTTTTTTAATTAAATTTATCTTAACAGCTTACACTCAGTGCAGATGTTATTGATGATGGTGATGATTTCCGCTGATTTCCGCACATTACCGTAGTAAAAAGACTACCTGACCTCCAAATTGCGTTATTGACATATCTTAGTTGTAGGTTGAAAGAAACTGTTTTCCCAGTGAAGGTGTACCAAATATTTTAAGTACACATTTTTAGGCAATTTCAGGAAGGGAAGAAATCCTAGACGCCCCGGAGAAATGTTTGCTTCCAATGCCGGGCTGTCTTGAAAGCACTGCGCAGTCGTGAGTCGCAGGGAACATGTGCCTGACAGCCCCGCCACGGCCCGGCGCACAAGTATTACGTTTACGCAGCGCAGCAGTGTCTCCCGAAACGCCACGACTCCTCTCCTTGGGAAGCAACCAACCCTCGGCCATACATCACGGCGCCGCCAAGGCCTCGCAGCACACATGAACAAACACTGTGTAGAGTTTCTCCCGCGACTCAGCCAGACACTCGAGAGGACTCGCCAGCCAGACCCCACACCCACCCACACCTGCACGAGGCTTTACTGATGTCCTGATGTCATTTACCCCATCTACATCATTACCCTTTCCTTGAACCACTCCTGATGTCATTTACCCCATATACATCATTACCCTTTCCTTGAAACACTCCTGATGTCATTTACCCCATATACATCATTACCCTTTCCTTGAACCATTCATAACCTCTTTTTCCATATCTTACCCCTTCTTCGGACCGTCCCTGTACACCACCCATACCACTTGTCTACCTCATCAACATAATTAGCCCTTGTTTTCTTCCCTCATCCATTTGCCATTCCTTTTCCTTTCCCCCTACTTCCACCTCCCACCCCAGCATCCACCCTAGCTATCTCTTCCTGGCCTTATCCCATTAACATAATTTTCCTTCTCCTCCAAGACAACTACCCTTTAATCACTAGTTCTTCTTTTCAGTCCTTGCCACCGTCACTGGACTTTCCTCTTTCACCGTCATCACTTTCATCCCATCTCATTCACCATCACCCCCTAACCCCCGCCCCACCACCCTACACCACCCACACTCGCCCACCCATGGCTTTTACATTATACTATTACATAAGCTATCGGCTCTCCTCAGACTCTCCTTTCCTCCCACCACTGTATACAACCCTAGGCAAGATCGTATAAGGACTGCAGTGTCGGTCTTAACCAAAGTCTCAGCGCTATAAACTTCTGCTGTATCGCCTCCAACTGTATACATCCCGACGCCATCCATCACGTCCACTACATATGCATTACAGCTGTTTTATTAGACCCACTTAGAGGCACTTTTCCCTCGGCCAGCCATCGACAACTGCAGTCATTATGTGTAGCCGGTGAGGTAGCAGCCGCCGCCACCCCCCCCAGGAACACAGCAACACGCATACGGCCATCCACTTCTAAAACATCACCACCAACACCAACACCACTCTTACCTCCCGCCACCATCTCAGCCCTCATCACTTTCACTCAGAATAAGTACACCGCCATCATCATCACCTGGACACCACACCTATTACCAGCACCCCACCAACACTATCGTACTACCGCAAACCGCACACCTACCATTCACGTCTCCTTCCTCCCCTTTCCCGTCCACCCATCACCACTATATACATCACGCCGCCACCTTAACAGCCTTACAGCATCGTAAATACATGTACAGCCGTCCTCAGCCATGTCCTCCACCCCCGCACTCCATTCAAGACACACTTGTGTACCCACTCTACCACCCGGCATCAGTTACGGTCACTCCACCACCACCACCACCAGCACCATGAACACATCCACCTCCACCCCCCTCGACCACCACACGGCCACGTCACCCAAAGCCGCTCCACCGCCCCTCTCACTCCTCACCCAGCGGATAGAGTCTCACGGTTGTTCTGACAATGATGTAATCGCGGTGCAATAAATCATCAAGGCCTCGTGGTCCCCGAGATCGTTCCTCCTGGGGCTGTCTTACGCTGGCTGACGCTGGCTTGCACGTTGAAGAGGATTAGGAGCGACTGACAGCAGCTGACAGCCCTTGGGGAGAACGACTCTTTAACAGGAAGGACAAGGAAGACGAAGAAGAGAAGGTTGATGCTGCCTGTTATATAAACGCAGACGCAGTGGGCGGTGAGAGGCAGATGGACTGACGGAGGGTGATGGAATGATGGACAGCGCGTGGGTGACCGATAGTCTGACAGTGTTCGGCTTTTATGAAGAAACTGTTTGAGCAGCATGATATAGCAAGGTGTATGGAGGTGTCTTTTGTTCTGGAGCTTAATGTTGTATTTTTTTTGTTTTTTTGCGGCAAGGGAGGCAGCTCAAGGGCAAGAAACAAACACGGCAATAATAAAAAGCCCGCTATACACTGCTCCGAACAAAAGAAAAAAGAGCGAGAGGCCAGAAAAAGTCAGTTTCGGGTGGAGAGGTGTCTTGAGTCTCTACACAGACGAGGTAAAAAAAAAAAAAGAAGAATGTGTATGGCGAGTTAATTCCTGCAAGTGATGAGGGAGAGATTGAGACGGTAAATCTTATAAAACGTGTTTCCTGTCGCACCAAATGGATCCCGGCATGCAGGCGCGTTTAGAAGCGTGAACGGAGAAGTGTAATTTCCATCGCTAATATGATCTTATTAAATATTATGTTTCTATGCAAAAAAAAAATCACCTTTCTCCAGACGCAATTGAGGGAGCATGAATAGACCAGTTTCTCTCTTCTTACCAAACGCTAGATAACGATAAAATACAAACAGGATTGAAAAGGGCGATGATGCTACTTGGGGAACATGTCAGAAAAGAAGAAAAAAAAAAAACATGAATCCCAGACAAAACCAAATCAAATAAATAATGGAAGTAACTGTGTCGGTGATAATAATGATAATGTTAGAAGTTGTTAGTGTGATCGGGATGACAGTGAAATGACGGAAAAATAGGTAGTTATTATTTAGTGAGTGTCCAAAAGTATGTCGTGATAACAGCAATTTTTTTTTTTTTTTAGGGTGAAGGAGAATGAGAGTATGGTGACTAGGATGGTGCTGATGGTTGCTATTTGATGGTGACTGATGATATTAATGGCCAAAGTGGTAATGGTGACAAGTGATGACAATGTAGTGGTGATGAAGGGAGCTTTAGTGATTGTGTTTATAGTATGAGATGCGGTGATGGTGATGGTGGATTGGTGATGGTGGTCGTGGGGGGAAGGGAAGTGATGGTGATGATCGTGACTGTCTAGATGGCTTATAGGTGGTGGTGGTGGTTGGTGGTGATGGTGGTGGTAGTGGTGATGGAGGGGTAAGTTGCGTGACCATCTGGTATTAATATTGTGTGAGATGGTAATTACATGGTTACGCCCACTCAATACCAACCCATGTACACCGCCGCCGCCACCACCTTCACCACCACCACCACTATACCTACAGGATGCCACAGTGCCCCTCCTCCTCCTCCTCCTCCACCTTAACCACGTGACTATGAGCCCTCCACCTGCCTACCTGTGCCTATTAATTGCTCCCTCTCCTACCTTGCCAAGTGAAAGATTATTATTATTTATGTCTTGATTATATTTTTTGAAGGTTGTTTTTTTCTACTTTTTTTGCTCACATTTTGCTGTTAATGTTTTTTTTCTTTTTTGCATAAGATGATGTTTGTGTTTTGTTGACAGGAATGTATTTGTCTTTTTTTTATGATTTTATATTCGTTTTCTTCTTTTCTATTGCAATTGTTATTATTTTTTACTATTTTTCGCCTTTCATAACACGTCTGAGAGAGAGAGAGAGAGAGAGAGAGAGAGAGAGAGAGACGAGAGAGACGAGAGAGGGGAAAAAAAACTCCCGCCTAAATGTTTCCCGCGGGGGGCTGGCTGCCTCGCCGCCTCCACACTCACTGTCACAACACTCCAGTTCATAAATTTCCCCGCAGAAGCGATAAATCTCCTACGGATCAGACCCCCACCTGTTATTATCTCGTCGTGAACACTGGTGGACGGATCCTCGCTACACGAATACTCTCCCTCTCTCCCTCTCCCTCCATCCCTCTCTCTCCATCTCTCTCCCTCTCCCTCTGTTTCCATCCCCAAAGGCGGTGTTCAAGTTGTTTCCTCTCGTTCGGAGCGCTCATGCAGCATACAGATTCTTGTTCCTTACACGAGAGAGAGAGAGAGAGAGAGAGAGAGAGAGAGAGAGAGAGAGAGAGAGAGAGAGAGAGAGAGAGAGAGAGAGAGAGAGAGAGAGAGAGAGAGAGAGAGAGAGAGAGAGAGAGAGAGAGAGAGAGAGAGAGAGAGAGAGAGAGAGAGAGAGAGAGAGAGAGAGAGAGAGAGAGAGAGAGAGAGAGAGAGAGAGAGAGAGAGAGAGAGAGAGAGAGAGAGAGAGAGAGAGAGAGAGAGAGAGAGAGAGAGAGAGAGAGAGAGAGAGAGAGAGAGAGAGAGAGAGGAGAGAGAGAGAGAGAGAGAGAGAGGAGAGAGAGAGAGAGAGAGAGAGAGAGAGAGAGAGAGAGAGAGAGGAGAGAGTGTGTGAGATGTGTCCTGAGAATTTACTTCAATCATGAAGGTCAAGAATGAATAACGAAGTATATTTCAACGTAATTCCCATCATTTTGGAGATTGATGAAGTAGTCACATGTTATCCGAGTATTACAAAAAAGAGGTTAATGTTTCACCATCATTAGTCATACGCGTAACAGATTGTATCTCCGAGCTGTCTATTTTCAATGCTACAGATGTTTACCTGTCATTACCCTTTACGTGCGTCGGACAGATGCGGACAGGATAACGTATGTTTGGTTATGTTGTATGTTAGTGGCGGAAGTAAGGGATGAATGATGGGCGGTGGGTGGCGGCGGGGGCAGCGAGGGGGGGGGGGGAGGGGGGGAGTGGATGGCGGTTACTAGAAGGTGAGGGATGATGAGTGATGAATAGTGGAGGGAAGGTGATGAGCGGTGAGTGGCGGCCGCTGGGTGGTGGCCACTAGCAGGGCGGGGCGGTGGACGGGGGGCAAGGGGGGTGAGCCATGCTTGTCCGCGAACCTAACCTACTATCCTCCTCCTCCTCCTCCTCCTCCTCCTCCTCTCTTAATCCCCCGCCTCTCATTCCTCCTCCTCTTCCACCACCTCCTCCTCATTTCTCTTTTCCTTCTTCTCCCCTTCCATCAACCTTTCTGCAGCATCAGTTAGTGTGAAAAATTATCTACTTTTTTTTAAAAATCACATTGCCCGTTACTTTGAAACGACATGAGTGAATTGAGCATTTCTGTACGCTCTCAAGTATAGCAACTACGTTAGTATATCATTCAGGTCACTGACGTTCCTAAAGAATAGATTAAAATCCATATAGCAGTGAACTCTCTTAGCAGCCAACAGACTTTCTGCTGCCTGTTCTTCCATGTTTGTTCGTCCTTCTCATTTTCCTTAGGAATACTTTATAAAATATATATATATATATATATATATATATATATATATATATATATATATATATATATATATATATATATATATATATATATATATATATATATATATATATTATACACACACACACACACACACACACACACACACACACACACACACACACACACACACACACACACACACACACACACACACACACACACACACACACACACACACACACACACACACACACACACATACACACTTGTGTTATAAAATATTTAAGGTCACCAAACCACACAACCACAAGATGAGAGAAGAAGAATCGTAATGGTTTTACTGGAGCAGTTTTAAGTGGTCGTAATCTGGGCTGAGCAACAGCAGGGTGTTGCAGGCACACTCCGTGCTCATTAGTTGTCGGATTTTTGCTGCCGGCAGTTACGAAAAAGGGGACTGTGTGTGTGGGCCGAGCGTCCTCCGTGCGGCGAAAGGTGAGACTGTTGTAAACTGTTGAAGGGAATATCATTAATAGTAGAAAAAATAATGAAAATAAAACGATAACAAAAATGTGATCTGTGTTACACTCGGCCACACCAATACTTGGGCTTAATGTGGCAGGCACAGAGTGACGCAGGGAGTAAGGCACGTCGAAGTCTACTATGTCTAGGACGCATGTCTGTCTTTACTGCGAGTCCCTGCGGGGAAAATGATGACCTGAGTGTTACAGAAACACACACACACACACACACACACACACACACACACACACACACACACACACACATACACACACTTTTTTTTCACTTTTTCTCATCTTTCCTTTTCTCACCTGCTTGATTGCTTTTTTTTCTTCCTTCTTCTTCCCATCTACCTGTCTGTGTCTGTTTACATGCTCTCCACCTACCTTTCCCGTCCTCTACCTTATGCATACCCGTCCATAAAATACATACACAAAATATAAATAAACGTAAAACACAAATATAACACACACACACACACACACACACACACACACACACACACACACACACACACACACACACACACACACACACACACACACACACACACACACACACACACACACACACACACACACACACGTTACTTTACAGCCTTCGGGCAAAAACAACCGCGGCACCCACGACCCACCCTCCAGTCACCCAGAACCATAGCGGCGACACCAGGGCCTCGTACCACCCTGCTCTCGCCCTTACCAGCCCCTGCCTCCCTCCCCCGCCTCGGTCACTCATTTACAAGAGGTTGTCAATCAGGCCGGGCTGGTGTTGATCAGCTCGGCCCAACGCAGCGGCCTAGTGGTCAACCCGCGTCTGTTAAACCATGAGGGAATGTTCTCTGGTTTATAGCTCTTAAGGCTGTGTGTGTGTGTGTGTGTGTGTGTGTGTGTGTGTGTGTGCACGTGCCAACACACAGTGACGGCCATTAATGTTCTTGTTTATGGATTTGGTACCGTTGCTCGAGTAAAGTCGCCTGAGTTATGTATCTCCACGAACGTCTTTATCATCCCGTATCAACAGTTTGCACTCATGTCCCTCGCATCTTCGAGGTTAGGACCAAACAACAGAAGGAATGTAGGTGGACAGAAGGAGTCACGTGAAGTATATTAGATAACCAGACGTCTTTTAAACAGGCATGATGGTAAATGTGGAATAAAAGAGGATCAAATTACGTGAAGATGCAAAGAAGTTATGAAAAATTGCGCTTAAGAAAATGAGGAAGAAAAGAATGGGCAAGATATGAAGTAGGCGGAATATGGACAGAAAACAGAAGGAATATGAAAAAAAGGAGAAAGAAGACTAAAGAAAACTAAAGTAGGACAGTAATGAAACTAATGCAGAAGTACAGCCCTTCAGTGATATACGACAAGATTTAGTTCAAAGTATGTTAAAAGAAAATTGGAGGAGTAGAAGAAGGAAGCAGTAAGATCAACAAAGGGAAATGAATGTAGTGGATTAGAGGAGGAGGAGAAGGAGAAGGAGGAGGAGGAGGAGGAGGGAGAAGAAGAAAAAAATAGATAAAATATAAATAAATAAGAATATGAGAATGTGAGAATATAAAACGGCAAAACAAGAAAGCAAGGAAATAAAGGAAGAGTACGAGGGCGAAGCCTAAGAGAATGGGAAGAGGAGCAGGCGGAGGAGTAGAAGCGGGAAGAAGAAGAGAACGAGACGTGAGGGAAGAGGGAAATCCAGTCAGCCAGCCAGTCAGCCAGGCCAGCGGTAGTCGAAGGGGCAAATGGCTTTTCTGCGTCATCAATCGTCGTGTCGCGGGTTGGCCTTAGCTGAATACGGCATTCTCAAACACTCATTCCGGACTCATTCTTACTCGTGGGATGCTCGCGCCGCTCCTGTTCTTGTAAGGGCGGCGACGCAGGGCTTTTTGGGGTAGGACTAAAAGGTTTTCTTCTCCAGCTCTCTCTTCCTCACTCTCTTTTTATCCGCCTCCCTCACTTGTTCGTTGTCTTTCTCATCCCTTTTGTTTCATGCTCGTTCAGTCTCTTTGGGTGAAATTAGGTGATTGGGAGGAAGACAATACTAACGCACTTTTTTTTATCATTTCTTTGTCGTGCGAAGGGTGTTTTTTTATCCTATTTTTATCCGCCACTTCACAACCGTCGATTCCCCTATTGGTCTGCTTTCTTTTTTACACCCGATGGTATATTTCACTGTCCTGAACCTTTAATTGCTTTTAGTTTGATGGTATTGTCTTTTTTGCCCTCAAGGAACCGTTTGACGCCGGCCTGCATGACTGTGGTGGTTTTCCTCCTAATTCAGTCCCAAAACCAGGAATCCGGAGCAGGTCAAGAACACCTGTGCCTTGCCTAATTTGCCTCTGAGCGATAACAAACGTAATGAGTTGACCGAAGGTAAATTAAAGTACCCCAATTTCCTCGTGTTATAATCGTTTTGCATTTAGTTTCGTCGGTTCGTGAATCTTCCGTTTTCATGATGTTTTCTTTACCTGTAAGTCACTCACACACGTTTATATAATGTAAGAGTGGGTGGGTGTGGGTGATACGGATTTAGTGGTGATGGTGGTGATGGTGGTGGTGGTAGTGGTGATGACGGTGGTGCTGGTGGTTGGGGAAGTCATTGAGTTGCTAAGGTTGTGGTGTGGTGAGACAGGTTGAAAAAAAAAATTGTGTTGATTGAGTTCGGGATAGTGGGTAGAGACATCATGATTATAGTTGATGTTAACGGTGGTGGTGGTAGTGGTGGTGGTTTTGTTGTTGTTGTTGCTGGTGGTGGTGGTGGTAGCGGTGGTGGTGGAATGGAATTTGATGGTGGTATTATTATTGTTGTTGTTGCTGGTGGTGGTGGTGGTGGTAGTGGTGGAATGGAAATTGGTGAGGGTATTGTTGGTGGTGGTGGTGGTGGTGGTGGTAGTGGTGGAATGGAAATTGGTGAGGGTATTGTTGGTGGTGGTGGTGGTGGTGGTAGTGGTAGTGGTGGTGGTGACGTCGACTGTGTAACTCTCGTGAACGTTCTCTTGTTTCCTTTTCTCGGGGTGATCGTCCTTCCGCGCCTCCGACCGCCAAACTACTACCTACACGTCGTTTTAGGCTTTTCACGTTACGCTGAGGCCGTTTGTCGCTCCTCATTACTCATTCCTCCCCATACATACCTGCTATTACCCCCTCCCCCCTCCCCCATACACACGCACACACATACACACACACACACACACACACACACACACACACACACACACACAAACATCGTTACTCCTTTCCATACACATGACATCTCTTTTATGTGTATATTGACAGGTGATTTTTTCTCTCTCCCTTTATTTCTGTACATTTTTTTTTTTTATTGTTCGTATCTTCATGAATATTAGCCTTTATTATTATTATTTTTGTCCGTAAGCGCGTAGTCACTCCTCTATGTACATCCATTCATCCACTTGTTTTTTTTCTTGTTTTTCTCATGGAGGAAAGTTACTTAACGAAGGGGATTCATTTATAAGACTAAAATTCCTTTCTGATTATCACCTGGGAACCCTAGAGAGTGCCAGATGGTGTGTGTGTGTGTGTGTGTGTGTGTGTGTGTGTGTGTGTGTGTGTGTGTGTGTGTGTGTGTGTGTGTAGATGGGTGGGTGGTTCTGGTTGTGGTGGTGGTTGGGGTGGAGGTTGGTGGTGGTGAGAGATGTGTTGGCAATGGGGGTTGATGTAGGTCGTAGCGAGGGTGGTGGTGGCGGGAACAACGTGTGTGTGTGTGTGTGTGTGTGTGTGTGTGTGTGTGTGTGTGTGTGTGTGTGTGTGTGTGTGTGACGTTAGCAACCACGGCAAACCCACCCACTCATCCACCCACCCACCAACTCACCCACCCATTCACATGCACACCCTAAACCAACCCATCCGTGCACCCACTCTCCTACCCACCCATCACAACCTCCTTCTTCCTCCTCCTCCTCTTCCTCCCCCTCCAATCGAGTGTTTGTTCTGTAATGCCGACCACCTGAAGAAACGGGCCAAGAATTCATCATGAGCGTTATACACCTGTAAATCATAAACTTCCCCAGGTGAGGCAAGTACTTCAATCGGCCTCCGCGCATTCTTATGAGTAATCCGTCCCCGAAGACCGCTAGCGGGAGGAAATAAGGTAAAATTAGTCCGCTCTCCCCCGCCAGTACGAGCACAGTTGGTGAGCCCGAGTGATTTATTAGACTCACATGGACACCCGACCTCAGCTAGGATCGCCCCGGCCCTTTAGTGCGGTGGGTGGAGGGAGTGATGTTGGTGGTGGCGGCGGCGGCAACTATGCAAACGTTCTTGTGGCCGCGGTGTTAGTAAGTCCAGCTCAAGGAAATGAATGATCAGTGAAAGTAGTGGTAGTGGCGGTGGTACTGGCGGTGATGGGTTAATGAGATATAATGGAGAGAGAGCCACGTGGGTGTTCTGGGGAGGATGACGGTGGTGGTGATTGTGTCTTTGTTCCTCAACCTGCTGTAGTGTGTGTGTGTGTGTGTGTGTGTGTGTGTGTGTGTGTGTGTGTGTGTGTGTGTGTGTGTGTGTGTGTGTGTTGGGACGTAGGAGGCGGTGGTTCGCTGGCCGGAAAGAGGGCTGGGTGACGGTGTGGCCGAGAAGGTAAACGAAAGAGAATAAAGAGCCTTGGCACGCGGTGTGGGGTGTGAAGGACTGCTTGGCGAGGGAGGGGGAGGAGTGGCAGCGAAAAGAAAGTAAGGTCGTGGTATAGATTGATAAGAATAATGAAAAGTAGTCGACTTTGGGTGTGAGTTGCGTGTATATTAGAAGGAATTAAAAGGTGAGGACGACATGTACGGGAAGCGCCATGGAGCTGTGAATCAGTGTTGAGTGTTGGCGGGCTTTGACGGAGGTGTTTGTGCTCACTGTTTATTGTGGGGCATTAACGCCAGTGCGGCCGAACCTTGGCGCCACCCTTCGACACACACACACACACAAAAACACACACACACACACACACACACACACACACACACACACACACACACACACACACACACACACACACACACACACACATATATACATACATACATACATACATATATATATATATATATATATATATATATATATATATATATATATATATATATATATATATATATATATATATATATATATATATATATATATATATATATATATATATATATATATATATATATATATATATATATATATATATATATGTATACATGTATACATGAGAAGCATGAATTAGCAAGCACGTGACGTGCGTTATTTGAAAATCATCATGTTTTTATTTTATCTGTGTGGCTAAGATTTCAGGCTGGCGATGGAGTGTCCTTTGCATTTGGCTTAGCGCTTCGTGATAAAATTCATGAATTTAAATTTTACTTAATGCTTAAATTTGTAAGGTAAAGGTAGAGGTGAGAGCACACGACATAAGCTGCGGCTGGCGGCGGTGGTCATCTCTGTACCGCTGTCCCTTGAGCATATGCTGGGTGAGAACCCATGAACCCGGGCCACTGGGCCTATGTAACCTCTGCGTTACCAAAGTTTACCTTTCCCTGGGATCGCAACACGCAGTTTCTTCTTTTTAATATTCTTCATACTGCACGAAGCCTGAATGCACTCAGTGGACACAGGTGGTGGTCCCAGGGGATATAATGCAGGTGTTTGAGGCGGGACGTGTGGCGGCCAAAAGCGCCGTTTTCAAGAGAAAATCATTTTCGCTTCAGGAACTTTCCGTCGAGAGTAAATGTGAATATTCTGCAGCGCAGGACACGTGATTGGTTTCTTTCATTGGGTTTCTTTTCACTTTATATCCTAGCAGTCAGACACCAATGGTCTAGCCCGCCATTATCGGTTATTATGGGACTGATTTCACATTAGATTGACATTAAGTGAAAAGCTTCATCATGTCTTTACATTCTGCTGCCCACGCACGGACGCACGCTTGTACCCACGCACGCACGTGCGCGCGCACACACACACACACACACACACACACACACACACACACACACACACACACACACACACACACACACATTTTTTAGTTTCATTTCCATCACTTTTATGATCAAAACGTGCACATCAAAGGCTGAAATATACTCACTTCCTTCGTTTTATGATGAAAATGAGAAATGTAACAATCAATTGCCATCAAGATAAAGGATAACTTAAGACTATAAACATACATATTATCTGTAAATACATGGATGGCAGCGAAAAGTGCTGTCAGAGAATATCATGAGATTTCACAGGGGGGAAAAATATATGCATGAATGTGGGGGATAGTAGCTCAGTACAGGTGATAAACGACGTATCCAGGTGAGAGCACAGGTGGAGAATTTACATGCATTTGAAGTTATATTGGAGGCTCTGGATAGAAATATATTAAGGTTACGCAGGATTACACACACAAATAATACACATTTTATGATAAAGAATGAAGTGGGAAAGGGTCTTCAGAAATACCAGGCACGTAATAGAGATAGTGAGGAAGGAAAATAGGCATGTCACACGTTTAGGAAGGTAGAGTGGGCTAGGAAGGAAGAAAGCGAAGAGGGAAGACAGGTGTGACGCGGACGTAAGGTAGATAAAATGTGAGGGAGGGAGGGAGGGAGGGAGGGAATGCAGGTAAAGGTTGGAAGGAAGGAGGTAAGGAGGAGGAAGAGAAGATGTGGTGGACGAGGAATGCACAAAAGATATTTAGCGTCGTGTAGGTGGATGCTGACAAGGATTGATGTGGTTCTCCCTGTCTCTCTTTTTTTTTCTCTCTCTTTTGTTGCCCTACCTCACCTGTGCCTCTCTAGCCAGCATCTTCTTACGCTATACAAGTTTTTAAGCTTCTATAACAAACCCAGAGATTATACGTTGACCTTAACTGGAGGAATATACTAATCCATCATCAAAAACGAGAAGAAAAAAATAGGTAAAGCCACGCAGAGGTCTTGTGATATAAGATAAAACAAAACAAACGAGCAATACAAATATTATGTCGCAGTTTGAAGGCTATACATTTTTTTTTCCTCCCCGGCTCCACAAGTGCATTTTCTTCTTTTACTTGTCTTTTTTTTATGCTCTCAATCGTTCCTGTCATCAGCTGTTACCTGCAACTCGCCGCAACGTCATCTGGAGGGCTATTATTTACGGCACCTCGCCTCCAACAACAACCTCAAGAACAGCTCTCCGCCTTACTCCCTCCTAATATTAAGTCGACGTTTTACCTGTTTGCTTGCCTACCTGTACCATGAACCACCGCAAGACGAGGAACTATATACGTATGCAGGTTGTTTTCACTCTATATATATCTCTCTTGTGTGTGTGTGTGTGTGTGTGTGTGTGTGTGTGTGTGTGTGTGTGTATATGTGTGTGTGGGTGTGTATGTGTGTGCCAGTGTGTGTGCATGACGCGAAGCGGATAGAGGGCAGCGTTTAGGTCGTGGAGGAAGATGATGAGTGGGAAACGGTAGCGACGTGGGGCGTACGCAGAAGGGAGGGAGAAGAAGCGAGGAAAAAGTAACAAATGCGGACACTAAGAGAATACAAAGAGACTGAAGACGAAGAGGAGGAAAGGAGGGGGTGAAGGAAAAGGAAGAGGAGGAGGAAGAAATAAAAGTGGAAAGACACAGATAAAGAAAATAGGAAGAAAATGACGAAGAAGAATAGTAGGAGAAAGAGAAGGAAGTTCGAAGAGAAGGAGATAGAAAAGAAGGAAGAAGCAGAAGAGGAAAAGACACAAAAAAATAGGAAAAAAATGACGAAGAAAAGTTGGAGGAAAAAGAGGAGGAAGTGGTGGTGGTGGAAGGACGTGAAGGAGAGAGGAATAGAAGGAAGAGAAGCAGAGGAGGAGGAGGAGGAGGAGGAGAGGAAGCGGTGACGTAGCGGTGCTTGCGGGCGTTCCTCATGTCTGTGGTGCGGGGCCGCGTCTCTCCTGCCTGAGGAAACAACTAATTCCCCCTCCATCCCCTCTCTCCTCTCTCTCTCCCTTTTCTCCCCTCCTCCCCAGCCCCTTCCACCCTCCAAGAGCACCCACTCCACTCCACTCCACTTCTCCGTCACTCCGCCGCCGCTCACGCCCTACAACCATGATTTACCGACTTTTTACTCTATTGGTATATCTTAGAATTGTTCCATCGCCGCCATTAGATAACGGAGCGCTGTGTTCCTCACTGTGCTGTTCCGCTTCCCCCGGGGTGCGTGGCCTGGAGGCGACGCGCGGGGCTTTCACGGTGGTATGTAATGAGTACGCTTATTGGGTCTTCATCTTTTTGTTATTTTAGTTTTTCAATACTTTTTTAACGAGTGTTTTGAAAGTTTTGGGTCTAATACTTTTATGTGGACTTCTCACTTTATTTTCTCATGTGTTGTTACCGAACTTGCTTGAAGGCCTAACTGTATTTATAATTGGACCTCGTTATATAAACCATTCTTGTGTCATCAATACTTTACTTAACTTTCCATCGATTTTCCTACTTTCCACAGCTCTTCTTATCTGTATAACTCGTAAAGTTGTTAACATATGTAATCATAGTTTGTGGTAATGTTTTTTTTTCATATCGAACAAATCAGAATATCAATGGGAGACGAGCAACTCACTTTCCAGTCCTACGCATTAATTTAAGTTATAATGAATTAGTCGAGTGTTCGTTTTTTATTGACTTTATAATTAGTGGTGCGCAAGACGATCTAAGATTAATACACCAACTCTGATCTACATTATTTTTTTATCGAATATCATTTACGTGTCGGTTTAAGCACCTCCTAATGGGTTAACGTTAAATCGAGGCTCATTTTATTCTTAATTAACTGATGATAAAACAAGTATCCACGGTGATTCTTGAAGATATGATAGATGAAGATTGCAAGTATGAGATGAGTAATTAGAAGACAAGGGAAGACAAAAAAAGTGTCATAAAAACAATTGTAACTTTAATTAACTGATGATAAAACAAGTGTCCACGGTGATTCATGAAGATAAGATAGATGTTAGATAGATTACAAGCATGAGATGAGTAATTAGAAGACGAGGGAAGACAAAAAAGTGTGATAAAAACAAGTGTAACGTCCACCTCATTCGACCTTTATGCATTCTCGTCTTTAACTTCTTAGGCCACGGAAATTATAACTTTACTAATCCTGCACTACAAATATCTCCCTTTTTTTATTTCTCATTTCTTTTCCCTACCTTTACTTTACTAATAATGCACGACAAATATCTCCCATTTTTTATATCTCATTTCTTTTCCCTACCTTTACTAATAATGCACGACAAATATCTCCCTTTTTGATATCCCATTTCTTTTTCCTACCTATCATATCCCTCTGTTACTTCCCACTCTCTTCTAACTCCACCCCCTACATCCTCGGCCTTTCGTACTGCACTCCTATTCTTTCCCTCTCCTCCCTCTTCCTCTCCTCATCCCTCTCACTATTCCTCACCACGCTGCACTCGTACGCAATCTCTAGTCGCTGTCTCCGTTTCATTATGAATTATACACCATGAGATAAGGCTAATTAACATACATCTGTGTCCTCTCTCCTCCTCATTCTGTATTCTCGTCCACCTCTTCCGCCGTCCTCATTTCTCCTCTTTTAAATACATCACCCTCCCCTCCCTCCCTCCCCCCACTGCGGCTCCTAACCCCATGCACGAGAATGGTCTGCTTTGGTACATGAATACTATAGGAAAATATTTAGGACGGAATAAAAAAACAAAACAAGAACGTGGGATTTTCGACTCAAATGTAAAATAATATAGGAGAGATTTACTTAAACTGAATATGGGGCGATATGTGTGAGGGGGATCTGTTTGGGGGGGTATGTTTGGGGAGGGGTTCGGGTGTGTGTGTGTGTGTGTGTGTGTGTGTGTGTGTGTGTGTGTGTGTGTGTGTGTGTGTGTGTGTGTGTGTTTGCTCTTTACACTTTCATCCTCATTAACACCTGCAAACCACATCGTCTCTTTCACCTTCGTAACCCTTCATTGCGCTCAACCTTAACCCTTTTCCTTCCCATGATCACCCCCCCCCACCCCACCCCCCACGGAGCAGCTGGAGGGGAGGCAGACAGTATCATCGTCATCATCAGTTAACCGGAAGTGATAGGTGCTGGGACTGTACGGCATGGTGTGAGAGGAAGGTGGAGGAGGAGGTGGGGCTGTTTGAGGGGGGGGGGGTGAATATGGAGGTTAGAGTTAATAAAGAGGTTTGATTGTATAGTAGTTAGTTAAGGTAAATTCCTCTAATTGGTCGGCTAACGGGTTGAAAAAATCCCCCGGTCGTTACATCCCATTCATGAAGACAGATCACTTATTTATCTCCGCTGGCACCTCCCGGCGCCTCTATTGACTCTCTCATCCGTCTCGCAGATAGTCACTCAATCATTTATTTCGCCCGCCGACTAAGTAACGCTCAGCAGCCCCGGCGCATTAAGAGGGCGAGGAAGCCACTGAGGGGGGCCACCATTACCTGTACTCAAGCCAATTAAGTAAACAAGGTAAAGTGGCTCCCATTGGCGGACGCTCTGCAGGCTATTAGTCGCTGAGCCTTGGTGAATGGAGGACGAGGCCGAGAGGGGTTTGGCACTATGGGACTTATTTTTAAGCACTTTAGAACCCATGTACACATAAGCAACTAGATTTTCGAAGGAGTTTTTGGGGCATTTGCACAGGTAGTTTTAATGACAATTCTGTAAGTTTGATCATTCCTCTGTGCCTTGAAGCTAAGAAAACACTCATTAAAACCCGACTGACCTCCTTTTTGGCCCTTGGAAATAAACCATAAAAGGGTCATATTCTTAAACATAATTGACAATAGGCTTTCGTAGGAGTTTAGGTTATTTGCAGAGGCAGTTTCATGACCCTTCTGCGTAGCCTGATCATTCTTTTGTGCCGTGAACCAAAGAAAACACGGAAGAAGTAGTGATAGTGGAAGGACGAAGAGAAAGGGGAGGAGGAGAAAAGAAAGAAGCAGAAAGGGAAAAAAAACAGGAATAGTTGGTGTGAGAGGAGGAAGCGTTTGAGGAAAAAAGGAAGAAGCAGAGAGGTAAAGAAAAAACAAACAAACATCAAGGAAAATAGGAAGGAGCTGACTGATCTCTTTTTCGGCCTTTGGATATAGTTGCTGAGAGAGGAGGAAGCGTCTGAGATTACCCTCCACCTGAATGAAAGCTTTGATTGGCGACCTGATTACTGCTGCGAACGTCCCCTAACGACCGCAGGTGTTTATTTATGGCCGAAACTGATGTATTTGTAGCTGTATAAAGGGTCTTAAAATGTTCCGTTGAACTAATTTATGCGGAAACGTGTGGATTAGTGACTTTTAAGCGCGTTGAAATATACGTGGGACTTTTTTGTTTTGGTTTATTTTATTGACGTTTATTAATACCCTGTTGTTGTTTTTTTACAGCAGAGGAGACAGCTCAAGGGCAAAAACATAAAGGAAACAATAATAAAAAAAAAGCCCGCTATTCGCTGCCTCTTATTTACTGTGTTTTAAGGATTGTAATTTCAGCCACTTGCGAAAAAAAATGTTGGCGTGTATTGGTTTTAGAACAGTATTTTTAAACGCTACCACCTCTTACGTTAACTATTTCCCAAGGCTCAAAAAGAATATTAATCGGGTTTTAATGGGTGTTTTTTTCACGTTCATGGTCAAGAAGAAGGGTCAAACTACCACCGGGGTCATTAAACTACCCCGGACAATGGCCAACATGTCTATGAAAACTTTGTCAAGTATGTGTGTTTGTGCGCCGAAATGTTTAAGGGCCAGATTCACAATTCCCCATGATCGGTTAGTAAGCTCCCAAACCAATACCAGAGCCCTCGAAATTTCCTTGTATAGTGTCTGGTGTTTATATTTAAGTTCACAAATTTGATGAAACTATACTAGAAAAGTCTTGTGTATTTAGTGTGGCATCGAAGACCTCCCCATTTTGGATTGTATGGGATTCTATAGTTTGGTTCGGGCTGTTACGAAGACACTGTATTGGACTGTGAAATCGGCTCAAAAATACGACCCTTAATGTGTGTGTGTGTGTGTGTGTGTGTGTGTGTGTGTGTGTGTGTGTGTGTATTTATCTCTGTAACAGTTTTAGCTACATAGATGGAGGGGGGCGGTCATGAGTTATGCTATAGCGAATGAGCGAACGTCTGTTTAGTTGGTCCGTGGGTTCGAGCCCCGTGTACCATCGCCTCGCCGCTCCTTCGCTAATCATTTCTTCGCCACTTGATACATCACTCATTGGCTCCCTTCCTGCCGCCGGAGATCGTTCCTCAAAACTTTGTTCGTTATCATCCCTCCTTCGTAGCCTCGCTTTCTCTCGCCTCTTTCTTTAACGTCGTCGGTTTGTTTGTTTTTTTCATGGTTTTTCTCCGTTGTTTTTTTGTTTTTTTTCGTTCCCCAGACAGATAATAGATAAGGGAGGCTTAAAGATGGTGTATTCTGTTATATAATTCTGCTGTGATGTGTATTCTCTCTCTCTCTCTCTCTCTCTCTCTCTCTCTCTCTCTCTCTCTCGCTCTCGCTCTCGCTCTCTCGCTCTCGCTCTTGACTCTCCCGCTCCTACAAAGTCTTTTCTTATAGACGGGACGATAATCTGAGTGGCAGCGGCAGGGAAGGGAGTGGAGGTGGCGGTGGTGGTGGTGGTGGTCCTCCTCACGCTCCCTTTCACCCACCCTCCGTCTCTCCTTCCTTCCCTCCGTCCCTCCCTTCCTTCCCTCGTCACTTCGTCTCCATCCTCAGCGTCAGAAGAACGACTATACGCCGGCCGTCGTCCCCAGGCCTCGACTCCGCCTCCGAGGGCTCTGGCATCTTATGATTGGACATCTTTATTTCATTACGATAACGTCGGGTGAAGCCATCATTCATCATGTCGGTGACGGCCTGGTGAAGGACCATTAATATCGCGCGGGTGACGACGCCGACGAACCACTAAATACCGCTCTTATAAACGATCCTCGCCAGCCAGCCAGCCAGCCAGACCCCACCAGCCATTCGCCCACCCAGCCATGCGCCCCCTAGTCTCATTCAGCCATACAGTCAGCCATTCACCCTTTAAACCCAGCCAGCCATTCTCCCACCCCCTGCCAGCCATTCCGACACACAGCCATGCGCCCCCCACCCTCAGCCACCCAGTCAGTTAGTCATTCCCCCTTCTCCCCCATCTCCGTCTTGCTTGCTTTCCCCTCCCTGCTGGCTGGTTGCGTCCGTTCCCTTCCCCCTATTCTTGTGTTCTCTCTTTTTTTTTTTTTTGCGGCTTTGGTTAAGTGCTGTTAATGATGGGCTCCTCGGCCTCGTTTGTGCACTCCCAGGGTTCGAGTTTGTGCAGATTTTTTTTTTCGCATGGTCTTAAAGATGACCGGACTGGATTCACCGCTGCGCCATTTTTAAACGGAACAAGTACTCCCAATGTCGCTGCTAACTTTTGATGGTATTGTTCATTTTTTTTTCAAGAGTTTTCATGTTTGGTATTTCCCGTCGATGCAGTAAACTTTAATTTCCTAAGCAGAAAGTCATAAATTAATAATAATTCCACATTTATTTTTCTTTTGACGACGTGTGTGCTAGTAATGTCGCCTACCTCTTAATTTCTTTCTGTTCAATGCATCGTCATCATGTTTATGTTGCAACACGTCAGCCTTATCACTAACCTCCCCTTGCATTTGTGTAGTTTAAGCAATCGGCCAACCGCAGTAATTCAGGCCGTGGGTTTTTTTTTTTTTTTTTTTTTTTACAGCTACGGAGACAGTTCAAGGGCGTAATAAAAAAAAAAAAGGCCCCCTACTTACTGCTCCAGAACAGAGGTTAAAGGAGTGTTAATTATGATGATCGATGTAACGAGCCCCAGACGATTTTTGTTCTTGAAATTGTATGTTCGTTCTCCTTCATCTCTCCCTCGGCACGACGGACACGCAGCCCCCGAGCCGCCCCACGCGCTGATCCCCCGAGCAAGACTTGATGAATGTTGTCGCCGATGATCGCGAGTCATGCTCATGTACTGCTCCGGCGAATTGCAACGAAGCTTAAGTTTCCCGTTACTCATCCCGCGACAGACCAACCACTGCAGAGTATCCAGACACCTCTCACGCTGATCACCTCTGTCCCCCTCCCCCCCCCCTCTTCCCACCCTTCTTCCCCTCCCTTTAACTACAAGCATCACATTTTAAGTTTTCGTTTTTTTGGGGGGGGGTCAAGTCGTAAAGTCCCTCGTTAGCAAGAAGTGTTACCAACGCCTCTACCTCTTTCCTCACTAGTTTGTTATCCCTTCGATCGTCTGTGTCCATCCCCGCCTTCTCTTCCTTTTAATTACAAACATCACCGCTTCATTTATTTTACCTGTTTGGGTTTTATATAATCGTGATCTTTCCGACTGATGATATAACTATTTTTTGCTTCTTTATGATGGATCGATGTCGTTTTAGCTAACATCTTCTCCTCCATCTTTATCGCGCCTTTCGTCTGTATGGTCACCTAGCCCTCCCTCCCTCCCTCCTTCCCCTCCTCTCCTTAAGATTATACCTCCTTTCTGAATGCCTGTCACCGCTTCCTCCCTCCCATCCCTCTCCTCCCCTTCTTCTCACCTCTCAGACCAGAAATCCATTGCTCTCGAATCATACCCTTTAAACCATCTATTCCTCTCCTTCCCTCTCTCTATCTCACTTCTCCCCTTCCCTCCCTCTTCCACCCTCACACCCCTTTAAAAAACCCGTCTTCTTTCCTCTCCCTCCCCCCTCAAACGTGCCCTAAGAAAGTCCTGCGAGAGAGTCCTTCCCGGCGCCCTTCCCTCCCAGATATAGTTGTGTTGGGGCGGGTCGGGGCCATCCATCATAGCCCGGCATCGAAGGAGAGTCAGGCCGAGGCGAAGACGGGGCTTGATCCTGTGAGCGGCCGGCTGATCACACTTGTCCAGTTCACCCCCACGAAGGCCCGGGGTAGGAGGGAGGGAGTGAGGGTGGAGTGGGGAGGGGGAGTTACGGAGGAGGAGGAGAATGAGGATAAGAGGTTAGAGAGATGAAGTTGTTAGGGAGTTAGATTCGGACGAGAAGGAATAGGAAACTGTGTAAGAGGAAGATAAGGAAAGGAAGAAGAGCAGAAGAAGGAGCAAGGCGTGGAGGAAAGAAAGAAAGAGGAATAAGAAAAAGAAGAGAAGGAAGAGAAAGAGGAAGAGGAGAAGAAAGTGAGGGGGCAATGGGGGTACCGAAGTCAATTGAAAGGAATACGAAAATAGGAGAAAAATAAATGTACGGAGGAGCGTTGAAGGGGAGAGAAAGCTGCAAGAGATTGGCCCGGAGGAAGAGAGAATAGAAGGGAGGTAAAAAGCAGTGATTAGAGGGAAACACAGAAGTAACAGTCATAGTCAAGATAAACGCTGTGATTTATTTTCCACTGTTCGAGTAAAAAGACTTTCGCTCTAGTATAACTCTTGACCCGCCCCCCTCCATCTATGTAGCTAAAACTGTTAGAGATAAATACACACACACACACACACACACACACACACACACACACACACACACACGCACACGCACACAACACACATTCTACTATTTTAACCCGTCCCTCACTCACTCACTCTCACCTCGCCCCCTCACACACATACATACATACACACACACACACACACACACACACTCTCTCTCTCTCTCTCACACACACACACAGACAGACAACGCGCGCCAAAATACCATCCACCCGCCCATAAATAATGCTAAAAGTATCGGCGTATAACAGGGAGGTCGAGGAATGGCCTTTGAGAAAATCGACACGGCTCCTGATAAGGGTGTTTCCACTTGGCCAGATCTAAATTAAATTCTGCATTTGCTATTCAGGACGAGGCGGAGTCGGATCTTTCTGGGAGTGTTGTTGTTGCTGATATCCCAAATAATGAGTCGATCCATCAGTGTTGGCGCGGTTTTTCAGGCATCGCTCCTCTACTTTATTCTTTCCTCCTTCCCTTATTGTTCGTCCGCTCAATGGGAAGACGGATTGAATCAGACGGTAAGCTGCGTGTCTTTGTCCCTCAGCCTCTCTCTCGGTGTTCGTGTGTGTGTGTGTGTGTTCGTCTGTGTGTGATGGAGGGAAGAGGGGGCGAGGGATGGTCTCTCTCTCTTTCTTTCTTCACGTGGTTGTCTTAAAGTTACTCTGCCTCCTCTTCCTCTTCCTCCTCCTCCTCCTCCTCCGTAACATTGACCCCAAAATTTTCCACGAAGTCATTCCTTAGTTCCTCGAAAAGACCGATGGATTGTTTCAAGTCGCCTCATGGCTAGTTTTTTTCTTGGGTGTTTATGGAAACCTTTAACACTATTGCAAAGGACTAACAATACAGCTTACAAACACACTAAAGGCTTGATCTTCTTACGTATTTTCTGGACATTGTAAATCAAACACACGCAAAGAAACAAAAGAGCATCAGCAGGACCGTAAGTAATTCCGTGGTAAGGAAGGTGGAAGAATGCATGAAACTGATTGTAGGTTTAGTTTTTCTTATTTTTCTTTCGTATTCCCGAGAGATAATCAGCTAAAAACACTCCACAAAAGAAACCAAAGAGTATCAGCTAAACCGCAAGTGAATCCACGGCAAGGGCTCCTGAAGAATACTTGAAACGCGCGAGGTAAAGTGTTTTCACGCCGCTCCCGCCTCTGATCCAGCTGCGAAGGGCCTGTCGCGTCTGCAGGTGGTGCCGGAGCAGGAGACTCGCGAGGGTTTTAGTGCGAGGAAAAAATTCTTATCCCGCGTCAGACCAACCATCACCCACTGCGTCAGGAGGAGAAGGAGGTGGTGTAACCGTGGCTCCTCCTCCTCCTCTTCTGTCTCACCGGTGCTGTCCTCCTTCTCTTCTTCCCTCTCGTTCTACTCGCCTCCTTAGCTCTCCTTCATCTCCTTTTTCTTCTTTGGTTCTACTTCTTTTTCTACTTCGCTGCTTCTCTTTCTCTTCCTCTTCTTTCTGTTCGGTGTTGTTCTCCTCTTCCTCCTCTTCGTTCTCGTGTCTCTTGTTCTCCTCGTTCTCTTCCTCTTTGATTTCTAGTTTTCCTCCGTATCCTTCCCTGTTCCTCTTCCTTCTCCTCCTCCTCCTCCTCCTCCTCCTCCTCCTCCTCCTCCTCCTCTTCCTCCTCCTGCCAGTCTATCAGTATCGCACTTTGTTCTCACCGGCTTCCTCTTCTCTTCCCCTTCACGTGACTCTCATCAGCCTCCTCCTCTTCATCCCTCCTCTTCCTGCTTCTGTTCCTTCTTTTCGCCTCTTCTAACCTTCTCTTCCTCTTTTCCTTTTTTCACTCTATCTTTGTTAAGCCTATCTATTTTCATCACTGTCCCTTTTTTTCTCTACTCTATTCCAAGTTTTGCATTTTTTTAGTTATCTTCATATATTGATTAATGTCTGTAGATTTTTTTTTTTTACATTCACGTCCTACAAGTTGTCTTTTTTTTATCTCTAAGTAAATTTCAAACTATTTTTACTCCCGTCTGCCAAGTTCTGGATTTTTTTTGTTATCTTTATATACTGATTAGTGTCTATGGATTTTTTTTTACATTCACGTCCTACAAGTTGCCTTTTCTATCTCTTAAGTAAATTTGAAACTATTTTTACTCCCGTCTGACCCTTTTTATTTTTTTGCCTCCCCGTGTTTCCCTCGCCTGCTCTGTAGACATTCCGCATCTCCCTTTTTCCCCTTCATCGTATTCAATTATTTCTCCCTTTAGTTCCTCCCGTCTTCCTCTCCTTCCTTCCTTCCGTTCCCCTTTCTTCCTCCCTTTTTTCATTCGGCTATTCATTCTACCTATCTTGGCTCCTTCTCCTCTCTTCTTGTTGTCCGTTTCTTATAGTTTCTTTCATCATCTATTCATTAATCTATTTCCTACATTCTTTACCACTCCTTTCATCCTTACTTCCTTCCTCCCTTCCTTCCTTCCTTTCTCCTTTCCCTTCCTTTCCCTTCCCTTCTCTTCCCTTCCCTTCCCTTACACATGCGACCCTACAAACACCACCTCGCCCTTACACGACCCACGGATGAGGAGGAGGAGGAGAAGAAACACGCAGACGCGAAGTGATGAAGACAAGCAGACAGATGGAGGGCGAGGAGGAGAAGAGGAAGAAGAAACGAAAACAAAAAAAAGCGAATACAAGAGAGAGAGAGAGAGAGAAGGGTAAAGAGAGAAGGAGAGAGAAGAGAGAAGAGAGAGAGGGAAAAAATACGAAATCCAGATCACAAAGAGCCAGGGACAAAAAGAGTTTTCTTGTTGACCCCCGTCGGAGCATGGAGGGGGACGGACAGATACGAATGGGCCGTCTAGCGTTTCCGTCACTCACGCACTGGCGACGTAGGAGGGAGGAGGGAGCTCTTAGAGAGAGGGAGAGAGAGCAGCCGCCGGAGTCCAGAGGGAGAGAGAGAGAGAGAGAGAGAGAGAGAGAGAGAGAGAGAGAGAGAGAGAGAGAGAGAGAGAGAGAGAGAGAGAGAGAGAGAGAGAGAGAGAGAGAGAGAGAGAGAGAGAGAGAGAGAGAGAGAGAGAGAGAGAGAGAGAGAGAGAGAGAGAGAGAGAGAGAGAGAGAGAGAGAGTATTGGTTGATGTACAGACGTAAAGAATGTGAATGTATATTTAAGGAAACGAAAATCAGTTCAGAATTTGCGATGTTACAGAAAGAAAAAATAAAGGAGTTGAGGGAGCCTCCAAATAACACCGAGGAACGTGACTATAATAATAAATCAACGAATAAACGTAAAGAAAAGCAGTAAAATAACAAAATAACAGCATCACTATTGGAAAGGAAGAGACGCATGTGAACAAAATAAATAAAAATTGAAATAGAAAGGGAAAGGACGAGATGGAGAAGGAAGAGGGAGAGACAGAGAAGAGGATAAGAAAGGGAAGTGATGGGATGGGTAAAGAGGAAAATGGAAAGACTAGATGTTCAAGGAAATGGGAGAGATAGGGAAGGAAGCAGAAAAGGGAAGTGAAGAGATGAGAACGGGAAGAAAACGAAAAGGCGAAAAATGATAGAGATAGAGGAAGACTAGGAAGAGACCAGGAAAGGAAAAGGAAGTGAAGGGGCGCGAAAGGAAGGGAAGGGAAGAAAAGGCACATGTGTTATTGAGAAAGGTTTAAGGGTGTGTATCTGAGTGATGTGGGGACCAGGGATAGAATAGGGGGAAGGGGCAGGAAAATGGGGAGTAGGAGGAGGGGGGAGGGCAGGAGCAAGGGAACAGGTGAAGGAAGGAAGGAGGGGTCCGGGGGGGAGGGGATAGAAGGGACAGGTGAGAGGAAGGGGGGCGGGGGTCTCCTGAGGGCGGGCTGTGGAGAGTGCGTGTCAAGCGGCCCAATCTCATTCACGCGAGGAGGTTGTGTTCTTGTCGGGAGAGGCGCGGCGAGGCGAGTCTCTGGACGAAGGGGAAGACGGAAGGAGTAGCTGATGGAGGGCCGATAGTGTGGGGGAGAACGATAGAAAGAAGGGTATTTAATGAATGAAAGAGGAATAGATAACGATAGAGAAATGGATAGAAAGAGGGATAGATAACGATAGAATGAGGGATAGAAAGAGAGTTAGATAATGATAGTAAGAGGGACAGATAACGATATAAAAAAAAAAAGAATCAAAAAGAGTGCAGTTGATGAAGCTTATAATTGTTGTGAAGTTAGTTTAGGTGAAGAAATTTGCGATACTTCAGTCTGGAAACGAAGGAAATATGAAAAAGATGCAAAAAGTTATGGAGAATAGAATGAATACCTAAAATTTAAAGCAGACAAACCAGAGACCACGAGCGAAAATTATGACTTTGAAGAATACAAACCAAACAAAAGGCTAAAAAAATAACTGCGCCACAAAAAAAAATGAAGAAAGAAAAACAAATTATATGACAAGTAGAACATAAGTGTTTGTAATGGCCGGGCAGAAATCCTTCCCCGGCCTCTCCCACTTCATACTAATTGTGGAGAGTAATTATGCGAACGTTCTCCTTATCTAGCATGTTTAAAAGTGAGTATAAGGCGTGTTTAGCATACTTAAATAAATGTATGTATGTATGTATGTATGTACGTGCGTGTGAGTGTACGCATGTCTTTGTTTATCTACTTAATCTACTCGTGTGTGTGTGTGTGTGTGTGTGTGTGTGTGTGTGTGTGTGTGTGTGTGTGTGTGTGTGGGTGGGTTTAACCATGATATTTTTCCGTTTTTTTTCCTTCGATAATTTGTATAGTTTTCCATCCGAGGTTTTTGTCATTTTTTGCTTTTCTTGAAGACCTTAGCTTATAGAACTGTGTGTATGTGTGTGTGTGTGTGTGTGTGTGTGTGTGTGTGTGTGTGCGTGTGCGTGTGTGTGTGTTTTATGCGTGGCTGCGAGTGCCCGGCGTATAAATAGGTGTCTGTTCTTAGTATGAGGCGGGGAAAAAAAGGCTCCGACACATTAATCCCCGCCAGCCGCCTCTCTCGCCGCGCCTCGCACAGCGGAGAATCAAAACAAAACACTCCCCGAGCCTTCCTTAGACCCGCTCTCCGTCTCCTCCTCCCTTTTTAGCGCCGCCGCGAGAGAAAAAGCGAAGCGAAAACACGGGAAAAGGGAAGTGAAATTGAGCCGATGAAGAGGAGTGTTTGACTTTAGGAGAAGGTGCAAGAAGAGGAGGAGGAGGGGAGAGGGGGCAAAGGGAAGGGAATTAAGGTAAGGAGAGGGTGTGTAAAGGTAAATAATTAGTAGGATCAAGGTTTAATTTAAGTTGTAATTCAGGTTAAGGATTGAGTCTTAGAGAGGAGGTAGTGAGGTGAGGTGGCGTTGAGGAGAAGGAGAAGAAGACCTGTTTAGAACTACCAAGGTGGAAATCCGCACTATTTCCTCCATTTTTTCTCTCTCTCTCTCTCTTTAGGACTTTCCGCTTGTGGACTGACATTTAACGTTCGCGGGAGGACAGAGAATGGCCGGTGGAGAGGCAGGACCAAGTGAAGGATGAGGAGTAGGATGGAGAATGAGAAAAGGAGGTGGGTAGTAGGAGGGGGAGGTTAGGACTTCACCCCTCCCCCACCCCCTTTCCCCCCTCCCCCGCCCCCCTTGCGTCACCCTAGCGAGGAAATGCCCTGACGCCGTCCTGGTTGAAGGTTATAGATCGTTGCAATGACCTTTTGCCTCTTAGACCCGAAGCGAGTCACACGATTCTCCGTTTCACATTACAATTTCGATCCCAGGTAGAGGGGGGAGGGGGTAGGTGAGAGAGAGAGAGAGAGAGAGAGAGAGAGAGAGAGAGAGAGAGAGAGAGAGAGAGAGATGTGTGTGGAATCCTGCAATGTTAGCTTTAAACACACACACACACACACACACACACACACACACACACACACACACACACACACACACACACACACAAATAAACTCACACACCTACACAGACACAGCCCCTCCTGCTTCACACTAACACGGAAACACACATTGATCATCGAAGCCCAAACGAAGGTCCCAGCACTTGCCCTGACCTCAACACACACACGGCTCCTTGGCAACACAACCCAGGCAAGAGGAAGGTAAAGAGGAGGAGGTAAAGCAAGGCAAAGAGGCGAAGAGGCTAAGGCCCATATTATCAAACCCCTCGAGAACTTAGTATACATCTATTTAAAAAGGCTCTCGCAGAAGTTATAGACGTTTCCATGGGTGGTTCTTGATCCTATTGGTAGTTTTGGAAGGCTTCTGCGCCATGAACGGGGAGATGACTCATGACAACCAGACGTATCTCCTCTGTAGCCTTCAAAAATGGTCGTAACAAAAGCCCGAAACGCGTGATAATACGAGTCTAAGGGCTGAGGGCTGGCTTACTGCCTCGCTTACTAACTGACTGGCTGGCTGGCTCGCTCGCTCTTGGCTGGCTGGCGTTCCTGAAATACGCTGAGCATCAAAGAGGAAAGCTAAAACTGTTTCCCTGTCGACCAGACCCTCCGACACCCACCACGGCGACGGCGACTGATGGGGGAGTCACTCTGTACCCCAACACCACCAACTGCACCACCACCGCCACCACCACCACCACCACCACCACCTCTACTACTACCTGTCAAGTTCTTCCCTTTCCGATGGTGTTTTGTGGTTTGTTTGTTGTGTTGTGTCTCTAGCAATTTTTTTTTTATATGCGGATTATATAAATTTTACCGCGGAAATGTATTAGTAAGCGAGGGATGAAACTCTTGCCTTGGAAATGGAGGAAAAGGGAAATATTAGGAAAGGTTTAGGATTTTTTTTTAGGGAGTGCTGATGGCCTTGAATCAGTAGCCTTGTCGATAAAAATAACTCTGCCCTCCGTGCTGGTTAATACTGAAAGCCCTGTAAGTGGCTGGGTGTGCTGGCAGACGGAAATGGTTATGTTAAAAAGGATGCACGGGTGATATTGTGGTGACATTCGTGGTGATGATGATGGTGAGTGTCCTTGGTGAGAGTGTGTTGGTGGGGGTGGTGACAGTCATTGAGTGGTGATGACTATGATGGTGATTGTGGTGATGGTGGTGATGACTGCATTTGGTTGTAATAGCATGCTTTATGAGGCGAAACAGGGAAGACTAGAGATCATAAAAAAGGGAAAATATCGCAAATTTCCTCGTAAAAAAAGAAAAGTGTGAGGGGAATTCTAAAACCTGGTAAAAAAAAAGTTTGATGTTTTAAGGAAAATCTTAAAATATAAAAAAAGAAACAATCGTAAAAGCTGAAATCACAGTGGGAAGTGTTGTTTTGGTTATTATTATGAAAAGTGAAGGTGATGATAATGATGATGATGATGATGATGGAAGTTGTCTTTGGAGTGGTAGTGGTAGTTTTGATAGTGGTGATGCTGTTATGGTAGTGATAGGGTGAAGAATGGAATGGGTGTAGCAGCAGTGATCATGGTGGTGGTGGTGGTGGTGTCGATGGTGATGAAAATTTTAGCACTACAGTTGTGGAGGTGTGATGGTGAACGTGGTGTTGATGGCAATGATGATGTTGTTGTTATTATTAATGCTGATATCGGTGCTCTAGGAGATGTTAGTGTTAGAGAAGATAGTAGAGATAATGATGATAAAGACTGGTGGTGGTGGTGGTGGTGGTGATGGTTATATTAATGATGGTGATGATGATGATATAGATAATAACAGAGGGATAACAGCAGCAAAGGCAAACACACACACACACACACACACACACACACACACACACACACACACACACACACACACACACACACACACACACACAAGCAGCCTTAAAAAAGCGTACATGTGCGTCCCACTTTTGATGGTGTTTTTCTTGGCTCACATTCTGCTCTCCCTCGCTTCATCTTGTGCTTCTGGGCTTGCAAGGGTCTTCTTACCTCTCCATCCCTTCCCCTCCTTCATTCCTACCATCCCCCCCTCCCTTACTCTTTATATCTCCCTCCGTTCCCTTCTTTCCCACCCACATCTCATTCCCATATTTCCCTCTTCATTTCCTCTTCCTGTGTGCTTCTCTCCCCCTCTCTCCATTTTCTTTCCACGTCCTTAACTCTCATTTGGTGCTTATCGTTAACATCATTGCCGTCTTCGTATTCCGCATTGGTGGAAGTGTATGTTCAAAGGGTAATTAGGTGTGTGTTATCAGTTAGCGGTAGTTAAGATATAGGTCACTGATGCAGGGATTATAATAAGGACAAGTTTAAGACATGAGGTGCGTGGGCAAAGTCTGGACTCATGACGACTTTCACGCGTCCATGGCCGGCCTGTTTTCATCATCACCATTACCACCACCACTGTCACCACTTAGGGGGCCCACCACCACCACCACCATGAGACCACACACAGAACATTGAGCGTGCCATCCCCACCACCCCTACCGCCACAACCCACCTCACTCCCCACCACACCACAGCACCCTCAGTCCATCACCAGCACCTCCCCGTCAAATCATAAATTCAGAAGCTCTCCACACTCCCTTCTTACCACACCGCCGCCCTTGCAAGCCACGTCAGCACTTACTCCACACCTAAGCCACGCATGCATACTCCCACTCCCTTTCCACAGTACATAAATTTTGCAATATTCCACACTCCCTTCCCTTACACCCACCCAGCCAGCCGAACCGCCTAACCACCCTTGCAAATCATGTCAGCGCTTTCTCCTCATCCTAGCCACATAAATACACAGTCCTGGTCTCATTCTCCACGTCACAGATACTCCATAGCATTCCATAACCTCCATTCACCGCACCCTTACCTACCATGTCAGTCGTAAGTACTCCACAAGCACTCCAGTCTCCATTCACAACACTCTAACCCACCATGGCAGTCTTTGGTCCTACAGCGCAAGCCTCATTATACCACACCGTAGCTTTACCTCCCCATTCACCGTATTACCTACTCTGTATACCCCCAACACACGAGTCTTAGTCCGCCCGAGCCTTCCTTCCTTCCTCCCCTACCTAATATTCCATCAATAACACAAAGAGCTAATTCGTCTTCACTATCCCTAAAATTAAGTGTCATTATCATGCTGCCCATTAATATCGCCTCCCATTAATCTAACTTCCTTAGTCGAGACAGTAATCCAACGCCAGAAGGAAAAAGGAAGTAGCTCGAGAAAGAAGGCCAATCAAGGCTGAAAGGGCATGGTGTAAAGGCCTCCTTGAATTCGTTTCTGCGTGTTGAAATCCATAATTGATCGTGCCGCCGCTAGAAGCATTAGGAAAAGTACAATTATTCATTTATTCTCTTCCTGTTCATTGTGTTTTGTTTTGAGTGTCAAGTCGGCAACGAATGTATCAGGAAAAGATTTGAATCCCTTAGTGACGTGAAATGACAGAACAGAGAAGTATTATTCGATATCACTAACGTATGCACATGAATAACTTAAATAATAGAGAGTAACCGTATTTATTTTGAGTATTAGTATCCGAATTTGAATCCCTTAGTGACGTGAAATGACAGAACAAAGAAGTATTATTTGAATAACATAAATAATAGAGAGTAACCGTATTTTTTTCAGTGTAAGTATCCGAAGGTAAATATTTCATACGTATAATGTTGTAAGGATAGCATTTTATTTAAAGTTAGAAATATATATATATAAAAAAAAACATCTTAAAGTTCAGGGGAGGGAAGAGAACCACCTGAGGACGCGAGGCCTGACACCGGATCGACATAGGAAGCATTAAAAATATTACTCCCGGGATGGGGCGGGTTCACGGCGCCCCCCGACGCGGCCACCGCAGCCTCCCCTCTACTGACTCGCAGGGCCTCGTGTATGCCTTTGTTTGTCTGTTGCCGAGCTGACCCGATGCAAGGAACGGGTGATGAGGGAGGGGCAGGTACAGAGGAGTAAAGGAGGAGGACAGTCAGGGGCTTGGAAGAAAGTGAAAAGTAGTGGGAGAAGGAGAAAGAAAGAAGGAAAGAGGAAACTTGTGCAGAAGTGTCGATCAGATGAAAATTTGCAGTTTCATGTCAACCAGCTCATCGTTTTTCCCAGATATATACATTATTTTGAGAACGAGAATATTAGAATCTATGGGACTGAAGAGGAAACGTCATCATGAGACAAGTAAGCCAAATTAATACTTCTTGTGAGGCATCTATCATAGAATTTTAAACTAATGTCTTTATGACTTTAAAATTATGATCTTGAGAATTTTGACCAACATATTTTCGTGTTTCTCCCAATATCAGACAAAACACTGCAAAACCTCACGCCAAACACTCTTGCAGTTGTAACGCGGGCAGAACACAGTGTAGCACCTCCCAGAATATGTCATCATTTCTTGTGCTACACCGAGCCACCGCTACTCAACTCAAGGGCGGTGGACGCCTCACAAGTGCCGCCTCCCTGCAGGGGGTCCGATCAGCCGCAAGAAAGATAAATAGGAACGCAATCTGTCCCAGACTTAGCTATGCCACACGTCATCGTCTCCTAAGCACTTGGAGAGGAAGCATTTTTTTCCGCCTTGCTCTCGTTGGGATTTAACATGTGTTTTAAAAGTTTTCATTAGATGTGTCATGTATGAGGAAAGATGGTGGAGCGATATTAATATTGCTATATTTTTTTATTATTATTACTGTTATTATTATTATTATTATTATTACTGTTATTATTATTATTATTATTATTATTAGTAGTAGTAGTAGTAGTAGTAGTATCAGTATTAGTATTATTAACATTATTTTTTGTTATTATTATTATTATTATTATTATTATTATTATTATTATTATTATTATTATTATTATTATTATTATTATTATTATTATTATTATTATTATTATTATTATTATTATTATTATTATTATTATTATTATTATTATTATTATTATTATTATTATTATTTTACTGAGAAGCATAAACAAAGCGTAAAGGGAACTCGTGTTCATGTTTATATTATGCTGTTTAATAATTTTCATTCATAATACACCAAGTCCGATTTCCTTAGGAGTTTATTTTATTTACCCTTATTTTTTTCTTTGTTTCTATATCAACGACATTTAATTTCTTTAGTTTACACAATGTTATGCCCTTATTTCTTTCTTGTAGTATTGTTTATTTTAGTAGAAGCTTTTTTATCGACATCAGATGATTGTGGAGCCGTTGAACAAGGCGCTACTTAAAACAAAGGGTCTTTCTCGGACGCTAATGGACCGCTTAGTGAGGCGAAAAGAATGTACTTGACGAGCCAGCTAATGGGTGTTTTAGCTCAATGGTGTGTTTCATTACCAATAACGCAGTAATATTAATAAAGTACAAATAAACAAAGTGCAAACGCTTGACTTGGTAAACAAAAGTACAATAAAGAAAAAGGATAATAAGTCAACATGTATAAGAAAACGATGCGAGCCTCAAAGAAAGGCGGCATAAGGAGAGCTCGGCGTGCAGCATAAAGGCGATCATGAATTATATATATATTGAAAGCTGAAGAACTGAGGTAAGCACACGATCACGCCGATAAAAAAGGATTGGCATATAAAAGGTGAAAGAATGGTGTGTGTGTGTGTGTGTGTGTGTGTGTGTGTGTGTGTGTGTGTGTGTGTGTGTGTGTGTTTGGATCATGATATAGCTATTCAACCCAGCAGGAGAGAATAGGTCCGTCATATAACATCCTTCCTCCTCCTCCTCCTCCTCCTCCTCCTCCTCCTTCTCCTCCTCCTCCTCCTCCTCTTCCTATCCCCTCTTATCCCCTTCCTCCTTCCCCTTCTTCCCTTTGTCATTCTCTGTAACGTTAAGAAACATCAACTTCTTCATAAACTCTGGGAAACTAGGAGGAGGATCTTGATCTCATCCCGTTCTCAAACACCCCCGGCAGACGTGTGAAGGTCGACAAGTTAACAAAGAAGGCGAGCGAGCGAGCCGAGAGACAATCAGCATATCGTTCTTGCTCATCATCATGTGACTAAGTAAATATCAAATCGTTGCATATTATCACGAGCCAATAATGATTAATCTCGCGTGCAAGCTCTAGTAGGTGATCATGCTGGTGTTTCCGTTGCTTCATTATTATTATTTAAAGACATATTAAAGCGTTTATATGACGTTAAGAAATATGTACGATGTGGCTTTGTTGTATAATTTGAAAAAAAAATACCGTGTGTGTGGGGGGGGAGGGGGGAAGTGTGTGTGTGTGTGTGTGTGTGTGTGTGTGTGTGTGTGTGTGTGTGTGTAGCGGGAAATTGAAGAGTGAGTGATGGAAGGAAGTCTGTAAGAGGAGGAGAAAGAACAAGTGGAAGAAGAGGAGAAGAAAGAGTGAGTAAGAGAGGGAGAGAGAGAGAGGATGGATGAAGTGAGAGAAGGAGAGGAGAGAGGGATGACTGGTGTTTAGTGGGGCAAAGAGAGAGAGGGAGAGAGAGGGAGAGAAGGAGAGAGAGACTGAGGGAGGGCTAGTTCGTGGTGGGGCAGTGAGAGACGAGGGAAGGGAAGGGAAGAAAGCGAGAGGAAGAAGGGAGGCGGAGGAGTAGGAGGAAGAAGAGGAGGAAGAGGAGGAGGAGGGCGGTGGTTAAGACTCACACCCTCCCTGACGCGGGTCGCCATCCACACACTCTTACACCAACAAACCTCAGCACCCACCGCCTTGTTATCAGAGCGCACGATAAAACAAACTATCTAATTAGCGGGGGCTCGATGATGTTTTAATGATGCTGAGAAGATTGTGATACACGCTGCTTTGAGTACCTCCTTACTTACCCTATCTTCCCTCCCCCTCTCTCTTCCCTCCCTCTCTCTACCCCTTACTATCCCATCGCCCACTCAACTCTCTCTATATACTTCCCTAGTGCCCTTGATTCGCCTACATACTCCCCTTCCTCTTCCTCCTCCTCCTCTTCTCTTTGCCTCACGCCCACCTCCCACAGGCTTCTCAAGGGCCCGTACACTCCCCAGCTGCATGTATGGAGTAAAAGTTCTCCCCCTATGGAGTGGATAATAATCTCCTCTTTTTTACATTCATTTTTTTTTTTCGCTAGGTTGGTGTGTGTGTGTGTGTGTGTGTGTGTGTGTGTGTGTGTGTGTGCTCAGGCTGTTGCTCTGATATTGAGTTACTGAATATTTAGACTATGTTACGTGCGGGTTTGTTTTCTTATGATTAATACTATCCAAGGTGTTTTAGGTTTGCTGTGGCGATGATGAAAAATATAGAAGTGTGTTTACATTGTCTAGTTTAGATTTTAGGCGATGTAAGTTGTTGGTCTTATCTAGAATGAACAAATTTCACATCTCAACACACTGAAACCGATCCCTGCCCGACTCCCGTGCTGTACCGTACCCTGCCCTGCCCTGCCCTGCCGCGCCACACCCTGCCACACCCCGCCACACCCGCCTCGTCCCCCTCCTCGCGTCGCACCGCTACGGAAACTATGCAAATGGAGGCGTTCCCCGCTGGGTTATTATTGTGTTGTCGGGGTCCGCGGATGCCCCTGGTAGGTGGTACCCCACGGGCCAATCACAGCCGCCCTCCCGTGACATACGCCCCGCTGATTGGTCACTCGCCCGCTCACCTTCCCCGTGTGTCTGGCGGATCGACCCTACATGCCCGCGCTGCCCGTTTGTTATTTTATTCGTTGTATCGTGCGCCGCGCCAGGAATAAGCCGCTCAAGTAAACAAACGCGTGAATATTTTGTTTGTAAATCATGCAAAATAATGAGTATATCCGCTGGGAACGTGGTTATGGCTTCCACTTGGGGATTCGGTTAAGTAGTTTGGCTTTCTTCTGCTTCTCCTTCTTCTTCCTCATCTCCTCCTCCTCCTCCTCCTCCTCCTTCGGGTGCTACCTCGGCGCCTGCACTGCCTCGACTGGGAATTAAATAAAGGCGAGGAGAGGGCAAGGGAGTCTTTCTAGGCCCGCACAGTCCCCAGCCGACGAGAGACAACCCACAGCCACACCTGGACAGTAGCCAACCCACACACACACACACACACACACACACACAACTCACCCTTACACTGAGTTTTCATTCGTCCCCCCTCCCCGGCCTCCTCCGACCCCCACCCCCCTCCCCTCTCCTCTTTACACACACACACACACACACACACACACACACACACACACACACACACACACACACACACCTATCTTTGTCCGTACTTGAAGACAGTCAGTCAATCAGTCGTGCTGCAGAAGAATCGGACGAGCCTCAATGTCTATCCGCCGCACACAATGGTTTCCTTCTCTTATAAAAGTCATCCGTCATGTCGCAAGGCCAGCGTTTGAAGTCGGCGAATTTGTTGTCAGTGATGGAAATAATATCACACGAACTTCCTCTCCTTGTATTTTCGCTTTATATTTATTTGAAGTCGGCGATTTTGTTGTCAGTGATGGAAATAATATCACACGAACTTCCTCTTGTTTTGTATTTTCACTATATATGTTTTCGCTCCAGGGTCAAACCAGAAACGAAAAAATATTTGTATGCGAAGATGCTGCCCCTACGAAGGGTTAAGCTACATACATTATGGCAAAGCTAAATCTTCATCGCTGTGTTAAAAAGTAATTTATGCCACCTTGTCTTAGGCGAAATATATCTTAAGGAAAATAATGAGATATACAGTTAATCCGCAGTGACACGAGCCTTCCTTTGTGCCCTCCCTGTCACTGGGCGCTGCGGCAGATGGGAGGCTGACTGGAGTGAGCAAAGCCACCTGTCTCCACCTGTCACATAAATTAACAAGTGGTTCTCTTTTTCACATGAGATTAGCGTTGGAGCAAAGGTATGACACGAGCGGCTTCAGCGGTGAAATACTGCCGACATGAGATGAGGACAAGCCAAAACGGGATGAGCGGAGACCCAAAATTAACCTGATGCGCTCCTTTTAGCATCCTCTTTTGACCCCTTTGTATGGGCAGCATCTTTAAGCACATAAGATTTTTCGTTATTCTTAGGCCACTGAAGTGAAAAGAAAACTAATATTCTTCTTTCAGCATCCTCTCTTAGCTCATTTTTAGAAGCAGCATCTTTGCATACCTAAGATTTTTCGTTGTCTTCGGCCGGTGATGTGAAAAAAAATATAGAGAAAAATACAAAGAGAGGAATAAACTGAGATAACCAGAAACCCAAAATTGACCTGATGCTCTCCCTTTAGCGTCCCCTTTTAAGAATACATGTTAATTTTGGGTAAGATTCGAGCAATTTGATTCTCCATGTCCTTAAAGGTATCAACAATTCCTTTTCAAATACACTGATGTTGATGTAACCTTATCATTCTGTCCTAATGCACAAAATAATACAAGCCCTTTTTTTTCGCCCAACTAGATTATCCATTATCTTCCTTTTTTGCATCCTCTTCCTTAATTTAAATATCGACAGACCCATCCACATCCCTTTTCTGTTCCCCTCCTCCCCTTCCCCTGCCTCCTTTTCCACTCTCTTTCCCTCCTGGAGCTCAATTTAAATATCGGTCTGCGGGCACAAAAAAAAAGCTAGTTAATGAGCGTCATGGGCAGCCGCGAAGCCTCATGGGAGAGCAGGGGCCACCGGTGCATGTAATGGGCCGAAGAGGGGGGGGAGGGGCTATTGAGGGGGGAGAAGGGGGGAGGAGAGAACAGGGCCAAGAGTCTCAAGGGGCGGCAAGGCAGGGAGAAGAGTCTGTGAAGCTCCTGTTTGTGTCTCGTCCTGATCTCAGCGTGACCTCCTGTGTCTTGAATCTCCTTTTTGAGCCTTGCGTAAGATGATCAGTTAAAGATGGATAGAGTTGGGGATTCAGTGTCGTTAGAGTTATTAGTTCAGTATCCTTTGTAAAACAGATCAAAGGAAAGAAAGAGTTGGTGATTCAGTGTTCTTATAGTAATTTGTTTAGTATCCTTTGTAAAACAGATCAAAGGAAAGAAAGAGTTGGTGATTCAGTGTTCTTATAGTAATTTGTTTAGTATCCTTTGTAAAACAGATCAATGGAAGGAAAAGTTGGTGATTTAGTGTTCTTGTAGTATTCTTTTTAGTATCCTTTGTAAAATAGATCAAAGGAAAGAAAAAGTTGGGGATTCAGTGTTCTTATAGCAATTTTTTTTAGTATCCTTTGTAAAATAGATCAAAGGAAAGAAAGAGATGGTGATTCAAGGATGTTATAATTATAAGTTCACCATCCTTTATAAATTTCAAAGCCAGATAGTAAAAAAAATTGGAGATTGAAAAGTTCCAGTATTACCAAGAATATGGCGACCACGGTGAATGAGAATAAAGACCAGGCGACGCTATTCACCTCATGACAATACAAACAGGTCATAAAACACACTTAATACGCACAAAAGAAGAATCGCAGTTATGCTACTCGTCTTAAGCACAAAATAAGAAACATCTCCCGGAGCCGATCACAACCTAATTCCCCGCCCCCTCCCGCCCCCTACTGCTCCCCCCCTCCTGCCCCCCCTCTCCCTCCCCCCTCCCGCCGCCACCCTCCACCTGTCTGCCGGAGTCGCTGAAGCATAACGAGAGTCGTGCAAGACAGACAAAAGTCGAACTGCCTCCCAGCCAGACCACAAGGCGATATTGGGAAGCCAGCCTGCCGTGACGAGAGAGAGAGAGAGAGAGAGAGAGAGAGAGAGAGAGAGAGAGAGAGAGAGAGAGAGAGACAGGTAAACCAAGACAGACTGGAAAACCGAGGCAGACAAACAAATAGAGCCAGATAAAAAAAAAAAAGTCAGAGAGATAGATAGAAAATATATAACCATCGATAGACAGGCAGGTATAAGCGGACTCATCAGTAACAAACAGGAGAGACAGATCCAGACAAAGCCAGAAAATAATGAATGAATGCAACTCGTAAAAAAATGGTAATATAAAAAAAAAAACGCTAAAAATGTACGCAGCCAAGGACGACGTTACACAAACCGCATGAATCCTTACTTTTTTTTTTTTATTCTTGCCAATGAATAAAAATAGCAGCCGAAAAGAAACACACACACACACACACACACACACACACACACACACACACACACACACACACACACACACACACACTCACACACACACAGCCTTCCTATTCATTTTTTTTCCTCGCCTCCCACTCTCCCATTGTACTCAAGTATGCATTTTTTGTCCCTGCGTCGCCGCCGCCTCCGAGAATTGGCGTCACTCTTCCGCAAAGTGAGGGAGTTTTAGAGGCGAAGGTTCCATTATCCGCCGCCGCCTCCCGCCTGGTTTTGTGTGAAGGTCAGGGAGGGACACACCTGGCTTTGTGTCTCGCCAGGTGAGGCTCCTCAGACGCCACAGGTAAAGCAGCAGACACACCTTGGTTCACTGCCCAGAGTCATTCCTGTTCTATTTTTCTTTCCCTTCTGATTATATTATTACTGTGACCTTGGTTATATTTGTCCTAGCTCGTGTTTTATTTGTTATTGAAGTAGAGCAAGTTACTTTTAAGATTTATAAGTAATTTATTATAGCAGGAGTCACACACACTTTGATTCACTGCCCAGATTCGTCCCTATTTTACGCTATTTTCACATTTTGATTTTAGGATTACAATGAGCTTGAATTTATTTGTCCTAATTATTGTTTTATTTGTTATTGAAGCAGAGCAAATTACTCTCATGATGTACTTAATTTACTAAAGCAGCAGTCACACTTATTTTGGTTTACTGCCCAGAGTCATTCCTATTTTACTTTATTTTAAGATTTTGATAAGGTAAGCTTGAATTTATTTGTCTCAGTAATAAGATCCATCCGAAATCGGCCTCTCATTTGGCCACTCATTTTTACTTTTTTTTATAGGAACAGTGATTAGCGATTTTTTTTTTTGCCATGGAGCTGCCTCCTTTACTATAAAAAGAAATCATTGTTTTATTTGTTATTCAGGTAGAGCAAGTCACGTTGAGGACAGTGGCGTAATTTACTTTACTTTAAGGAGGTGGGTTGTGTTCGTATCCCAAAAGTTCAACGACACTAAAGGAAAACACATTCGGTAAAGGTCGATAAACTCATTTGATTCTCGTCTAACGCGACTCATTAACTTGCAATTTTATTTATAAGCAGACATTAACACAGACTTTATTGGCACCACTTGACGCCAGATCGCATTAGTGTGAGTGGTGTTCAAGGACAGTATTTTCTATTTTCATTCCTTCCCCATACCTGCCCCTGCCACGCACTACTATCCCCCCCCCCCACACACTCCCCCACCCACCCCAACACAACCCTCGAATTCCAAGCACCTCACCGCAGTCCCCATGCCTGGTCAGTTGTCCCCAAGCACCCGACACCCAACACTAAACAGCTAACACCCACACGAAACAGGCTAAAATACAAGAAAAGGAAGCAATATGTTGTTTATTGTCTGCTTATATTTTCCCTTTCATTGAAGTTTATGATCAGCTTTTTTTTATGTATTTATTTATTTATTTATTTTTATTTTTACGAATGCGACGCCAATTTCGCTCGATTTGATTTTTGGGGGTTTGATTTTAAATTGTAAGGGAAATATAGATTAAGCCGTGTAACAATCCTAAAACACACACACACACACACACACACACACACACACACACACACACACACACACACACACACACACGATTAGGAGGCTCACCTGAGGATGTCATTATGCGACGAAGGGGAGTGAGAAGCGGGCTCGGAAACACGGACAATAAACCTTCTTTACCGCTTGGAGGAGGAGGAGGAGGAGGAGGAGGAGGAGAATGTAAGAGAAGGAGGAGATTGTTATGGCGTTGGTGTTAGTAATGCAGGAGGAAGAGAAATAGGAAGAGAAAAAAAATAACTGAGGAAACATTTTGATAAGTTAAACATTTTCGCTCACTGTAGTTTCCGGTTGGTTTTCCTGCGCGCTAAAACTTGACATGTAAAAAAAAAATTATGTGTAGTTTTCTGTAATTCGTAAGACCAAAACTAGGCACCACATTCAACGGAGAATCTCAATATGAAAATGGTATACATAGAAAGAGTATGCGGCGTGGGAGGAAGAGGAGGAGGAGGTAGAGGAAAAGGACAAGTAAGGAGGAGGTGGAGGAGTGAGACAGAGGCGGCCGTGTGCAATATTTAGGGGAGCCACAACCCCCGCGGGACTTCACACGACAATTACTTAACAACGCTGGGTGACAGTTGCCGCCACGGACTTGTCCAGAACCGAGGAAACCCTTATCGGAATCCGTCCTCTTCGCCTCGCCTCTCTCTATTCCCCTTATCATCTTGGCTGTATGTTTCTCCCTTCTTCAGTCGGAGGTTTACTTGTTCCCCTCTTCCTCCTAATCCCTCTTCCTAATCCCTCTTATGGTGATGCTTTCTTTTTCATCCCCTTCTTCTGCCTATCCCACCTTACTCCCCTTTTCTTCTTCCAAACACTCCCTGATTCCCCTCATTATCTTGGCTCTATGTTTCTCCCTTCTTCAGTCGGAGGTTCACTCGTTCCCCTGTTCTTCCTAACCCCTCTTCCTAATCCCTCTTATGGTGATGCTTTCTTTTTCATCCCTCTTTTCTCCCTATCCCACTTCACTCCCGTCTTCCTCCAAACGCTCCCTGATTCCTCTCTATCCATCCTTCCACTGAAATCCACCTCCTCATTCTCTTTGTTTTCCATTCTTGACATACATTTAAATAGGAAATTCGTTTAATTCTTTCTCTTAAATATTCCCAGAGCAATTTGCGGTAGAAATCATAACATTGTATCATTTTACTAATATTTTTTATGGTTATATTCAGTTTTCACTAAAGTTCTAAGTAAAAAGATAAATATTGCACACGGATATAAACTTTGTATGTTGGTTTGTTTCTGTGTGTGTGTGTGTGTGTGTGTGTGCAGGAGGTGAGGTGGGGAGTGAAGGCAAGCGGGAGGAGGAGGAGGAGGAGGAAGAGGGAGCAGCGAGAGGGGGGAGGGGGGTCTGAGTCTGGCTGTGACGGGGACAAAGTGGGAGGCAAACAGTCATCTATAGACAGTTAGAGAAAGCTTGCTCAACCCGGCCAGGAGAGAGAGAGAGAGAGAGAGAGAGAGAGAGAGATGTTATTCAGGTACACACTATAAAGTTTACAACCGTAACGCTTTTTTTTTTCATGAATATTAATCTGATTTAATGATAATATGTTGTGAATTATAATTTTACTCCTATTGACGTAGAAGTATAAATGATTTCTTGTTGAATTGTTTGTATTTATTTTTTTTGTTTAGATCTTTTTCGTATACATGAATCTTTTACTACATTGCGTCTCAGTATTCATTATTTAGCATCAAAATAATTATATATTCAAAGTGATACAGCATTAATATCAGTAACACCTCCATCCTAATATATCTTTAGTTTTCCCTTATCAAATATATGAGAGATATATTTGAGGTGAAATTGAAATAGTCCGCAATGTAGTTATGAAGAATTTCCAGCACGCACGAAGCTAAGAATTTCATAGTACACTCTCCTTCAAGCCTCCATTTTCTCCAAAACAACCCCTCGAGTGCATCTCTTTAACATACACACAGCAACCGTCCCTCGTCAACACCTGCAGCCGCTGTATACCTTCCCGCCCGCTGTTTGTAGTACACTCCTGCTCTTGCCTTTCCTGCTGCTTCCCTTCCTCCGTCCCCGACCCCCCCCCCCCCCACACACACACACCTCCGGCCACCACCAGCCTGTTAGAGGTGGCCCGCCAGGAACACTGTGGCCATGAATGAGGCGGAGAGAGACTATTAAAAGGAGTCTCCGCCGCCGCAGCCCTCACGGAAGGATGGCGACTGATGCTCATCTGGCAAAGACAAATACCCAACACCCCCTTACACTTCCTTATGATTCCAGGCGGCGGGGCTGTGGACGCGCCTGCCCGCCCAGACCCACTCCGCGCCCGCCGCCCGCCGCCGGCTCCTCTAATTTCCTGAGCGGCTTTAATGTGCGAAGGGTAAAGGTGAAGGATTTGTTCTGATCTGCGGCGCTTGTTGGGTTTGCTTGAGTTTTGAGTCTTTTCTATTGTTTTGTTTTCTGTCATCAGTGGTCGCTTAGTAGTATTCCTTATATATTTTCATTTCTTTACCGAACGAAAATTAAAGGAAGGTAATTCAATGCCTTATCATGAATTACATTGCTATTGTTTCCTGTGTCTGCATCGGAATAGGAGTCAAAAGGACTGTGTGTGTGTGTGTGTATATATATATATATATATATATATATATATATATATATATATATATATATATATATATATATATATATATATATATATATATATATATATATATATATATATATATATATATATATATATATATATATATATATATATATATATCCTCCTCTTGAAAGTTCTCAAGTCGTAGGCAGGAGGAAATACAGATGAAAGATTGTTGACAGTATAGGGATGAGCATGAGTAGAAAGTCCAGGTGCAGCCCAGAGGGGGGGGAGGTTGCAGTTAGCAAGTTCAGAGAGAGCAGTCACACACACATATATATATATATATATATATATATATATATATATATATATATATATATATATATATATATATATATATATATATATATATATATATATATATATATATATATATATATATACTACTTTCACATGAAAAAAATCCACACGTTTGTTGCCTTGAGGGTTGATTAGATGCCTCCCATACTGGGGCAAAACTTTCCTGAAAGCTGTTTTTTATTAAGCTCGGGATCAACGTTTTAGCTTCAAATATCAAATCCAACAGTAATTTTTCATAACCTTCTTAATACATCAGTATTTGCTTGATTTTCTATTTTTTTCATAAATTCAACGGAATTGTTGCCATTATTAGAGGCTTATTATTTTCGGGAAGGCGTTAGGTGACTCACTGAGCCGTGGAGTTGCCGTGTGTAGGCCGCCTGGCCTCGCGTCGTCTCACATCCTTGTGTACCCTCGTGTACACGGCGGCAGCAATTAGTGGCCTGCCTCCTTCTTGGGTCAGCTTCCTTCAGGATGTGTGGAGGCCTTGATCCTCCATCTTCTCCCCTGCCTCTTCCTTCCCCTAGTCGCCTCATCCCTACCTCCTCCCCTGACAGTCCCCTCGCCCTCACCCCGCCCCAGCACAACCAACATGGCTCGCCGGTGGGCGGCTGATACACTTCGACACCCTCCTGTGTTAGGCATCGCCGCAGGCTTTGCACGTCATTAGGAGGCAACGCAAAACTGAGGACGTGGGGAGGATGAACAGATTATTGTTATTGGTTTTGTTGTTTTTACAATTCTAACATTATTATATTTTTATGATAGTTTTTATTATTATTATTATTATTATTATTATTATTATTATTATTATTATTATTATTAGTAGTAGTAGTAGTAGTAGTAGTAGTAGTAGTAGTAGTAGTATTGATATTATTTTTACTACTACTAGTACTACTACTTTTGTTTAATGACTACTTGTTTCCATTTCATGGTGCAGACTCTGCCTTCCTACGTGCGTACATGTTGCTTCATTTGAAAAAAAAAAAAAAATATTCTTACAGATTCATGAATAGCAAAAATAAATTAACCAACTCGATTCATAAAACTGTAGTATAATCTTATATTTTCCTTGAAGTAAAATAAAAGATAAGGGACAAGAACAAGATGACGAAAAAAAAAAAATATATATATATATATATATATATATATATATATATATATATATATATATATATATATATATATATATATATATATATATATATATATATATATATATATATATATATATATATATATATATATATATATATATATATATATATATATATATATATATATATATATATATATATATATATATATATATATATATATATATATATAATACTTTCAACAATTTTTATGGTGTGTAGTTAAAGACCTTCCATCAGCGCCAGGTGCCGTCCTGCTCTTTTTTAGATTACTCAGCACACGAGTCAGCACACGCCGCGACCCGGACCAAAAAAAAAAAAAAAAAAAATCGTAATATAACTCAGCAACGCCTCGCCTGCTGTCCTTATTACGGCTTCAGGCTGGCATCAAGGCTACACGGCCCGACGCCTATACACACACACACACACACACACACACACACACACACACACACACACAACACACACACACATACACACACACTCGCAAAGGTTACACCAACGACAGACGCAAAGACGTAAGCTGAGAAATAAAGAAAACAGCCAAACCCACCCACAAAAACAAATACACAGACATAGAAACACAAACACATCCAACACACAATCATACAAACTCTTTCCCATCGTACCAAACATTCGCTCCATGGAGACTCGTTACCTATCAACCTGTGTGGAAGGGAAGGAGGAGGAGGAGAAAGAAGAGAATAGTGTAGGGGATATATGGAAGGAAGGTGAAGGTGGCGGTAGAAGGGAGAGACAAACAATAGGAGCACATCACGGTAATGCTCCGATTTATGGCCCCAACAATCATTAGCTAAGATAACGTGAGGATGGCTGGAGTACCTACGCCCCTCTGTTGCTAGCTGGCACCCCCATTTCCCCTATTCCCTTCTTCCTCCTCCTCCTCCTCTACCTACCACCACCTTCCTCGCCCTCTATCTCCTACTCGAGTTCGTTCTCCTCGACCTCCTCTTTCTCTATACCCTTGAAAGTTTCGATCTCCTTGGTGTGTGTGTGTGTGTGTGTGTGTGTGTGTGTGTGTGTATTACTGCAGGTGTAAGGGATATGTGTCAGTCAAGGTTTGAGTGTGTGTGTGTGTGTGTATGCGTGTGTGTGTGTGTGTGTGTGTGTGTGTGTGTGTGTGTGTGTGTGTGTGTGTGTGTGTGTGTGTGTGTGTGTGTGTGTGTGTGTGTGTGTCATTTTGTTGTTGTTGAGTGACAGGGATGACTTCGTGTGTTTGTTTCGTGTTTGTCTGTGTGGAGATTATTTATAAGCGTTCTGACGTTATATATTTGCAATAACAACAATAAAAAAAACAATAACATACCAGAGAGAGAGAGAGAGAGAGGGCAGAGAGAGCAGAGAGGGGAACAGAGAGACAGAGAGACGGAGAGAGAGAGTGAGAGGAGAGTGAGTGAGAGACGCTGGGAGGGGAATGTGGACCCTTGGCGGGCTGGTGATAATGTGTTTATGGTACCTGGTCGTAAATCTCCTGTTTGGCTCATGTGTTTCGGTGAATCTCAATGAGGTACAAATAAGGTACATGCAGTGGTGACTCTCCTTACCTCCTCTTCTCCTCTCTTCCTTTCTCCCCATGCGCCTCTCTACCTTCTCCCTCTCCTACTCATTCCTCTCTTGATCTTTTCCTAGTCTTCTTCGCTTCTCCCTATCTTACACTCTTCCGTTTCCTATTTCCCTATTTCCTGTTTCTCCTCTTATCATTCTCGTTTAACTACTCCTCTTTATCAAATTCAACCCTCTCTCCCTCCATATATCTACCTATCTATCAATCTATCTATCTATCTGGCTCTCTATCTGTCTAATAAATACTGAATCGAATTGCCAAAACATTATGTCGCTGCAGTCGAAGTATTAACAAATTTCTATAACCTTCCTTCTCTTCATGATTTTTAGTTTGTTACAACATTCAGTGAAGGAAACTTAAGTGAACAAAACCTGCATGACTTTGGGAAATACACGTCCGGATATTTACGTAACAGGATGAATTTATGCTCGATCAAAACCTGTATTTTAAGCTTTGAATTACTATATATCGATGAAACGGTGAATTTATGCAAGTTGGGAGAAGATGAAATTCAAGTCCCTCGGTTTGATTCCTCGATATCTGGCTATAGGGTAGAATCAAGGAGTGTGTGTGTGTGTGTGTGCGTGTGTGTGTGTGTGTGTGTGTGTGTGTGTGTGTGTGTGTGTGTGTGTGTGTGTGTGTGTGTGTGTGTGTGTGTGTCCATCACCTTCACATCCAAAGCAGTTGAGGCAGAATACTGATTAAGGCTCTGTTAGCATCACGTCTTATACCCATTTATCAGTCTTCGGTGGTGCGTGTTTCCAAGGCGTCACATGAAACTAATGCTTTGTTTTTGGCTGCAGGTCCCTTGATTATTTGTTACACTGCAATCGCGCTGTAGTTTTTTTTTATATATTCCCTTTATTTGAATTACCTCAGAAAAGAAAGTGAATGTATGTAAGATCGTAAACGTTAAGAAAATATAATGATCGGAGTCACGATGAGATATTGTTTAGTATAGTTATAAAAAAAATGTGAGTTTTTTGGCGCTAGGGATTTTTTATCGTGTCCTTAGACAAAAAAACATTCCTAACCCCTCCAACACACACACACACACACACACACACACACACACACACACACACACACACAGATAGGACGGTTGACATAGATCCTATCAGCTCGTTATTATATTTGTGTCTTGCGTGATAATTAGTGTATTATATTATTTACTCCCACAACAGTAAGATGATAAGGAAGTATCAGTATATCCATCTACATCATTTTTTCTACCCTCCTGGAGATCAAGATGAGACACACAGGTGGAGAGACACGTGTTCCCATCGATAAACACATCTAAACGTGCACATAAGCGTGAATATGGATGAGAACCCAAGCCAATCGGTATTATTCTGTTCCTGCCCACCATCTGCCACCCTCTACCCCTCCTCTCTCTCCTCTCTCTGGCCCTGACGAACCTGACATCTCTATACCCCCTACTGATGGCCGTTCGCAGCGCCGACAAACAATAGGAGGAAAATTCTGAATCGCCGTCCTACTGCTCAAAAAATTCTGACGTTTCTATTTTTCATTTTTTTTGTGTGCGTGTTATTTTATTTTCCTTCCTCTTAACCGGCCTTTGTCTACTGCGTCATCCACATCAGCCACTGCCTTCACCTCCACCTCCACTTCCGTCCATTAGTGGCTCCCTCCTCCACTCACTTCATTTTTTTATGCGTTCGCCTCCTGCATGCGCGCGGCGCCTCCTGGGAACGTGGGGAGAAAGGGAAACTTTGTCCTTAATTATTTGATATTGATTCACAGATGGAAATAAACGAGTAGACTTGAAAGAGGCTTCCGACGCCATCTAACCAGAGAGCATTAATCATATGGCTCGTGTGTGAATGGATGGGGAACTAATCCCATCCACATGTGGGTGCTTGCCCCCTCCGCTACCCCCGCGCACACACACACACACACACACACACACACACACACACACACACACACACACACACACACACTTTGAGTTGAAAGAGTGATCGATAAAGCAACGTCAGTTTATAAATAATTTTATCGCCGAATCAAGCAAATTTACTTGATTTTTTTTTCCTGTGACTTACTGAAATATCTAGACTAAAATATAGCACACGGCGAAGGAGGTTCTCACCTTCTTATTAGTCACCTGGGTGTTGTCAGAGCTATATCATGAACGCCACGCAGCTGCCGCGACCCTGGCCAGGCCTGACACGGCATGGCGGCGGCGGCGGCGGCCCCGATGGCCTGGCTCATGGGCCCGCTTGAAGTGTGTGTGTGTGTGTGTGTGTGTGTGCGAGAATATATATATATATATATATATATATATATATATATATATATATATATATATATATATATATATATATATATATATATATATATATGAGTCCTCTCACTTTTCAAAATTTTGTCTCAATCTGGTGGGCGGCCGTCCTTTGGATATTCAAATAACAGGTATTTCCCAGTCTGTCACTGTTTTCATCTCTTGTATATGTACGTATTGACCATTGTTCTGTATTCAATAGCGTTTTTATTCTTTGGTCATCCATTATTGCGTTCCCAAGCATTGTTCCCTTTATTCCTCTTCGGTTACTTCCCATTTTTTTTTTCAAAGGCTTGGGAAATGTCCACGTCTCAGATCGTCATGACATGTCGCGAAAAGGCACCGATGAAAACTTTTCTCCTTGAATACAGCGGCAGAGCCTCTCAATATGTTATCTTGCTTTTCGAAATCACTGAAGCACATTTTTTTTTAGCTTGTTCGAGTTAATTGTTTGTTTGTATCAGTTATCCACGCGTGCATATTCGTAAATTTTGTCTAAAGCCTCTTGACTGACTCTGTTTGATTTTAGCATGATCGCTGAATATTCATTTCGTATTTGATTTGTTTTTAGGTCTAATTTTAGAATATTCCTGTCTTGTTCTTATAGTATCTGCCGGTAGCTCGCTTCTAGACTCGCTAAAGAGAGCAGTGTCCTTTATGTATCGACGAATGGTCACCAATTTCAGTTTTTGAAAGTTCTTTCTATGCACTTCGAAAACATTTTAGGTGATAAAATACGGTAAACGTTTCTATTGCTCACTATTTTACCTCCATATTTTGTTTTAAAACTTGGAAATCGGATATAAGTTACAATTATGAAACTCTCCTCATAGGAAATTAGATATTCGAAAGTTTATTGATGCTATCCGTCAGTTAGTCAGCAATTTTTTTCTTTTAGAGTAATCAAACTTTGCGTCCCGAAATTATGATCAACTACTTGACACTTAAATCTCAGAAGAAATTTTACAGCATCTTGACCACTTTATAATCTAGTAAAATACCCATCAGATATTTATTAGAAATATTTATCAATATCATCGGAATACTGCACACGTTTTGGCACAGCTTTTCGTCGTACTTTTACTTCTTGTGTTTAGTTCTGTGTCTGGGAAGTAAGAGTGGCTGCGGCGGCGGCAGCGGTGGAGACGCGGGCCGCCCTGCCTGGGGTTCCTTGCCCAAGAGCCGCAGGAGTGGACAGCGCCTAAGGCAAACTGACCGGCGGCGTAACGAGAGTGGACGGTGCTGATAGTTTCTCTGCTCTCCCTCTTTCTCAGTTTCTACTCTCTCTCTCTCTCTCTCTCTCTCATTTTTTTCTTTTATATATAGTTTGTTTTGTTTACAGTTTCTTTTTCGTCTCCTTTTTGTCTCCTTTTTAGTCTAGACTGAGACTTTTCCCCAAATAGATTGAATAATATTTTTTTTCAAATAACTTTCCCTAAACTTCTCGACGTTTTTTTTATTTTTTTTAATGATTTTCTGAGACAACAAGTGGGAGAGTCTGACCAGAGTTTAGTGGAAACGTTTTTGACATTTTGAAAAGTCTTGTTTTGCTCCAACGTTGAGTGACTTTCGCTGGATGATATTATTTCAGTATTAACGTTTGAGCCAAAGCAATGTGATGCCCTGATAAAAACCTAAATCATTTTCAGGTTGATTGTGTGAAAGAAAAATAATAAAATGCATTTGTTGTCAGTGTACTTATATTCTAAGTTCGTTAATTTATCGAATTTATTGTATATACATCATCAAATAAGCATTGAGTGTTTGCTAAATATCTCCACTCATGATAAATGAATTTCCTTCCTTTATAAGAGTAATTAATAATTAGAAGCAAGTTAACAAGGTGCTGGTATTTGTTTAAGTTTTATTATTTGCATAAGACTCATCGTTTCGAGTAGCGTCATAAATTTTGCTGACTTAATTATATTGCTAAGAATTATTTGTTTAATATAATTATAATGTAGCGACTTTCTTTAGGAAAAATGTGTTCCTTAGTAATCACGCTTCCTCTCCTGTTATTTGATTTTTTTCATATATTTGTCTTCCTTCATCACGCCATTCCTCTCATTTACATTCTTTCTATTGTCATTTTTCTTTTCTTCTTCTTCTTGTATTCTTGTCTTTGTCTACATCATTCGACATTCTATATTTTTTGTCACCACCCCATCATTCTCTCCCTCTCTCTCCCTCCCTCCGCCCCTCCCTTATGGTGTGTAGGGGACAATTAAGACATTGTTCCCTCTGTTTGCCTGCTCTGTTTGCCTCCGCTGCAGAGAGGGAGGAACAGGGGACGGGCGAGGAGAAAATAGATCATAACAAAGATGAAGGGGAGGAGGAGGTGTTCCGTAGAAGAGTGGGAATAATGAGGCAGGAAAAAAAAAAAAAAAAAACATGTCAGAAAGGTACTGAGCACACACACACACACACAGACACACGCACACGCACACAAACACAAAGACACATACACATTTAACGATCAGGAAGAGAACTTGTGCAATACCTTTTAACAGTCTTTTCTTCGTACCTACCAAAAAAACAAGAAAAAAAACATGCAAATCCCTCACTGACTCTTTAAGAACGCGAAACTAAGAATACAAAAAGAGAAATAACTAAAAATCATTTCCCAAGTAATTTATTGACAACTTTTCAACTGCGGGTCACCTTAACGGAGCCCTGATTGCCACCTTGCCACAGATTTACACCCTCACACCTTAAGCTAATTTCGGTGTTTCACGAGGCACGGCAAAAGCTCCATGCACACCACCGCCTCCTTACCCTGCAAATGCCGCGCTTTATTGCTCGTGACTCACCGGAATAGTAGACTTGAAGGGACGATGTAGAGGGTGTGAAGAAAGTAACAAATGTCCTCCGTGAGTTCGATTTTGATTATGATATATATTTTTTCTCTCTCTTGTTGGTGTTAAGGTAATGGGCGACGGCGGGCGGCAAGCGTATATCCAGATGGAGCTAGATTTCAATTAATGATTTATATATTTCTCGCTATTGGTGTTGAGGAAATGGGCAATGGTGGCGGCAAGTTTAGATTCAGATTCAGAAGGAGTTAGATTAGTTATGATTTATATATTTCTCGCTCCTTTTGGCTTTTGGCTGCTGGTGTTAGGGAAATTAGTGACGGACAGCGGTAAATTTATATCCACATGAAGATGAAGTAAGATTTCAGTTATGATGTATATATTTCTCACTCCTGTTCACTTTTGGCTGTTGGTGTTACGGAAATTAGTGAAGGACTGTGGTAAGTTTATATCCAGATGAAAATGAAGTTATGATTTATATATTTCTCGCTTCTGTAATCTTTGGTTGTTCTTGTTGGTGTTAAGGAAATGGGCGGAGAGCTTATATCCAAATGGAGATGAAGTTAGATTTAATGTTATATTTACCATGTATTATGCAGATTGTTGCTAATGATCGCGGTTGTCAGAGGATTGCGGCGTCGATAATAACGTAAATACACCGACGCTTCCGTTTACGAGGCTGCATTAGACTGATAATCCGCGTCCGGTTCGCGTGTTGAGCAAAAAACGAACCGCTCGTATAAAAGATGTAAAAATGATGTTCTAAAAATTAAATACGCGATGATGATCCTACTTACTTGACAGTCATTCTTTGCTTCGTTGATTAATATGACGTTTTCACGCATCCGCCGCAAGCTTGTAAGAATGTGTCAGTTTTGCCGCCTCGCCACACCGTTCCTTATCAGATGAGATGCGCCTGAATGGGATTACAAGGGAAAACTGCGTGCGAGGGTCATAACAGACTCAATCTTCAACGACCCAATGCGCCTACGCCCCATAAATCCTGCGGGACCCCAACGCTCGCAGACTTGCTTCTTTCTGACTCCTGAGTTACTTCCATTCTTACTTATTCATTCCTCTCTCCTTATTAACCCCCTTCTGACTTATCTGTCTATTCTTCTCTTCTTCCTAACCTCCTTCTGAGTCCCCTCTACATCCCTCCCTCCTACCTAAGCCCTTCTGACTTATCTATCTATTCTTTGCTTCTTCCCGGCCCCCTTCTGACTCCCGTTTACATCCCTCCCTCCTACCTAACCCCTTCTGACTTATCCATAGACTCCGAGAAAACCCGCCATCATGGTAAAAAGAAAATAGTGATGAGAGAGTAAGGAAATCAAAGAATATGGTTGATGTGAGCTTGGTTTGTTGTTAGCGATGGTGGTGGTGGTGGTGGTGGTTGTGGTAGTTGTTGTTGTTAGAGGTGGTGATGGTGATGATGAATGGGGACACTATTATTAAGGCCTGTTTTTGTTATTTTTGTTATAAATGGGTGAGTGACTTCATGACTTTAGTGTCCTCTGCGGTTAGTTTTCCTTTTTGTTGTTGTCCAGATATATTATTTTATCTTTTTTTCCCCTTCAGATTTCGTGGGATTCTTTGTTCTTCCCATAAAAATCAGTAAAATATTTTTTTCGTGTTTTTTCGATACTTTTTTGGTGAATTCCTTTCTTGTTTTTTTGTCTCTTATTCTCTTTGTTGTGTAGCTTGTAATGACGCACCTTTTTCATTGTTTTAAGTTCTGTGTGTCTTTGTTTCAAGTGTGTGTGTGTGTGTGTGTGTGTGTGTGTGTGTGTGTGTGTGTGTGTGTGTGTGTGTGTGCGTGTGCTTGTGTGTTTGTGTGCTTGTACATTCATTCATACATTCTATTCTATTGTTTTGTGTCCTCCTTTCTACTGTCTCCTCCTGTCCATCTGTCTCTCATTTACCTTCTTTCTTCGGTATTTGGTCTGGAATGCAAGAAAAGATATATAAAAATTTGGCCATTAAAAGAGCTAAGTATTATCTTAAAACATTTGCTCGATTATATGTTTGTGAATGTGTGTAGGTGAGTGTCTGTTTTTTAATGTGTGTGTGTGTGTGTGTGTGTGTGTGTGTGTGTGTGTGTGTGTGTGTGTGTGTGTGTGTAACCACCGTAACGTGCTTAATGTCATGGATAATAGACTCTGGGACTTATTACACACACAAACACACATACACACATAATGGAACGAAATATAATTCTCTTTTTGCACTGTACCTCCCCTCCTCCCTTCCCCCCCTCTGTTCTAGTTACCTTGTTCTCGTGAGGTGACAAAAAAAAGAATAAAAAGCAGAAAATAAAAGGGAACATTAAAAAGCATCTACAAAAAATAAATCTGCTGTCTACCTATTGTCCAGGAGTCTTCAGCACATTCACAGAACTACATCAACTACTTTCAGAAATTGGGAAAAATATTGCAAGCCACGAAAAATGGGATGATGGATGGAGTATACAGAGAACTGAGGCCTACCTACCCACGCACCTCCCTTCCTCCTTTTTCTTTCTCTCTTTTATCTATCTATCTATCCATCCCATTCTCTCTCTCTCTCTCTCTCTCTCTCTCTCTCTCTCTCTCTCTCTCTCTCTCTCTCTCTCTCTCTCTCTCTCTCTCTCTCTCTCTCTCTCTCTCTCTCTCTCTCTCTCTCTCTCTCTCTTTCTCTTACTGTTCTTACTTCTCTCTCTTCATCCCTCTTGCACCCCCTCCATCTCCTTCCTTCTCTCTCTCCCTCCCTCCCTCCCGCCCCTTCATTGCAAGCAGTTACCGTCGTTGGAAGAATTTATGGGCGTGGTGGCTCCTCGCGGGCAGACAAACACACATCTCGTATCAATTGCTCGCTGATGATTATCGAATTGCTCTCAAGGTTCTTTATCTAGCGGTGACGGACGGCCGGGCTCCCGCAACACCTTCAGCCCGCCCGCTATTAATACGTGTGATTATTAGGTACTTATTCCCCCCGCTGATGTATGGTCGCCTTGGTGGAGTTCGGCTTCTTAAGGTTACGTGTAGGAAGCCTTTACGTAGAGGGAGGCGCTGAGGAGAAGGGGAAAGAGGTGAGAGAGGTGATAATATGATCGCTTCTACCATCGATGAGGTGAGCGGAGGGCGAGTCTAGCGGCCGACGGGACAGGGAACGAACGAACGGGGTAGATTTCCACGCTCAAGTTTATCGTTTTGTTCGTCTTCTGTATAAGCTAAGCAGTCAGTACGTCTGTCTTTAAGGTGGAGCGTAGTCGTTCGTCCCCTCTGTCTATAAATCACGTCTCGTCAGCGGGAAATGAAAGGTGTGCAGCAGGATGTCGTTGTGTGAGTGTGAGCAGGTCGGCGAAGCTTGGCAGGTTTCGCGGCCGCCGTTCTGACTAGGGCTGCTGCTGCTGCTGCCGTGTGCGGTCCGCCAACCCCTTGTGTGTGTCTGTGTGTGCCGCTCACCCCTGCCCCAGCACTATTGATTATCCCTCCAAAACCATTATATTTGCCCCTCCTCTCGACCCATTAACTTGGCGAAATCCTCTTGATGAACGTACACGAAAATTCCAACGCGGTACGGACAGTATTTTTTTTCTCGTGCTAAATCTATACGCAAAAAACTCAGTGAAGAAGTAACACAAAAAATATACAAACTCTAACAATTAAACCCGAAGTAGGAGAGAAAGCAAAACAGTTCTTCAGACCCACTCCCGCCGCCCCGCCAGTACCCACGCGAGGGAAACTTGAGATTCACAATTGGCATTAGCAAGTGCGATACTTCTGCCATAAATTTCTCGCGCCAGCGGGTCGTAGGCTGCCCCTCCGTCTGTCCGTCCCCCCTCTTGGCAACTTGACCCTCTTGAGAAGGATTTGCCTCTCCTGACACTCTTGTTCGTGTGTTCGGTGGAGTTTTATGACGGGCAGAGGATGAGGGGCGGGCGGTGTGAAGGGCCTTTGCTTACAGATTCTAATTTAGAGGAGTCAAAGGGTGGGTGGAGGGTGTAAAGAGGCATTAAGTATATACACAGTGCTGGAGAGGGCGATTTTTATTGTCGATTACTTTAGTATGTGTGCTTATGGGCTTGTGTGAGCGTGTTATTGAAGTCTTGCATTGTTTGAGTTTATGTATTTACACAGCGTTGGAGAAGTTTTTTTTTTATTGTTTATTGCTTTGTCTGTTTATGATTTTGTGAGTGAGTCATGGGAAGCCTTGCATTGACTTTGTTTGTTTGAATTCATGTTTTATGTGGCACTTTTATCATTATTATTATTTTTTTATGTTGATTCGCCTTTGCAGTAATATTATTTGTTGCCGAAATAATACAGTCAGTTGAAACATAGGATTTAGCTTCACGTACTTGAATTAGCACTCAGATTATAGATACAAAAACAATAAACAGAGCTTCTACATGACTCTAAAAAGATACAATATGACCCTAAGCAACATTTTTCTTCCTTTTTTTCATACAGACTGTCAGACTTAGCGCTCATTTCCATACATGAACGGGGAAGAAAGTTACCGTAGAATAAAACTTGCAAGGAATACAAATTCGAACACTTTCCTAGCTAAGATAAGCGAGGCGGTTTTTGCCGGAGAGGCTCAGCGCCGCTGCCCCGCCGCCCTGCACACCTCGCAACGCACCGCCGCCCATTAATCATCGCAATGAAAACCTGAGAATTCCCTGACCTCTTTACCTATTAAGATTTCACCTCCTGAGAGTGGCCTTACAGGTGTCTCTCTTCCCCGCGTCCGTCCCTTCCTTCCTTCCCTCCCTCCGACTTCCCTCTTCTTGCCTGGAAACTTTGTCCACTCCGGCTCGTCATAAATTCTCCGGCAAATCTATTTGTTGTCAATTTGTCAGAAGGGCACCACAGTTGACTCATTAAGACCGGGTTACTGCGGAGACAACACCCAACAAGACCCAAACCCTTCCCGCGCGAGACACCCTCCTCGCGGGACACAATTTATGACTCCCGGCCTTCCCCACCATGCTCGTTCTTGTGGTTACGGCTCTTGAAAGAGTGGGTTAGGTGTGTTAAGGAGCATCTTTATGACTTTATGGACTGTTTAGAGGTGGCGAAAGGATTGTTAAAGAAGGTGATGAGGTGATGTGTGGTGAGGAGGAGCCGCCACCGCCGGCCTGGAGTAGGGAGGACGAGGCCTGCTGACCGGCGCTCGGGGGATATTTACGACGGGGATCCTGCCGCCGCTCGTGTGTGTTTGTGTGTGTATGTACTGTGTGTGTGTGTGTGTGTGTGTGTGTGTGTGTGTGTGTGTGTGTGTGTGTGTGTGGACATTTTTATGCTCCGCTCGTTACATGATGAATGTTTATAATGCTAGTGGAGTCATGCAATTTCATGAGGTATTAGTAAAGATTGTGAGACCGAGAAACAGGAAAGCTATTATTTATATTTACTAAAAAAAAGGTTGGAAGGATGAGACAAGCGTCCCGGGAGAGAGGAAGCAGGACCTGTGGAGGGAGAGGGCGGCTAATGTGTCACGGGTGAGCAAGAGGACATTAAAACTCACACATGGCGGACTCAGAAACAACCTGTTCAGAAGATTTATGTGGCTACTCACTCTGGCCGAGGTGGACTCTCTTCATCCACGGGTAGATCTGTGGTTGTGTCTTGGTCGTTGACGAACTTCCAGAACTTCCAGAGGCTCCTTCCAGACTCTCACTTCCTTCTGCACCCTCACCACCTCCGCCGGAGTTGCTGGTGCTGCCTCCGCCGCCCTGACTAGAGCTGTTTTGCTCAGAGCCGCTTCCGGAGCTACTCGAGCCGGGCCCGCTGCCGCCAGTCGTGACGGTCAAGTCCTGTGGGGAGCCAACTGGATTGGCCGAGGACTCTGGCGTGGAGGCGAACTTGCAGGAGGCGGAGGAGTTGGGTGCCTGCGGCGTGGAGGCGGGTGAGCTGGAGGTCTGGTGTAGACGGCCCTGCACGGAGGGGCCTGGCGTGGAGGATCCGCCGGAGCCACTCGGGGTCCCTACCGACGACGCTGACGCGGTTGACGCAGAAGTTCCCGAAGCGCTGCTACTACCGCCGGCGGAAAACTCGCTCCCGTTTGGGACAACTGATATTCCCGAAGGTGTGTACCCTCCATATTGCAGAGGAGGTGAATAGCAATTGTTGTAACTGTTGAGTGAAGTACCGTAGTAGTCTGTGTTCACCACACTACCATCTTGTCCGCGCTGCTGTCCGTAGCAGGCGGACATGGAGTTCACGAACTGGTAGGAGCTCATCGCGGAAGTCCGCAGGTGATTAGCTCCTGGAGTGCCCTCGTGTCCACTGTTCCACCCAATGTTGATGAATTATGGCGACACTACTCGAAGGAAAACCTCTAGCACTTGCACATTACTCCATTTATGGGCTGGGAATACTACCACGTGACCGACAGCAACCAATAGGAATGGCTGCATGAGTGGAGGTTAACAAGATA
>NC_066547.1:5671959-5931959 GCF_024679095.1 Eriocheir sinensis
CCTAGTCTCCTTATCCCCTTACCCCTTCGCTCTCCGCTGCTCTGAAACAAACGACTTCGAACAAAAATAGCGGAAAGCTTTTTGGCATTCAGTGCAGAAAGCAGGAAGTGACCTCTTCATCTCTAGAGCCGGAAGGGAAGGAGGAAGAAGACAACGACGAGGGACTGAAGAAACAAGAGAACAAGGAGCTGCCGTGTGTGGAAAGTGGGGCGACGCTCCCTCCCCCTTCCTTCCTTCCTTGGTACGAAACTCACCGAAGCCAGCAACAGCCATAAGGGAGGAGACAAGGAGGAAGAAAGGGAAGACTCTACTGAAGAAAAACAAAAGATTATCTGCCTGAAAGTACCTGCTCTGCTCTTTTTCTTTGTTACATTATGAAGAGTTTTGTTGTGAATTATCTAACACCCCTCGACATTACGCCACTGAATGGTTACCGAAGCGATGAGCTGAGAACATCATCGCTACTGCTTCTTGTTAGTGCTGTTGACGTTCAGTAGCTGTTGATACGTTTGCGATGCCCTGCTACTGCGTGAAAATGTTACACGTTTCACAAAATTTGCCGTTGACTGTAGGAGGCGAATTAGCTGTTGTGTTTAAAGTATACAGACTACTAAGCTTATTTACCTTGGCTGTATCGTTGTTGTTTTTTTGGAAGGGGATGTTTATTGGTGGTAACTTTCACTGTAAGGGTATTTTTTTCGCAGTTGTACTTCTTTTATTTCTCTCATTATGACGGTTAACTTTTTAATGAATCACGTGTATACAGAGGAATGATTTCATGGTTTTCTTCCGTATCGGTGTCTCTGTGGTTTGTCATATTTGTGGCAGAGACTATTTTAGAGCGAAATAACACTGCCCATCAAAATACCCACCTTCTTTTTCTGGTAACTCTTGTATGTTCCGTTTTTTATTGTTCAGTTTAATTTAGTATTCCTTATCCTGCCCTTATGTATATTCATCTTTATTTTCTTTTTCTTTCCTTTTCTATTTTTTTTTCTTTATTTCATTATTTTTCTTTCTTTCTTTATTTTTATTCAAACCCGGGATCACCTCCTTTTACTATACTTATAAATATAGATCTCTATTTTCATTGCCTCCGCGAGTGACTGTTTTTGCGTCACTAAAACAGGACAGACGAGCTTACAAAAAAATGACAAAAAGAAGAAATGAGTTATGGTGTTAGTGGTCCATAAAAGCCATCACATTCCGTCAATAGAAAGTACTTAGACCTGTTTAAGAATATTTGCTTTAGACTCTCATTCTCTATTTTTTTTTATAATTCTCTTATCTCTCTCCCTCCTCTTCCTCCTCCTCCGCTTCCTCCCCTCTTCCTCCTCCTCCCCCTCCTCCCTGCTACCCTACTGTCATCCAACCACAGCCTTCGCCCTTCCTCCTCTTCCCCCTCTTTGCCTTTCTTCCATCATTTCCTCTTCCCTCCTCTTCCCCTCCTCTTCCTCCTCCTCCCTCCTCCTCCTGCTGCCCACCACAACCTCACCCTCACCACAGTAACGGGACGGCACCCACGCAACCACACTCCTCCTCCTCCTCCTCCTCCTCCTCCTCCGTGACTGGCCCTCGTCCCTCATAGGCCTAGTAGGTCAGCTTCCCACTTTCTGTGGCGACGTGGGTCCTTGGGGGGGGAGTTAGGGGATGGGGGTCGTGGGTGGGGTGGGTCAGGGTGGGGCTGCTTCCCTGGACTTCGCTGTTATTGGCTCATCAGATCCTCTTGCTGTGTACTGATCGGGTGTTCTGTGTGCTGTTTAGGTTTGATTATTTATGGTGGATGGATTTGATCGTGTTCGGGGTATTGTTTTATAGGTTTTAGGTTGAACTCTCGAAGGCGAACCAAAGAAAGGAAGAAAATGCCAATGTGTGTATATGTACTGCTCCTGGAAAGATGATTTTAGGGGGAAACTGGAATAAAAATAGGATAAAAGTTTGTCTAGTATGTGTGTCCTGATTTTTCTCTTCGTATTAGTCATGTGCGAGGTTTCTTGTGCCTGCTTCTTTTGCTTCGACTTTTATTAGGGTGAAGGGAGGGCATAGGAAGGAATGTAGGTAGTTTATTGTGATTGTTCATGGTTTTTTTTCTTGTTGCTGTTTATTTTATTATTTGTTGTTGATTTTGTTTGTTGTCTCTGCTATTGTAAAAGTATTCGTCAACTTTTTTCTTCCTTGCCTTTCTGGTTCTAATGCTTCACCTTCATCTAGGTCTTATGATTTCCTTTCAGTTATTTAGAAACGTCCAATAAAAATATCAAATTTTGCAATGGGAAAAAAGGATCACATCACACAATACATCTCAAACTTTCACTTACTTTCTTTCCCTCAGAATTTTCATATATACGGATCCATTTCCTCACTATACTAACTAGACCCCTTCAACATGGTGCACACGGCCACGCTAAGCACCGCATATCTAGCACAACTTCAGCTGAGCGACGGGGAACTTAAAGACTCATATTTTTCCGCCGATACCGCGAAACTTTGGGCTGAACACGGCGCCCCGCGAGACGTACACGGCCTGTATAATTTTATCAGTCCGCGAGGAGGTGTGCATTTGTCTGACGTCACAACTCAATTACGGGGTGAGCGCGTATCTGGGAAGCTCTGACAAGCTGACATTGGCCAGGGTACACGACGCTAACGAGGGGAGGCGGAGGAGGAGCAGGAGGTAGGAGAAGACGGAGGATGAGGAAGGGGAAGAGGAGAAGGAGGAGGAGGTAGGGGAGTCGGAGCAGAACAGTGAATGAAGGAAGCAAGATGGAGTAGGATAGGTTAGGCAGCGATAATAAGGCTTGAAGGACAGAGATGGATTTTGAGAATAAGGAGTTGCTTGTGGAAGTAAAAAGGAAAAAAAATATATAGGGAAAAAAAGGTTGTGAATGAATAGGGATGATGAAGGAACATGAACCAGGATTAATGCGTGAATGAAAAGCATAAAACAGACGTAAAAAAAACACAAAAAAACGTAACATGAGAGAGAGAGAGAGAGAGAGAGAGAGAGAGAGAGAGAGAGAGAGAGAGAGAGAGAGAGAGAGAGAGAGAGAGAGAGAGAGAGAGAGAGAGAAATATATATATAAGAAAGATAGCAGATTTTACCCCGTTTACAAAATACAAGGTAAACACACAACACATGAAGCTACACAGAATACACACAGCACCCCCCCTGGAGAGAGAGAGAGAGAGAGAGAGAGAGAGAGAGAGAGAGAGAGAGAGAGAGAGAGAGAGAGAGAGAGAGAGAGAGAGAGAGAGAGAGAGAGAGAGAGAGAGAGAGAGAGAGAGAGAGAGAGAGGAAAAAAAAAAAGAATAGCATGTGCTCCTCTTTCCTCATGCCTGGTGGAGCTTGGAATGTGTGTTGTGTCCTAACGAAACGCAGACAGACGAGGTGCGAGGAGATGAGTATTGAGAGGATGCTGCGGGAGGAAGAGCGAGAAGAACAGGGCTGGCGGGAGGACTTTGTGGACTGTTATCTAAGAGGTTTATTAGGGTAGAGTATTTGCATTTATTTTCTTACCCTTTCTTTTTCTCTTCTTTGCTTCCTTCTTATGTTTTACCTTTTTCTTTCATTAACGTTTCCATTCTTTCCTTTTTTCCGGCATTACTCATCTAGTTCCTTTTCGATGGTTATTGTTTTATTTCATGTTTTTTTTTTTTTTTTTTTTATATATATATCTGATCACCACAATTACTTCTACCACGTCTTCTTCTACTGCCACCACCATCACCACCACGACCTCTACTACCACTACCATTATCTTCTACTACCTGAACCACCATTACTTCTACCACCACTTCTTCTACTGCCACCACCATCACCACCACTACCACCACGACCTCTACTGCTACTACCATTATCTTCTACTACCTGAACCACCATTACTTCTACCACCACTTCTACTACTGCCATCACCATCACCACCACTACCACCACTACCTCTACTACGCTACTATTATCTACTTCTACCTGAACCACCATTGCTTGAATACCAGACGGAGTGAGCTTGTGCATAAGAGTATCTTGTTCTGTATGTCTTTCCTGTGCGTGTTTGGATGCGCTCTGACAGATATGAAAAGTTGGCGAAAAGCAAATGTTTGTTACTATTTTAATATTTTCTCTTTATATAAGTAATCGTAAAGAAAGTGTATCTATATTTCTTTGACATTTTATTTTCTATTCATTTATCTATTTATACATTTATCTATATATTTTTTTTAATTAGTTATATTTACTTATTTGTTTATCATGATTTTGCTTGTTTGCGATCCTTGCTTTTTTTGACATTTTATAATATATTTACTCATTAATTTATTCATTTATTTATTTTCTCATGTATATATCTTTTTTTTGGGGGGGGGTTCTGCTAAAGAAAGAAAACATATTGCAATTGGTCACGGATTTCTTTTCTTGTCTCTAAATATTATATTCCTTTGTGTCTTTTTTTTTGTGTCCGCGACTGGTAAAGAATTATTCTCTTTCGTGACGGTGCCATACTCTGGACCCAGAAGAAGACCACAAAAAGAAGAAACTCGCGAAGAGTTTTAATTTTGAACCCAGCGACACTTATTTATCTCGACCCTGCGTAAGGAAACGACACGGAACCGTTTTGGCGCATATTTCACGACGTAATTCCAGGTATACGCAGGTCACACATCACTCACCTGCGTCTGGGTAGTAAGGTAGGACAGTCTTCGTGTGGACCATCAGGAAGTTCTTCAGACACAAGCCGTTTTCCGCTACTCCAGAACGCATTAAGGAAAAAAGCGATACACATGCTCCTCGCTCCATCATATCCGATTGACATGCAACATCTATTATGAAATTACTCCCTGAACTAGACGGGCAAAAGGAGGCCAACCCACCCTCACCATTACGGCGGAGTGTCCCATAAGTCTCTAAGTGCTCGAGGGGTCCTTGTGGAGGTCTAGTCTCGGGGTCTGTACGTCGTTGGTGCCTTTGACGGGGCTTGTGAGGAAGGGAGGGATCACGAGGTAGAGCGAAGAGGGCGGGGTTGAGGGTTGAAGGGATGAGGTTAGGTTAGGAAGGGGTAGGATGGAGTGGACGGCTGCTGGTGATGTTGGTGCCTTTGTTGCTGTTTTCCTTCTCCTGACATAATCTTTTACTTTTTCTGCTGATTGATGTACCTTTGGCACGATACCTTAGAGTACCTTACTTGTACCGTACCTGTTTTTTATCATCATCATCCGGACTGCCTCCCTCTTCTCTCCTCTTCTCTTCTCTTACTTTCCCTTATCTTTTCTCCTGTTCCCATCCCCTTCCCTCCCGTCTCTACTCTCCTCTTCACTTTCCTTCTCTTCTTTCTCTTCCCTTCTCTTCTCTTTTCCTTTCTTTTCCCTTCTCTCCTCTCCTCTCCTCTTCTCCTCTCTTCTCCTTTCATTCTCGTCTCCTCTTCGTCCCCTTCCTCCCATGTCAAACACCGAACACACGGACACCTGTCTAGGGGCCGGAGAGACGTGGATTAATATCTGTTTGAATGAATAAAGGTGAAGGAAGGCGTGCAGGTGAATTTTTAAGGGGGCACTTATTGTCTTTTTGCCTGTTTCTGTTAATTTATATATGATGATTTGTGTGTTTGTTTTGGTCTTTATTTCTTTTCATGTGTGTTTCTTTCTCACTCACTCACTCACTCACACTCACACACACACACACACACACACACACACACACACACACACACACACACACACACACACACACACACACACACACACACACACACACACACACACACACACTTCCAGAGCACGAGAGAGGGATGGAAGGAGGAAGGAAAGATGGAAACAAGGAAGGGTAGAGCGGGAAGGAGAGAGGGGAGAGGAAAAGGGACGGAGGAGGAGGAGGAGGAGGAGGAGGAAGAGGAGGACGAGGCGCCTCTACATGTAATGAGAGGGGCCTCAGTTCGCCTGTCAATACTCTGCCTGTGTGCCATGACTAATGACAGACTCTGCCTCCCTTAGTGGATGCGAGAGAGAGAGAGAGAGAGAGAGAGAGAGAGAGAGAGAGAGAGAGAGAGAGAGAGAGAGTGAGAGTGAGAGAGACAGACATACACACAGACACACTGGTAGACAAACACACAGACAGAGACAGAAACAAAAAAAAATGCCTCACGAACATAACTACAAACACAGATAGACAGACACCAGACAAAGAAAAACAGACATACATTCAATTAGAGAAAGACAAACAGGCAGATAAAGTGATACACAGACAGACAGACAAACTAACACAGACCAACAGACAGGCAGAAAAAAAGAACGGATAGTCACAGATATATAACCATACAGAGAGAGAGAGAGAGAGAGAGAGAGAGAGAGAGAGAGAGAGAGAGAGAGAGAGAGAGAGAGAGAGAGAGAGAGAGAGAGAGAGAGAGAGAGAGAGACTATATACACTCCCTATCCCCTCGTCTACCCCCCCCCCCCCCCACACACACACACACTCTGCTACTCACTTCTTTTCCCTTCATTCATCTCCTTCCCCATTCATTACCCCTTCTTTTTCCATTCCTCGCCTTACCTCCCTTTCTTCCTCCCCTTCACAGCTTTTCCTCCTCTATTCTCTCTGTTCTCTCCCTTCCACTCGCTCACTCACTCCCTCCCTCAACCCTCCACAGTCGAGTTGTTGTTTTTTTCCTCCTCCTTCCTCTCCTTACCCTCAGAACTCCTCATTTCTCACATTTGCAGCCCAGCGCCAGCCTGAAGCCCGCGCCCCGTCCTTCCCTCTCCCGTATATAAAACCTCGGCTCTCCTTAGGATCGAAAGTCATTTCTCTTCATACTGTAGCCTTCATAACGCTCTGCACTCCGACAATGGATCCAGAAGTCTCTCTTGATGGATCTCCTCGCATTATTTGACATCAAAATGCAACCCGAGCAGAGAAAGGAGTGTTCTTGTTTCTTAACTTTTTTCTTCTATTCCGTTTTTTTTATCCGTTTTACTTTCTTTTTGCGGAGGGCGCGCGGGTTCGTCTTTTGTATTTATATGTTTGTTTGTTTTTACTTCTGTTGTGGTTTGATTTTATTGTTTTTAGTCTTTGATCTTTATCCTTTTGGTATCGTTTAAAAGGAAATGAAGAAACGATTTAAGACAGAAAGAGCGAGAGAAGAATGTACAGGAAGAGGAGCTTCACTTCAGAATATTTCAAATGTAACCTTGCACTCCTGCCCTAGATTTTAGCACCATCGTTACTATTAATACTCATTCTAATACTAATATTAGTACTTATAAAACTAATACTAATAATAATGATAATAATTTTACTACTACTATTTGTGCTGTAATAATATTAATAATAGTAAGATTAAGTAATATGTTAATACGTCAGTCTAAAAAAATTGGAACTTTAATATACACAAGTAACTATTTTTGCTTCCTCACATTTTTCCTTTTTTCACGTAATAAGAACTCAGCCACTCGTTGTCCATCTCAGGTATCCCTCTCAGCTACTCCACCCCTCACCCACCCTCAACTACAAGATTTATCCACATCTCCTCACCCTCACAAGAACCAGTCAGATCGTCCTTCTTGCTTCACGTCACCCCTTGTTCATACAGTAAAGGTCACTCTTTCACTTAACATTACCAGAAAACTGATTTGTAGACACCTGGACTCCTTCGTGGCCCAGATGGTCGTTGAATAAAGTCGTACTGGGCTGCTCCTCCGTCTGTCGAGGTCGTCGTGTATGAACCAAGGTCGTATCAAGGCAGTTCAATGCTCGATGCTCACTTGTTGCTGGGATAGCCCGAGCTCTTAACCCGACACTTGCTTCACTAAACGCCCTCATAAAGTATCCAATAAGCTCTTGATAACCCGCTGCACGTGTTCGGTCGTTTTACCTCCTAACCCGTAAATCCAACTCGATCTCCGCGCTTCGAACTCTTTAATCCCTCTTCTACACCTCTCACAACCTTCCTTTACCGTGAACTTAAACAGAAAACCCAAAATATGACTGAAACACCATATTACACCCTCAATAGGCGTCTTAGGTCCCAAAAGAAGATCAGAAACACGACTTCAAGAGGACGCGATTCCGTAAGAAAGGGAGGCGAACCATTCTGGCGCGAATACCATCATAAATTTGGCGGCAACGAGGTAGACCTGAAGTCTAGACCCGAGCAAAGCGACATGTTTATGAAGCTTACGTCATCGCGGGTACAGTAAGCGGTCTTCAGAGGGAGTTCCCCGTCGGCGGCAGCGTAGGAAGAGGAGGAGGAGGAAGAAGAGAAGGAGGAGGGTCGCGGGAGACGAGGGAGGAGGGAAGGACGGTGATTTATACGCCAAGGAGGAGCGGGAGGGACAGTCAAGGTCGAGGATTGAGAGAGAGAGAGAGAGAGAGAGAGAGAGAGAGAGAGAGAGAGAGAGAGAGAGAGAGAGAGAGAGAGAGAGAGAGAGAGAGAGAGAGAGAGAATTATTATAATCCCTAAACACTCAACATCAATATTAATCTACTTCTAAGACCTCAAGAAGACGATCTAACCCTTTAAACACCCATAGCATGCAGAGAGAGAGAGAGAGAGAGAGAGAGAGAGAGAGAGAGAGAGAGAGAGAGAGAGAGAGAGAGAAGACGATTCAGGATGACTTAGAACTGAGAGAGAAGGGACAAGGCAGGACAGGGAAGGGAGGGAAGACCGGGCGGGACTGACTGCAAGGAACTCTACACACGATGACTCACCTATGCAGACCCTCCCTGTGTGTGTGTGTGTGTGTGTGTGTGTGTGTGTATGTGTGTGTGTGTCCGCCTGATTTATGTCGTAGGGGAGGCTTCATGCTTTATGTGTATCAGGAGAATAGTCTGGCCGAGGAGGGATGAAGAGAGAGGCGGGACAGAGCACGGCACGGCACCGGGAGATTAAGCAACAAGGGGAGAGGGAGTGATTGGGGGAGAAGGGAGAGAGGGAGAGAGGGGGGAAGGGATGACTCTCTCCCTCACTCTCCCTGTCTCTCTCTCTCTATCTATCTATCTGTCTTTCTCTATCTATCATTCACATAATCTAGGATGCCTGTAAAATCCACGGGACTGTGCAGATCATTGGCCTTGTGACACTGTTTTCAGCACATTAAGCCTATCACTCGTCCACCCTCGTCCTGTCCCTCCTCGTCCGCCGCCCCGCCGCAGCCCGCGCACACCCTTCCACCCACCGCCGTGATACCGTATCGCCCTACGAAGCACTCGGTACACGTCTTATCGCGGCGCAGTACAGGTGACGTATGGTAACAACGAGGCGGAGAGATTGTACGCGTTCAGAGTCGGACTGTGTCTTGACAGTCTCCTTAACATGCTGGGATTAGTAATTTAAAAGAATTTACTGTACTGTTTGGATTTGGCCTTCTATTTATAATTATGAAAACGAATCGTACAAATTGCCCACGGATTCCAAATTGGTTTTCTTTGACTCGATTGCAATATTGACATCGCCAGCCTTGACCCCACAGCTGTCAGCCTTCATCCTGAGTAAGACAAGGGAAGTAATACATATAAACTGTCACTTAAACCTCACGAGTGCCTGTCATTCATCACTGCACCCACCCGGCACCTTCCCCTCCCGAGTGACTTAGCATCGAGTGGAGAGGTGACACTGAGGGCAGGCAGGTGAGGGGAGCCACAACTCTTCCTCTCCTCCCCAGGTGGACAAACACTCAGGGGGGACTTATCACACCATAAATTGGGCGGGAGCGACCGACCTCCAATATTACAGCCGCTATCAGGGCAACAATTATCTCGGAAACTCAAGGTGCTCGTTATGCTGCAGGCCTCATCGCGGCGAGCCTGCCCACCCGGGGACGACACGGGCGGCCCAGCTGGTACGGTAATAAGGTGACGCGACGGCCGGGCAGGGCTGTGGATTTTCGGTCTTGTTGACGGGCGATGCGTGGCGCGTTGATGACCCCGCGTGAGGCTTTATTATTCCAGTCAGAGATGCCGGGCCGGGAGGAGGATGGCCACCCTTACCTGATGCGCCAGCTGATACTCGCCTTCCTCCTCCTCCTCCTCCTCCTCCTCGTCGTCCGTCTGATTCTTGCCTCCTTTTTCCTTCTTTTCCTCCTCGTTTTTTACTTACCCTTTCCTCTGATTGACCTCCACATCTGTTCTTTTTTTCATACTTCATTTCATCATTGTCATACTTCTCTGCCCTCCACTTTCTCTTCTTCTCTCTTCTCCTGTCTTATTTTCTCTCAATGTTTTCTCTCTTCCTCTCTTCTGTTCTCCTCTCTTCTTTCTCTTCTCTCTTCTTCAATCGCCTTTTCTTTCTTTCTCTCTTCTTTCGGTCACCTTTTCCTCCTTCATTCACACCCATGCAATCTCCTGTTTATCTCTTCCTCTCTTTCTCCTCCTCCTCCTTTATTCCCCTACTCCCCATCTTCACTATCCTCTGTTATATAGGTGACAGTTTTGCCGTGTCACACAACGCCTCACTTCACCTCCCATCCCTCCTTCGTCATCTCTACGCGTCACCCCATCAGCCACACCCTTTGCCGCTACACCATCACCTCACCTCTGGATGACATGCACTTATGGCGTGATCTGGAGCTCCCTTTCGTCCCCTCAGTTTGTCGATGTCCCCCAAGCAAATATCCTTCTTCTGTCCACCTGCGTCTCCACCCTCTTTGGCCTCCTGCTGTCCCCTTCCTTCCCCTTCATCACGCCTTCTTTTACTTCAGTGTCACCCTCTTGCCTCTTCCTCCTTGCCTTCATGCCTCTCGTCAACACGCACCCTTCCACTCTGCATAATAACATAAGATTGCATGAGGATATATCGCCTAGAGTTGCATCGTGTGTCAGTGATCATTTAGGCTTCCAAAACAGGATTAGTACTCGATATATATTATTTTAGATCTCATTCCCTTGTGCTCTTTCCCTCATCACTTGTCACCATGTTATCCTTTCATTGTGGGAGTTTCGATATATTCAACCATTGCGAAACGATGCAATGCACGAAAAAAAATATATATACTATTAGCAACTTATGCAGGGACGGGTAGAGTGGGACAAGCGTTATAGTGGTGCAGCTTCGGAGTGTATAAAAGACCGGAAAGACCATTCGTAAAAATGATATACGATGCCGTAATGAGGACTGACACGAGTTTCGGTTGAGGGGCCGCGTAACAAGGGCGTGACACCTACTGGAGCCTCGTCAAATAGCTCTTAGTCATGCCCTCGACCACTACTACTACTACTACCACTACTGTCACTACTACTACTACTACTACTACTACTACTACTACTACTACTATTCTCCCCAAGCACTGCAACACAAGCTTCTAAATATACAGGACCTTGCCTATAAGTGTGTGTTTCTCTGTGTTTGTATGTTTCTGTCTTTCTCAGATCTCTACTGTTACTACTACTACTACTACTACTACTACTACTACTACTACTACTACTACTACTACCACTACTACTACTACTATTACTACTACTACTACTCTCCCTTAACATTGCAACACAAGCTTCTAAATATACAGGACCTTGCCTATAAGTGTGTGTCTCTGTGTGTTTGTGTGTGTGTGTGTTTCTCTTATCGTTAGTGACAAATCTCTCCTTTCTCCTCCCTAACCTCAGTGTCTCTCATATATCCTCAGGTGTCTTTCGTTTTTATGTGGTTTGGATACCGTTTTATGAGTCTTCTCGCCATTAGCAGTCATAAACGTGTTGGATTCTCGCACCACGGCGTCAAACGGACAGTCATCGCGGATTAACACAGACGGTGACGGGCTGGACATGGACGGCTTCTCTCTGCTTCTCTACCCTGCCTCTTCCTCCTACTTTACCAGTCCACATCCACTCATTTCTTCCTGCTTATGTATCTGCTGTATTAGTGAACGTGTATATATCCCAACTCTCACTTTTTAGTACATGTCCATTCCACACCATATACTCCAAGGTCACTCCACTCACTCAACCCCTATGCATACGTCGTTCATCCCATGTATACCTAACCAGTACACACACACACACACACACACACACACACACACACTCTCTCCAAGTCCTGCTACTCGTGTCTATTGTCGTGGCACGTTCTTACTCTCGTTCTCGTTCTTGTTTTTGTTTTTGTTCTTGTTCTCCTTGTCGCTCCTTCTCGTTCTTGCTCACGTCATCATTATTGTCTCCGTCATCATCGTAGTTGTATGGCGTTCCCTTTCTTTTTCTTCCTTATTTTTCTATAGTCTTCATTTTCATTTCATTCCTCTTCCTCATCTTCCTCTTATACTTATGTACTTCTCCATCCGTCCCACTTCTCTTCCTCCTCCTCTTCTTCATCACCATCTTCATCCTCCACTCCAAACTCCTCTTCTCCCTCCCACCTCCTCCCCATCCCCCTTCCTTTCCTCCTCCTACTCCTCCTTCCTCCCCAAACTCCCCCATCCTTTCTACCTCCACCTTCCCTTCCTACACCTGCTCCTCCTCCTCGTCCTCCAGCAGGTAGCAAGAAATCTATTCCTTCGCAGGTGACGACACAAAGACCTGACAGAAAAATGTCGTTAGGTGGCATTATTAACAGGAAAAACTTTGTTCCTGCCAATGATCCGGCGGCGGCAGGCAATTAATCAGGCATGCTTCATTAAGTAGTCTCGGGATTGTTTTTTTTTTCCTTATATATTTTTTGGGGGGGTTGCTGTTGCTTCTGCTGGCTGTTGTTTGGTAGTTGTCTGTTTGTATGTTTGTTGGTTGCTTTGTTACTGTGTGTATATCATTGAAGGTTGGAATTTTATGTTTTTTTGTGTGTGTGCAGCTTTCTTTTCTTCTCATTATACCAATATTTCTTCATTTTTTTCCTTTTTTTTCTCTTCTTCCTCTTCTTCGTTTTCTTCTTCTTCTTCATCTTCTTCCTCCTCTTTTTCTTCTTCTTCTTCTTCTTCTTCTTCTTCTTCTTCTTTTCTACTTCTACTATTTCATCATTTTTCATCTTTTTCCTCCTCTTCTCCTTTTTCTTCTTCATACTAGTGACTGATACTAGTGTTACAGTATGCATGATTTTCTGTACATAAATAGCTTTCCACTAGGTAGGCCAATATTGGTTATAAGCGAGGTTTCCAGATATAGAGGAAAATACAGGTCTAAGTCATGTTCTTTTTTCTGATTTTTGCAACCGTTCCTGGCAACACAGAGGCACGTCGCGGGTATGGGTACTTTTTGTGTATACTTTCCACGGAGTACCTAGCGAGGAATATTGTGAGGAATGCTGTCAATGCTGATCCGTCGGGACGCGGGGTATGTGTGTGTTGAGCCCGGGGGGGAGGATACTTGTGGGCGAAGGAGGTGGAGACAGAATAGGGGAAGAAGGAGAAGGAGGAGGAGGAAGATGAAGTAGAAGAGAAACAACAAGGGCAAGAGGAGGAGCAAGAACAAGAAGAACAAGAAGAAAAGAAAAAGACAGAGAAAAGTAAGAAAAAAAGTGGAAAAGGATAAAGTTTAAGAGGTCGTAGTAAAAGAGAAAGAAGAAAAGGAAGAACAAGAACAAGAAGAACAAGAACGAGAAGAACAAGAAGAGCAAGAACAAGAAAACAAGAACATCTAGAAAAAACAAAACAAGAAAAAACAAGAATAAGGACAAGAGAAGAAAGAGAAGTGAAGAATAAACAGAAGAAGAAAAACGAAAAAGAAGAAAAACGAGAAAACGCAAAGGAAAAGAGAAATATAAAGAGAAAAACAAACAAGAAGAAAAGAGAAAGAAAGATATGAAGAAGAAGAAACAGAAGAAATACGATAATAAACTAAGTAGAGATGACAAGAAAGATATATACAACTCAGGCTGAATGAAGAAGCGTTATAAGAGAAGGGATAAGTCCTTTTGGTGCAGTTGTGGGAGTGACTTGTTAATATGTTGCTCTTCACTTGGCTGGAGTTCCTTTGTGTGTGTGTGTGTGTGTGTGTGTGTGTGTGTGTGTGTGTGTGTGTGTGTGTGTGTGTGTGTGTGTGTTCGGCCCTGGTAACATATTGTTGTAACTTTATTTATATCAGGAAGTATCTCGTCTTATCAGTCTTTGTTGCAATACATATCATTTTTGGGAATCGATAAAACATGATCTTTTAATGAGAACGTTGAAGGATGAGAAGAAAGAGGAGAAGGAGGAGGAGGAGGAGGAGGAGGAGGAGGAGGAGGAGGAGGAGGAAGACGAACAGAAGGAGGAGTAGTAGGAGGTAGACTGACATATATACTTGGTGACGTCACTGCTTATGTCTTAATCTCACGAGAAGAAGGAACGTCCGAGGCCTGAGTGACGAGGCAGAAGTGACGGCGAGGAGGAGGAGGAGGAGGAGGAGGAGGAGGAGGAGGAGGAGAATAACCGCCACGTCCCCTACGCATATTTACCCTGATACTCACGAATCCTTCACTTCAAGACGCGGGTTTAAGAAGAACATAAGCAATTTGCAGGAGGCCAGTCGGTTAACACAAGGCAGATCCAATAATCCTGTCACCATCTGTCTCTCTATCCATGAATTTGTCTAAGCTCTCCTTCAAGGCGCCAGTCGTATTTCTAGAACCCACCACACGACGTTTACCTGTTCATAAGACTACCGTAGAGAGAACCAGATTATGCCTTTTTTATACAAGTTTTTCACCTCTAAATTCAGGGCCACACCGGACCAGCCAGACACCTTCTCTTCCTCTATTTCTCGAGACACGGATGCTAAAGCTCGACTGTCAATTAAGATGGAAACAGAAGCATCGCCTGTTAACAGAGTGGACAGGTGGAACACAAGGGCGGACTGTCAACGTGAGACATAAACAAGACGTCTCTTCGTTGCTCAAAGCGGAGAGGACACCTGTCTGTCTGTCCGTCCAGCAAGATGACTGAATTGATTATCATACCTGACTGGTTATGACCCACGGGGCGGCGGGGCGGGGACGGCCGGGGGGAGGTAGCGGGAGGGACGTGGCTTGAGAGGGAAAGGGTAGAGGCTGAGGAGAAGGAGGGAGAAGGAACTGAGAGGGGAAGTGAAGGATGATGTGTGGAGGTGGAGGTAGAGAGAGAGAGAGAGAGAGAGAGAGAGAGAGAGAGAGAGAGAGAGAGAGAGAGAGAGAGAGATACATAAGGTTACAAGTGTGGGAGAATTAATGCCGTATCAAATTATAAAACAGTGGAAATATACAGAACTAATTTGTAAAATACACTTCCTTTTACGAACGGATTGAGTAGTAGTAATCTAAAAGTATCATGTATATAATTATCGTCCATAAAGTATTGACAAAATTACATCATGAGACAAAACTGAAAGGCCTAGAAAGAAGAAAAAAATAAAAGCTGGAGGAAAGTCATCACGTGTGGGAAGGAAAAAAAAGAAGTAATGTGTGGAAGAAAAAAAAAAATGAAGATGCCAGAAAAATAGCTTTGGATAGAAGGAAGAATGCATAAAAGAAAATGACCAAGAAGATGGGATAAGGAAAAAAAGAGAAACCATTATGCATTAAAAGAAAGGGGAAAGGGAAAGATGAGGAGGACAATAAAGAAGAAGGAATTGAGAAGATATATATAAGAAGTGAAAATGTAAAGGAACTGTCAAAAAGAAATAGAAATAAAAGCGTTAGACTGAGGATTAGAAATGTTGCAACGGGGTAAGAAGTTAGGGCGTAAGGGTGAGGAGGAAGACCAGCAAGAGGAGGAGGAGGAGGAGGAGAAGGTGGTGGGGCGTTAGGAAGAGGGTTGAAGGAGGGAAGGAGGAAGGAAGACGAGACGAAGGATCCATCAAGGCGGGAAGGTGAGGGGAAGATTGATAGTGAGATCCGTCAGCCAAGATATTGAGGGCCTTTTTCCCCTCGCGTGATGAATGGTGATGAATACTCCGCAAATATTATCACTATCGCTCCCAACATAATCACCCCCGCCACGCTAATAATGATAACAATGGTGATAATGACCCCCCAGATAGCTAATAATGATAACAATAACTATGAGGATTATGTCCCACCTCAATACTGTAAATATTGTCGTTGTGTTGATTATTATTATTATTTATTTTACAGCACAGAGAGCAACTCAAGGGCAACAAAAAAAAGATATAAAAAAATTACCGCTAACTGTTGCTCTCATACAGTGATAAGTATTGAGTGGCCAAAAGAAAGGTCAATTTCGGATGGAGAGGTGTTTTGATACACTCTTCTTGAAAGAGGTCAAGTTATAGGCAGGAGGAAATACAGACAAAGGAAGACTGTTCCAGAGTTTACCAGTGAAGGGGATGAAAGAATGGAGATGCTGGTTAACTCTTGCATAAGGGGTTTGGACAGTATAGGGATGAGCATGAGTAGAAAGTCGTGTGCAGGGGGAAGGCATGCAGTTAGCAAGTTCAGAAGAGCAGTCAGCATGAAAATATCGATAGAAAATAGAAAGAGCTGCAACACGGCGGCGTAATTTATGAGGTAGAAGGCTGTCAGTAAGAGGAGGAGAGCTCTCCATAATTAGTGGTGATTTGAGGTGTTGCTTAAGGATATACGTGAGGGAGAACGCGATACTGGACTTGTACGTGTATGCTTCAGAAAGGAAAATCAATTGGCTGTATATTTTTCGGTTTTCTTTTGTAATCGTGTTTATGGATTGTTGAAAGCAAAGTGATGTAGCATAATTTTCCTTTCCTAGAAGCTAACAAGGCAAACCTGTAATTATGTAGTTTTGTGTCTCGAAATCCGTCGCAAGCTTATGAATTACTGAAAGCTAAGTGATGAAGCAGAATATTCCTCGTAAAAAAGCAAATCACATGAACGTATAATTATCTAGCTTTGTCTATCGGATAGGATCTCAGTTTATGGATTGTTTAAAGCGAGGAGATGAAGCAGAATTCTCCCTACACAAAGGCAAGTGATGAAAGGTTGTTTAATTATGAAGATTCGTCTTTAAGTTAAAATCTGTTCTCCGTGCCCAGTGGTTTCTCAAGCTGATTTTTATTATGTAACTTTTTCTTCCTTCGTTAATGTACATTGTCACCTTTTTTTCTTGCTTGTTTGACCTTATACTACATATTCTTTTACTATATGATTTTTTTTTTACCTTTTAGCACTTTACTTTTAGCTAGCTTTGATTATTTGCCTCTTACTAATACAGTGATAAAAAAGACCAAACTTTATGCTCCTGTAATGACATCCGTTTACAGTCAACTAAAGGATTAAGGTTTAGACTCTGATCCTGTTCCGTCCTTCCCTTATACTCGTTTCCTTTTGCTTCCTTCCTTTCCCTATTCTTTGTCCTTCCTTATATTTCCACTATCTTACCTTGGGCTTTTATTTATTTTTCTTTCTTTTTTTCCCCTCCCCTTTATATTTTTCTCCTCGTTTTCCTCTTCCTTCTTCACCTTGTTTTTCCCATTGTCCTCCTTCTTGCTGTCATTCATCTTCCTTTCTCTAGTATAAGCAGTAGAAATATTAGTAGTATAGTGTAGTAGAGGCAGTGGTAGTAGTAGTTGTGGTAGCATAAGTAGTAGTGGTCAGAGAGAGAGAGAGAGAGAGAGAGAGAGAGAGAGAGAGAGAGAGAGAGAGAGAGAGAGAGAGAGAGAGAGAGAGAGAGAGAGAGAGAGAGAGAGAGAGAGAGAGAACTACTAGACCTCCCTCGCTTATCTAACGCCCATCGCTGCCGCTGTTTTCACTCTCTCTCACACTTAATTGTTTGTAAATCTTCATCCCTCCTCCTCCTCCTCCCATCCCCTCTTTTCTTCTCTCTAAAAGTTGATTTTTTTTATTTGAAAACCGTTGATCTACTCTACCTCTTACCCTCCATTCACTCCTCTCTCTCATCTATAGATCAGATAAACTTTCTTCCCTTCCCTTATCAGTAACTTCATTCCCTCCCCTAGTCTCCTCTCCCCATCCTTCCTCCCCTCCCCACAATACTTATCCCTCGGCCACAGCTTCCCCTCCTTCACGGTAACCCTTCTCTCTCTCCCTCCATCCCTCCTTCCCTCCCCATCCTAACCTCTCACCCACCCACCCACTTTCCACGACATCCTCCCTACAAGCTCTACCTCTACCCCTCTCCCTCCCTCTCTCTCTCCATGCCCTCCCAAGCTACCGGATTAAAAGGCTTGAAAATACTACACCAGTAAAAAAAAAAATGTTGTTATGATGTCCCTCTATCACAACGTTTATATCGAAAGTGATATCAGAGGTTAGCCCGATAACAGTATCCAGTATCTTATCATCTAAAGTGTGGGTTAAGGGTTAAATGGAAACCTACATTAGTAAAAGGTGTATTTAACAAACCCGCGGTGGAGAATCGACTTTTTTCTCGTTCACCTGTTTATTTATTTTTTTTTTCTTTTCCTCGCTACCTCTCGCCCCTTATCACCAACGCTCTTCGCCCAAAGTGTTTTATCAAAGGCTTCCCCGAGATAACCAACGAACAAAAAAAAGCAACAGCAGAGTGATAATGGGTTGAGGGTAGGATGGATCTGTCGCCGCCCCCTCCCACCTTCCCTCCCTCGCGCCTCCTTCCCGCCGCCTCTTAAAATTCCATTCATTGAAATTAGATGTAACCCTAAATGGTGTGTTTAGATAAGGAGATAAGCAGAAACAGAGACGATTACTGAGGTGAGGAGCAGAGGAGGAGCGAGTTTATTAGTTCCGCGCTGGGCTGACTTCTGGAGAGTGAAAAGAAGGCATAGACGGGTTTACTTTTTTCGTCTGTTCAGTGTAGGTTTCTTAGTTTCATCTTCTGGTTGGTTAAAAAGAAGAAATAGACAGGTTTGTTTGTTTTATCTGTTTAGTGTAGATTCTTTAGTTCCATCTTCTAGTAGGTCGAAAAGAAGGAATTGACAGATTAATACTTTTTCATCTGCTTAGTGTATAGATTTCTTCGTTCAATTTACAGGTAGGTTTTCATAAGTAAGTGTTTGTTTAATTTTTGTAATGCAGGAGATAGACTGATGACAAAACTATATTACACCAAAGAAAATGCCTTCATCACCCTATACACAATGAGAAAAAAGGAAAAAGAGAGGAAGAAATTGAAATAAATCGATCGAACCAGCTTCAGAGGTGCCTTGATACTCCCTAAACGCGTAATTCAAGCAAGCACAGGATAACTAAAGCAAACTATATATTAAAAAAAAAATCGTTACATGTATAAACTCGTTTGGGGAAAAGGATCTCCTCTTGCATTATGCCTCTGAGAAGACACCCGAGGCTGAAAGGAAAGACACATCATTGTAGAGATAATAAATGATGCTTAGTGTCCATCCGTAGCACGTGGTGGGCAAGAGGGCGCCCGTCCCAGCACGTGGCGGGGCGGGCGGCGGAGCAAGGCTGACTAAGGCGAGGAGGGAACAAGAAATAGCATCGATGAGCACTTGGCGTAAATCATCTCCTGCTGACACGCACACACACGCACACGCACACACACGCACACGCACACACTAAAGGGAAAGAGAATGCGAAGGATGGGAGACACGGAATGGAAAAAAAGAGAGGGAGGATGAAAAATGTGAAATCTTGATAACGTAAATAACTATTATAAGTGTAGCATAAAAATAACAAGAAAATGGAGATAACAATGGCAGTAATGTAGAGAGTGTTTAGTTTATCTTTCTTTTGCAACAGGTATCTAATTGTCTGATAAAAAATGATTGACACATATGTAAAAGATGCTGCTTAAAACTCCTATATATACTCAATTTGAAAATAATAATAAGTTCTTTTTTTTTTCTACGTGAATATCATACAAGATTAGACAAACAAGAAAATTAGTTTTCCCCTAATGGCGATAGTAACTTTTTCTTTATCACCTGTGGAGGGTGTCATTAAGTCAGGTACACGTGTCATTAAGAGCCATTACCTGCCCCGGCTTGTTAGTCAGGCTAATAAGACAGACCCGGGTGTTGCCGCGGGCCGCAGACGCCTCATTCCTGGATATTCAGCATCATCAGCGTATTTGACAGGAATCCTAATTTTCACTCCTTGAGCTCACCTGCCCCGGGCCCCGCCACACCTGCCGGGCCGCAAGCACTACTAATCAAGGTGCTAATGGCTCTCTGTAATTGATTAGGTTAAATAAAACTGACATTTATGTTAATTGTATTTTATTGTGCTGTAATGAGTATAATGATAACCCTAAAAACACTTGGCAGATAATAAAGAAATTACTGAGCTACTGAAGTTTACAGAAAATACAAAGAATAAGCAGCTTAATAAAAAAAAAAGTTTTAATTAGAATTCTTGGGGAAATTAAGTTTTTTTTTTTTAAGCGCAGGTTCGTCGTGTCTTACATTTATAATAGTAAGGAAATGCTTTATTTACATATTTATTTGCAGGGCATTCACTGCAAGCATATATTTGTAGAAGTAGTGCAGATGAGCTCCCTTTCACTTCATAGTCCCCATCCTAACCCGGCCTCAGAGTCTTGCTCCTCTGCTTCCCCTCCCGTCCCTAGCCCTTGTTATGGCGGTAAAAAAGCGCCAGGAAGAAAAAAAAACGCGTGTTGGTTGATCCAGACCAGGCCACAGGCGACTCATTAATGAGTAATAAGCCTAAAGCCAACATGGTAGTGTAAATAACATAAATTAGCTGTAACGTGCACAACACTGGACGTTTAGCAAGACTCTCCACGGCGTCGAGGCTGAGCTGCGCGTTCATTGGCCAATTAACGTGAAAAAAGTTTGTTAAAAAATATGGATGTTGTCCAAAATCATCCGTAAATTGTAGATGTTTAGGTGAAAACTGAATCTTTGAAAAGTTTGTGTTGATTAATTTAGGTAATACTTAACACTGCTTAGTAGGCAAAATCTCTAAGTATGTCTCAGTATGATGTCTCAGTATGATGTCTAAGTATGATAAGAACACAGTAAAGAAATAAAATCACGTAATCATACTCCGAATATTACTAAGAAACCATTTTTTATCCTTTAACATCAGAAACAGACAAGTAATATTTTCCCTCCTCCGCTCCTCCCTAACACCTTTTAACAGGCTTCCGCTAATCCGGGGAAATGCTCCTCTATCCTCCTCTCAGGCGCTATTATCCTCCCTCTCCTCCTTCCTCTCCTCTCCTCTCCTCTCTGCTCTCCCTCTTAGATTGGCGTTCAGGATATCGGGGTTGGCCGCTCCCCTCACTCCCCTCTCTCCCGCCTCTCACATGTCGCGTTCCCTCGCCTGTCACGAATCGGGCACCGTAAGAGAGGGGAAACTCGGCTCTTTTAGGCCCTATTTTGAGGGAGAAATACTCGGCGTCGGGGGATTAGTCTTGTTCGGCGGACCTGACGCGCCGCAGCCAACGTTATGCCGCCCAGGCCACACACACACACACACACACACACACACACACACACACACACACACACACACACACACACACACACACAGGTCAGTGACATGAAACATCCCTTATATTTTTCTTCATTCTCTTAAAGTACGAGAATCTGAACACTTTAAAACTCCCATTATATTCGCATTTATTTGTTTTTACTTGCAATATTCATAAAGAAAATCATCACATAACCTCTAAACTACATATTGATACTTGACTGAATAGGTGAATAAAGAATGTGTGTCTGTAACGCATTCAGACACAATAATAATGACCATTTTGATATATAGCTCAACGAAAGTAACTTAATATTTCATCCGTTCTCTTCAAACTTATATACTCCAACTTGACTAGTAAATACATCACCAGGGTAACGTTCCTCTCTAATAATGCTACAATACAGGGACCGTTTTTGATAGAATTAGCCATGACATCACTAGCTCGGTTCTCCGTAGTGCGTTCCTTCTACACTTCCTTGCATACCCGAACACCCACCAAAAAGTAAGTATGCCACCACGCCGTCCGCCACCCACGAGTTCGCCGGCCTACGTACTCCGCGCGCCTGATAAATCAAAACTTTGGCCAGAGTCGTACAGGGCGGCAATAAGTTAATGTCACGTACAAAAATCCACCCAGCTCTCCCCCTCCATCTCATTTTAACCTCCTTCGGATAAGTGGCCAAAAACCTTCCACGGAGCCAAGCCACCGCCGAGCCTGTAACACCAACACTACTAAGGCAGTTGGTAGTGTTATGTGGCCAGAGTTTGCCTATAAAACTTGTTGAACTTAAAAATACAAATAAAGTTACGTATTGGCAACTTGGGGCACACACACACACACACACACTCTCTCTCTCTCTCTCTCTCTCTCTCTCTCTCTCTCTCTCTCTCTCTCTCTCTCTCTCTCTCTCTCTCTCTCTCTCTCTCTCTCTCTCTCTCTCTCTCTCTCTCTCTCTCTCTCTCTCTTCCTTTCTTCCCGTTTTCCATTCACTTTACCCTCACTTTTCTTCCCCTCCCTTGCAGAACCCCTCGCCGTGACGTCACATTCATCTTCGTCATGAAACTGTCATGTGTGTTTCCCCTCGTCGGGCTGCCAGGCGTGCGATGATGTGGCCTGAAAAACAAGAAAATACACACATATAGTCATTTAGCTTCAACAACACTACGGCATCGCTAGGGGACGGAAGGGACGATTAATCAGATGCCATTGTTTACTTGTACTTATTTTGTGTTAGCGGAAGAAGGAAATAAATAGAAAGGGAATATATATAGAAGGGGAGAGAGACGTCGATATGAGTGTAGTAGTGTAAATAGTGGATAGATGTGTTTTACCGTGTGCGTGTGTGTGTGTGTGTGTGTGTGTGGCGTAAGAGGAGCCTTGTCAATCCCGCCCCACCCTCGCCATCACTCAGGCCGTGCAAAAATGACGTGCTTGAGGGGGGGGGGGGGAAGGGGGAGGGGAGGACACACCGAGCTTATGATGCTCCTGTTTCCCACAGCTGCAGTTTTCCCTCTGATTTTGCGCTTTCCCATTTTTTTTTTTCTAGCAAGGACATTTGTTATTTATAGTCCGTGGTGTGGGAACGTGGTATTTCCCCCTCTATCCAAAGTTAAATAATATACATGTTTGCGACAAGAATCAGAATAAAATACTGGTAATCATAAGGTATACAACGTAAGCAATAAAGGTAAATACGTGCTATACATTAAGTGACATATATCAAAAAAGGAATATTCAGGTTAATGGCAATGCAGGAGAGAGAGGAAGAGGGAAAAGGAGGGAAATGGAGCAGAATCAGGGTATGGATGATGTCCGGATTGAAGACAAAGGTAGAGGAGGCTTGATGTAGGGGAATGGCCGGCGCTTAGGGGCTAATGCATGGCCGAGGCGGGGACAAAGGTCTGCTCAGCGCCACTCTTCCATCTAATATAACGCGGGAATCTGTGACCCATGGCGGCGGGAATATTCTGCTTTATTACACGTGTTTAGCGGCGCCTGTGCGTATGTTTGTGTGTGTTGAATGGCGCTGAGTAGAGGTGTTCAAAAAACAGCCGGAATGCGTTAGCTGGGAGAAATGGTGTTCATATTAAATGTTATCTAAAATAAGAATGATGCATTTAAAATAATGTTCGCTAGAAACATTACTAGCAGTGGAGGCACAATAGTCCTCAGCGTCCCCGTGGCGCCGGCCAGAAATAGCAATGCAGAGAGACAAGCTTCTTTATTGTTGTCATCATAAAAATAATAAAAGTAATAGTAATGATAATAGTAATTATAATTATAATAATAATAAAAATAATAATAATAATAATAATAATAATAATAATAATAATAATAATAATAATAATAATAATAATAATAATAATAATAGTAATAATAATAATTATAACAATAATAAAAATAATGATAATAATTTTTATCATTATCATTTTTGCTACTACTACTACTACTTCTTCTTCTTCTACTACCAATAATAATGATGAAATTGATTAGTAAATATAATAATAATAATAATAATAATAATAATAATAATAATAATAATAATAATAATAATAATAATATATTATTATTATTATTATTATTATTATTATTATTATTATTATTATTATTATTATTAACAGCATTGTTGCTGTTTTTTTAATATTATCAAAACGTTTATTTGTTACCATTATTATAATAATTAATAGTAATGTCTTATATCGATTTCAACCTCTTTATCTTTGCTCTGAAGTAGATTTATTTATGATAATGTTAATATATATAACAACAACAACAACAACAGTAATAATAATAATAATAATAATAATAATAATAATAATAATAATAATAATAATAATAATAATAATAATAATAATAATAATAATAATAATAATAATAATAATAATATATAAAAAAAATTATGATAATAGTCGTCATCGTCGTTGTGGTAGTAGTAGCAGTAACAATAGCATTATTATTTATAGTAGGAATAGTAGTAGTAGTAGATGCAGAAGTTTAGGTTTGTGATAAGACATAACAATATTAATGATGATAATATCAGTAATATTTATAACAGCAATGATATTAAGAGTAATAATAATAATATAAGAAATAATAATTGATAATTTAGATAATCATAATACTGATATTACTACTACTACTACTGCTGCCACTACTGCTACTACTACTACTACTACTACTACTACTACTACTACTACTACTACTACTACTACTACTAATAATAATAATAATAATAATAATAATAATAATAATAATAATAATAATAATAATAATAATAATAATAATAATAATAATAATAATATATATATATATATATATATATATATATATATATATATATATATATATATATATATATATATATATATATATATATATATATATATATATATATATATATATATCCTTGATGTATCGCTGCATCGCCAGTGTTACAAGAATTACTCTAAATCCTTTATTGCCGTCACGCCCGTGCAGTCCAGAACACCTGAGAGCACCTGAAGGCAGCGTGGGCGGCGTGCCTCGTGCTCGGCGCCTCACCACGCCTCGCTCTGGCGCCTCCCGCCAGGCCGGGGTGCAGTCAGCGGCCCAGCACCGCCGCCTCCACCTTCCTGGCAGGCCGGGGCCACTCGGCCGGAACGAACCTGGCTGTGGCCATCACTGTCATCCATCAAAGATATTTTTTTTCATTATGCTCAACCCATATGCTATTTTATCCATCAATTCCATCAGCCTCAATTCCGCATAGTTGAGGTGGTTGGGGTACGGAGGCAGCCTCTCCAACCTCCGCCATCCTCGCCAGGCTCCGCCCACCGCTAGCGTTGCCAGTTGGCCTCCGCGGGCCGCCCAGGCTCACGTGTGCCCAAGTAGCCCGTTTAATGAGTTTACGTGGATGTTGATCTTTTGGCGTTACTGTCCATGTTACTACTCGGTGGTTAGTAAAGCTGAAGTTTATTCCAGTACATAGGCCGCACGAGGAATATTTAAATATCCTAGTTCACTCTTTCATGATACTGTGACTCATATTTTTTTCAGTCTTTCATGTCCGGTATAGATTTATTCCTTACGGAAAACGAGGCGAAGTCCACTGAGAAGAAATTGTCGTATAGGAATATATATATATATATATATATATATATATATATATATATATATATATATATATATATATATATATATATATATATATATATATATATATATATATATATATATATATATATATATATATATATATATATATATATATATATATATATATATATATATATATATATATATATATATATATATATATATATATATATATATATATATATATATATATATATATATATATATATATATATATATATATATATATATATATATATATATATATATATATATATATATATATATATATATATATATAACTAGGTGTCAAACAAGCAACAACATCTGAGCGGAGTGGAGATATGTCTCACTAGTAATTAAAAAAAAATGGACAATAAAATTGGTTTGCGGTAAAAAAAAAATCCACAAAAAGAGTTCCGAGCCGCCAAATACTAAAGGCTACAAATATGTTTTCGCCACTTGTTCCTGTAGTTGAAACAAACCCGCATCAAAGTTCTCTTGTAGGCAGTTTATAGGCAGCCATCACTGTAAATGGTGGATATTACGTACTGAGCGCTAACACACACACACACACACACACACACACACACACGACGGGCACATCGGTTGTTTTTGTTTCTGATTTGGTGGACTTCCATGGGACATTTTGTAAAGGCCTCTTTTTTTTGTTATTGTTGATTTACTAATAACCATGTTCTGTTTCATGCAGTTATATTAGACATTACTTTTTTTCAGTTACTTCGACGAAAAAAAAAATAGAGGAAAAGGTGAGGCAGTGCAGGTAAAAGGGCTTGAATATACAGGTGGAAACAATAAATAAAAAAGAGTTTAATAGCTAGCCAAAAATAAAAACAAAAATAAATAAACACACACACACACACACACACACACACACACACACACACACACACACACACAGAACCTCCCTCCCTCCCTCCCTCCTCACACACTGCAGTATAAGAGGATCCGGAAGTCGTGAGCAACAGTAAAACACGACAATTTTCTGGAGATAATGTGCGGTAGACGAGCCGCGCCGCGCCTCGCCCCGCCATCACCATCCAGCGGCCTCAATTTGCTCGTATTTCCATCACCAGCAATACCAAAAATGCAGGATTGAAGGAAAACTTGTGGACTATATATTTGTCTAAGTATTGGTCATTATCTTTCTGCACACTTAGAGCGGAGAGATGTGAAGTGCGCGTTAGCTTTTTATTATTATTACTACGTCGAGTTATTTTCACCGTCAGATATAGTTATTTTTGCTTTATTACTGCACCGTTAGTATTTTGCAAGATATTTTCTCCTCACAAAACATCGTAGGTGTGACGGAGTGTTTGTGTAATATTTTCTTTTTATGTATCAGCTAAATTATTTCACGCGTATTTGCGAGTCACATGAATACCTTCTACCAAAAATAATACCATCCGTTAACGTTATATATAGCAAATAGGTTTGGAAAATAAATACGTAATTTGTTTTCACATATAAGTGGGAAAACTAACATTACAGCTATTAATAGTGGTGCAGATCTTCATACCGTGTCAATAGGTGTTTTATATTATGTGTGGCCTGCATCGCTTAACAATAAATGAAAAAAAAATGTTAAATTGTAATTATCAAAGAGAGAGAGAGAGAGAGAGAAGGTGTGTGGGTGGGTGAACGGGCGACCCTGGACGGCCGGAGCCACAATTTATGGTCCCCGGCCAGACGGCAGGGCGGGCAGCGCTGGCCGGGCTAGTGACTTGCCGGGCCAACTCACTGTCCGACTCACAGGCTGACCGAATGAATGGACGACTCTTCCAGGATTTTTGCTTTATAATTTACCTGTTAAGAACTCAGTCGAATATTAAATACCATATTAAAAAAAAACATGCAACTTTTTCACTGTATTCTTATGTCGGCTTTTTTGTTTCTTTCGATAGAAGAGAAAAATATTGGTCGAATGTTATTATTGTCATATTCCCTTAAAAATAGAGAAGGAGTGTGTATGTGTGTGTGTGTGTGTGTGTGTGTGTGTGTGTGTGTGTGTGTGTGTGTGTGTGTGTGTGTGTAATACATATAAGCGCTGGCTGAGCCTCTTTTCGCTTCAATGCTCGCTGAGGTTGTATCACCTTTGCCTTGCTGCCATGAACGTCTTGCGCGTGCAACACACACACACACACACACACACACACACACACACACACACACACACACACACACACACACACACTTGCATCTATTTTTATTTTTATTTTTACTTTTACATGAATGGGGTATTTTTTTAATTTATATTTCTTTGTTCTAATTCTTGAAGAAGTTGGTAATCAATATTATTTGGGAAGTTTTGGTCAGATTAGAATACTTTTTGAAATATGAAATGTGCCATAAAACAAATCACACACACACACACACACACACACACACACACACACACACACACACACACACACACACACACACACACAGACGCACACACACACACAGTAGCTGCCACAATCACAGCAGCAAAACGCCGTCGGACGCGAGATATGCATCATGATAAAGGTGGTGCTGCGCCTCCCTGCCCTGCCTCGCCCTGCCTCACTCAAGCGACTCCATCATATTTATTTATTTTCTTCCCTTCAAGCGTGCACCATGACTCTCCTCGTCACAGAGTTGGGAAGTGACGAGGACTCGCGAGGAATGGCTTGGCGGCGCGGGCTTTCGCTTGTTCTCTGGCCAGAAATATTCATTTTTTTTGCTTCTGACATTTTTGTTGTGTTCTTTGTGCTTCATTTTATGGCACTTTGTGATATGACTCTTGTTTCCTTCAGCGTGGAAATTAAGAAATTATGACCAGTTTTTGTGCTTGTTTTATGGGGTTAGATACAGTTTTTGTTCGTGCCCCATGTCTCTTTACATATATATATATATATATATATATATATATATATATATATATATATATATATATATATATATATATATATATATATATATATATATATATATATATATATATATATATATATATATATATATATATATATATATATATATATATATATATATATATATATATATATATATATATATATATATATATATATATATATATATATATATATATATATATATATATATATATATATATATATATATATATATATATATATATATGCATATATATATATATTTTACAGATCTGCAAGATAATTTACTTTTTTATTTTATTCCTGTAAAAGAGGCGTCACTCCGTGAAAAGTTAGTGAGACTACACGCCGGTATAAACAAAAATTGGGTGGACTGAACTTCAGTAATATTCCCGGCAAGTGCTTGTTTTAAAGTTGCCTGCAAGCCATCACGAGGAACATTATACCAGCAAACAGTCATCGGGGACGCGAGGCAGCAGATAGTGGCGGCGCCATGCATACACACACACACACACACACACACACACACACACACACACACACACACACACACACACACACACTGAACGCTAATGTGAACCAAGAAAGCTCACACAAATTAAGACTTTTCCTCAATTTAGTCTCTCGCTTCCTGTGGCCGGGATGGAGCCGTCTCCTCTTTTTACGACTAATAATTGTCGGTGCACAAGAAAGGCTGCCTCGCACGTTCTCGCTTGCATTTATGAAAGAGTTGAATGCGGCGATGTGGTTTATTTATGTAGGCAAGATATTCCGTACTCACAGTAGTCCTTCTCTTTACTTTTATAATACTTTTTCAATCTATTTACAGATATATTTTTATATGAATTATTGTATGTTAAAGTTTTTTTATTCATTTATTTATTATATACGGAATATTATGTTTCATGATAAAGAAAAATACTGTTTTGAGCGAGTAGATGTTTACATAATTTTAATAATTTTTAGCACATTTATCACAGTGTAATTAACCCATATATTTTGGTCTACTTTAAACCGAACCATAAATAACTGTCATATCTTCTGAACACTCCAAAGTTGGCGATGGTGGGAAAATTACAGGCATGAATGAGTGTTCCTGCATGCATGACTGGCGCCGCTGACAACATGCTAGACGGTAAGGGAGCGAGGAGGGATCGGGAGGTGAGGAACGATCGGGTAAAAAAGTACATTGACGAAAAACAAAAAAACAAAAAAAACTTAAACCAGATACCGTCCTCAGACATTCATTAGCGACTCTCCAACAGATAACGACTGATGTAAGCGAGTCTGTGTATCATTCGCGTGCAAGTTGTGATCCTGAGCTGCAAGTTTTCGGCGTTACTGGAGGAGGGAATGAAGGAGCTGAGGTGGCGGGAGGCGCGGGCACTCGGCTCTCCTAACGGTACCTCCCTCAGCGGCCGTCGCCATACCGGGCCACGCAACAGAACTCCCAATTTTACCGTCACTCGCTCGTCCCTGGCCCGTCAGCGTGGCACAGCAGGTTCATGGGTCTCAGCTACTCCCGTGGGTGCATGCAGCATCTTAAAACTAAGGCAATGAGGACACACAATGCGGGATATAGTTACCGAATCAATGAAGCAGCCCTCCTCCGCCCGCCATCTTGATTCACAAACTGGCCAATCAGCGCGCGGCCCGCGGTGGTTACGTCACTCAGCCTTAACGATCAAAACAAACTTCGGCGGCAGCCACACACCGAGAGTTGAATCAAACTTTTACCTCCATTACTGGACGAGAAGAAAACTTTGGCTGCCGGCGTGTTGTGTTTGTGTTCTCCGGCGCTCCTGATGAGATATTAAGTCCGCCGAGGCTGCTGCCTGGCAGTAGTTTTTTTGTTGTTGTTAGTTTGTTTTAAGGAGTCCCTCTAACTTTTTAATAATCACACGGCTTTCTAAATTTTACTCTGTAGACATGGTAGTCGTGCCTCGCTTTGAAATTATGGAAATCTGCTTCGTTGATTCCTTTCATGGCTTGCTTGTGAGTGTACTCACGCTCGCGGCGATTATAACAGTTAAATATATATATATATATATATATATATATATATATATATATATATATATATATATATATATATATATATATATATATATATATATATATATATATATAGCTTCTATAATCACTTAGCCTTGATCGCCATATATTGCAGGAGGCTTCCAGTATCACCTTTAGAGGCTCTCTTTTCGCATCGGGACACATAATTAATGGCACCATGTTTACCAGCGGATCAGTCGAGCAAATTATCTGTATTAATTTACATGGACATATCAGGGCACTTAGTTTAGATGTTGGCACCTGTATATTACACCCACCGTCAATATGTCTTTACCTTATAAGTTTCTACACACGATGAAATCATTTCATGCAGGAGTCGTGCATCATGCGAGGCGTCTCAGCAAACATTTCTCTCCCTCCTTGTGCTCCGAGAGGTAAAGGATTCTGTTCATAATTTGCCCACGTCAAAATAAATCGGTGTGACGACATGCATCACTAAGTAATAACTGCACCGCTCTCTTAAATGGTTCATTAGCTCATTCATTATTGTGTGCAGACACCTCGCGATGTGATGTAAGCCGATTGCACAAGCACAGACTAGGCCACCCACGCGCGGAGATGGTGGTGGTGGTGGTGGAGGTAGTGAGGCAACAGTTCTGGCAAGACACACACAACACAATACAATACACACAACACAACACACAAAGCATTCTACTGACCAGCAGGAGAGGATCCCTGCAAGGCGGCATGCAGGGGGCAGGTGACCGGAAGGTGGTAATAATTCGGACATTCGTTCCTCCCTCGTTCATTATTTCGGCGGAGGAGGTGTCGGTGGGGGAGGGGAATGCTTGCAGCGGCGGTGGTGGAGGTAGCGCTCGCCATGTTGTTGTGGTGGGGATTAAAGAGATCGATATTTAAGTGATTCTGGGACTCGTAAATCGCAAGGTGAAGAGAAAAATGACATGGCGTGGGTTAATATGAGCAATTAATTAGGAATAAGAACTCAAAAACTTACACAAACACACGCATACACCATTCTGCGTTTGCCTGCATGATTGTTTCCACCTCATTGTAATTCCGCCGCCATCAGCCATTCATTATCGCCGGACACCGTCAGCTGCTTTCACTTCCTGTTGTGCTTGTTTATGCATCTCAGTCACAGCTAAAACTATTATCTCCTGGTGGCAACACATACATTATTTTTTTCTCTGTTTAGTATTTCAGATATTTACAACTCATAAATTTTGGCGGATTTCATGATGATTGGGATAGGGGAGATTTTTTTATTATTATTATTATTTTTCTCTCTCTCTCTCTCTCTCTCTCTCTCTCTCTCTCTCTCTCTCTCTCTCTCTCTCTCTCTCTCTCTCTCTCTCTCTCTCTCTCTCTCTCTCTCTCTCTCTCTCTCTCTCTCTCTCTCTCTCTCTCTCTCTCTCTCTCTCTCTCTCTCTCTCTCTCTCTCTCTCTCTCTCTTCTTTTTAGATATATATAAAGTTGAGTGACCCACAGTGTATGTTTTAATTTTTTTGTTCGTTGTACTCACTGGTAACAACGTATCTGGCAATGATGGCAAAACCGCTTCATAACTTCCACCGTCAGCACCTTCACAACTATCTATACAGTACCTCCCAGCACTATCACAATCACAATTACCTCCTCCCTGTCATCAGCAGCATAATTACTCTCTAATATTATCTCCACTGTCGTCATCATCAACAGAGCGACAGTTTCAAGACTTTTACTATCAACATTACCATACCATCACCTCCACTAATCTACCAACACTAACGCTAACACTATCCCTATCACTATTGTTAGGAACACCTCCACTATGGTCACACCACTTATACAACGAACACTACTATACCTCACTACCACACTCAACGACATATTTGCCTCTATAAACAAGCACACTCTTACCACCTCCTCCATCACCATCTTCACTGTTACTTCATCTTACCATGCAGCATTCAAGACTCCATAACAGTCTCTATCACTATATCCCAAACAGTACTACCACCTCCACTATACCTCTACGATCTCTAGCAGCATCACATTACCTCACCATCTCAATACTCAAGACTCCAACAAAACTACCTCGCACACAACGATATCACCACCACATGCACTATACTCACTTCAGAACGGCGTCTCCACCACCACTCACCCTCACCACCACCAACCACCACCACACTCCAGGTCCCGACTAGGCCCACTGCCGGTTGGGACAGAGGCGGACCAGCCCATGCCTACCCAGAAAATTAATTTTACAACCGGCCCCGGGTCACGCCAAGCTATTTATTGCCCGTACAATATCATTTACATGCCAGCGCCGTCCCAGGCTCCCCCGGCTTTTAACTCAGGGACCTTAATTGACAAACTAATGAATGGACGCGGAGAAGGTGTGAGTTTTATAGGTCTCAGAGGACGCGGACGGGGAGACGCAGGAAATTGGTGGGTGATAGATGGAGGGCGGCCCAGCGAGCGGCGGGTGACAGCAGGGTGACGGCGGGGTGACAGGCCGCGGGGGAAACACGGCTTAGCACCCGACCCTTCCTCGGCCGCCTCACAAACACTTCCCTCCGCGCGGTGACGGACGGTCTTCCCGGCGGCTCGGGTGGTGGTGGTGGTGGTGGATGTTTTTGTTTCTTATTAAAGGTTATAAAAAAGTTGTTGGCCTTTTGTTGTATAGAATATTATGAGTTTCCTGGTATGGAGATGCTGGTAGTGGTGGCTGATATTAGTTCCTAGTATTGTTGTTGGTTCACTGGCTGTCCTGGAATTCTGAAGGTTTTGTAGGTTTTTGTTTCCTATTAAAATTAAAGGAAAGAAATATCTAGCCTTGGTATAATGGTAATGAGGGTTGTGCATGTTGTGTCCGCCACTGAGTGTTATAGAAGGAAGTAATGTCTAACTTTTGTTGTGAGGGATATAAAGTAAGTGTGAAGTTAGTAGTGTAAAGTCGAATACGTTTTACAGTCTCATCTTGTGACGAATTAGAAGCTTCATGCATTGTTAAGGATATCTTTGTCATTTTGTCCCTTGGTATTAGATAACTGAGGGGTAAAAGGTATGAAACATTTGCTATTTAAATTTATTGCATCTGATTTCTAGTCATAATCATAGTAGGTAGGTTGACAGGTATAATTAAAAAAAAAAACGAGAGAGAGAGAGAGAGAGAGAGAGAGAGAGAGAGAGAGAGAGAGAGAGAGAGAGAGAGAGAGAGAGAGAGAGAGAGAGAGAGAGAGAGAAGATTGCTCCCTCTTGCAAGAGGGAGCACGGGCCTTTGCCAAAGGCCAAAGGCCAAAGGCAGAGACCCGAGAGACCAACTCTATCGGCGATCGAAATCTAGCCGACCAAGTCGGTCTGTCGACGAGGACTGGCGTGTCTCTGAGAGAGAGAGAGAGAGAGAGAGAGAGAGAGAGAGAGAGAGAGAGAGAGAGAGAGAGAGAGAGAGAGAGAGAGAAGAGAAGAGAAGAGAAGAGAAGAGAAGTGAAGTGAAGAGAAAAAGAGGAGTTATAATCCTTTACATATCTTTAAGCCTATCATTGAGCTTCTTCACCTGAGACCTGAAGACACACGCACAGGTAACAAGGTCTCAGGTGTTCCCAGGTCACGCTTATTATTGCACCTGTACACCACCTCAGGCCATCATCATATTGCACACTTACCATTATTGTGTCAGTAGCAAAAATATAGGTTATGGGATCTTACTATACACGATCCCATTCCTTTGCTGTTATTCCTACAATGTTCTTTTTTTTGTACTTTCTGCTTTGGGTTCATTATTTACATTAGGAAGAACTGTAACCCTCATTATCACCATCATTATCATCAGTATTATCGCCATCATCATCATTCTCACCATTTTCATCATCCTAGACATCACCTTCCTCATCATCGTTATCAATATCATCATCATCATAATCATCACCTTCACCATTTTCATCATACACATCACCTTCATTTTTAGTATTATCAATATCATCCTCACCCTCATCCTCAGTTTCACCATTTTCATCATCCACATCACCCTCATCATTATCGTTATCAATATCATCCTCACCATCATCCTCAGTTTCATCATTCCCATCATCATCACCATCATCGTTATCATCATCTTTAACATCATTATCATCATCCCTTCTGACATATCAATTTGCAAAACCCATCACCACCTTCATGGCCCATCATCTCCCCGCATCAGCTCATCGTAACCTCATTATAACCACTATGGGGGCGCAAACAGGTGTGATTATTGGCTTATCAGGTGACTGTGAGTGGTCCAGTCAGAGGCAGCGGCAGCGCACCCGTCAGGAGATCGGGGGAGGAACTGATGTCACAGGCCTCCTTTTCCTCGCTCTCCTCACTCTTCTCCCCCGTGCTGTCGTGGGACTGCTTCGACTCCTTCTTGGCCTTCATCCTCCTGTTCTGGAACCATATTTTGATCTGTCGCTCGGTGAGGCAGAGGGCGTGGGCGATCTCTATCCTCCGCCGCCGCGTCAGGTAGCGGTTGAAGTGGAATTCCTTCTCCAGCTCGAGGGTTTGATATCGCGTGTAGGTCTGCCGTGTCCTCTTGGGTCCAGCGCCCGTGTCCTGACCTGCTGGAAGACCCACGCCGTTAGGAACTGTGGGAGTAAGGGCGCAAGGGTAGAGTTTTATCATGTGTGATTGTTAACGATGAGGATCTGGGAGGAAAAGTATAGGAGAAAGATGTTTATATAGATTAGATGTTAGATAAGATAGATGGATTAAAACAACTACTTCCTGAGGGGTTTGTTAGTGTTTATTATGATTATTATTAGGATTAGTATCGCTTTTATTATTGGGATTATTATTATCATTATTATGGTTATAGTTTAAGTAATGATTTATTAGGTAACGATTCATATGAATTTACAAAGACGCAAGCGCACATTCACATACATAACACACACACACACACACACACACACACACACACACACACACAAGCCTAACCCTACCGGCACATCAGTATGCCACGTCGGCCTCCCCGGCATCCCCTGTGATCCCCGACACTGAGATCTTATGCCGGGAAATGCCCAGGTATTATCTCCCGCTGTCAATCATCCATGGCCAGCCGGCACGCTCTGTCTGTCTGTCTGCCTCGCGTGTGTGTTGCTCGCTGCGTCTGTCTGTCTTTCTTTACCTGATTTTGAGCGTCTGTCTGGGTACTTGTCTGTCTGCGTTTGTGTTTGTGTCTGTTTGCATGGTTGTGATGTGTTCTTGTGTCCAGTTTTAGTGTTTGTTTGTTCGCTTTCTTCGTTGTTTATGCGTTCATTCGTTTTTATATTCTCTATTCCGAACATACTTTTTTGGGAGGTGGGCGAAGTTATGACCGACATTTACGTATAAGCTTTTTTTCCGGGTACTGAACCTGCGATTAAATTATTTATGTATATATTTCCTTTTATGCTGATACCCCACGAATAAAAAAATAAAAAAAACGAAACATTTCCTCATCAACATTTATTAGGCATACTTCCATTATGTCCCATTCACCCTCGCCTTCCATAACCTGACTGGCGCCTTTTATCAACCTGTGTTTCTGTCTCTTCGAATTATCACAACGACGTTAATGCTCGGCCCTGACACACGGCCGACGCTGGACCAGAAACAAAGACGTCAGCAGCTTGTTATTGCATATTTCCCTCCCTTCGAAGGATTCTTGGTTCCTCGGTGTTGTTTACATGAGCTGCCCCTCGTGTGTGTCCCCGCCTGGTATGTTTGGCCTCTGCCTGGACCTCTGCTCCCACCGGCTATCTAATCCCTGGATCAGGCCGTGAATCCGCCCTTTCTTGTTCATTTACCTTCCTCCACCTGCCTGTCTGCATACCTGAGTCTGGTCCTCCGTCCCCCTAACGCGCCTCCCTCTCCCTCCTCGTCCTCCTCCTGCTCCTGCTTCCGTTCCTTCTTCCCACTCCCCTTTCTCCTCCTCTCTCTCTCTCTCCCGGTGCTCTATGTGAAAGTCATTAGCATATGTAAACTGATATGTTTGAATCTTTACTATGTGTGTGTTTGTGTATCTCTTATCTCTCTGTTGCTTGTCATTTATCTGAATATTTTGCTCAGTTTACGTTTCCTCCCAAGTGTATAGTTACCCCTAAAACAGATGGAGTCAAAGCTGGTGTGAATGGATAGTGTAGAAACGATTATATCATAGAAATACAAATGTTATCAAATCTGAGTGTAGTAAATTATTAAGTGCTTCACGATGGGATTCTTAACTGAGATAATAAAAGAAGATTTGTGAGGGAAGATAAAGCCATGGCAGTCTTACTATAATTGCTTCATTTACGATATGTTATGACGTATGTTTCCTTAATCAAATAGCAACAAAAGGAAGCAAGACAAAGATTTTTATCCGTCAGTTAAAAGTCTGATGTTGTGGGTTAAGTGAGTGACAGCAGGGAAAGTGAGGAAGATCGTAGTCAAGGCTGCATATCATCTCTCTGTCCCTCACACCACTCATTGCTCACCCATCACACCTCATCTTCACACTCACTCACCCCTCACACTAACATCACATCTCTTCATTCATCGCACCTCCTCATCCTCACACTCACACCGTACACATCCCATATCTTCAGACTCGCACCTCACCTACACCAACTTTACATCTCCTCATCCCTCACACCTCCCCGCCCTCACACTCACGCCTCGCACCAACACGTGGCTCATTTATCTTTCTCAATAATAACCTCATTGACCACGGTAGCCTCAGGCGCCTCAAGATGGCCTTATAACCGCACACTTACACCTCGTTTCCCATATCCCTTCTACTTAACACCTAACCTACATATAGACCCCTCCTGCAGCACCCCACCTTCCACCCCTTCAGCCTCCTCTTCTCTGCCTATGGGGTGGGGGAGAGAAGGGAGTCTCAACCATCCTCCTTTCCTCTCCTCCCCCCCCTCCACCCAATCACCTGAGCCCCTTCTCACACCTTCCTGCCAATACATTGATCTCCAGGTCGCTGCCTTCGCTATACAGGCAGGTATGAAGGGTTTTGCCTCCTTGATCCCTCACGGTCAATCGCTCGTCCCTCGTCTGAGAAAGACACGCGGTCATTCTTCACCTATATTTTTAGAGGAGACTGTTTTGACTTTATTTATGTAGACTTTTTATACTTCATTAGTTTGTTATATGAAATTACGGAAATACAAGTTGAGGAAATGTCTACTATACTAAAATCGGAACGTGTAACTGTATTGAAAGGGAAGTATAGATAGGAACAAATTACAGTTTAAGGAAGAGGAGATAAAGGATGAATGGTTTGAAGCAAGTCGCGTGTGATATTCTAGTTAAAAAAAATGTCAGAGGATATTGCCCATTAGTAATTAATATTTTCCCCCGTGTCTTCCGTTCCAGGTGGGTGAGTTACACGCTGTTATCCTGTCACCTCTGTCACGCCTGGTCTGAGGGACGGCAGGGGAGAGGCAAGGGAAGGCAGGGGAGGGTGTACAGGAAGGCCGGTGGTGGCAGAAGGTAAGAGTAGGCAAAAAATATGTTTGGATAATGATTGTCGTCGTGGGTGAGTGGCGTGTGTGTGCGTGTGTGTGTGTGTGTGTGTGTGTGTGTGTGTGTGTGTGTGTGCGATTGTTTATGTAGGATAGAAACGCACGTGCTATCAATATATTTTTACCACTCACCACGACCACCACTACCATAGCCCCCCCCCCCCCCAATCACCACCACCTCCCCCTCCGCCCACCACCACTACCAGTACGACCTTCCAAAACAACCTTCAGAACCTTGACTTCAGACCTACTTTCATTTTTTTTACAATAGTTTTATGGCTCAGCTGCAGCGGCGGTGATGGCTCGTAAAGTGGCGTCAGTAGTAAAGTTTGGCGCCATATGGAACGTGCCATAAACAGAGGATAAAAGGAAAAGCAAAAAGGTGTCTACATGTCCTTAGGCTTCGAGGGACAACGACGGGACGAGGCGAAGGAGGAGGAGTGGGTGTTAGGGAGGCGTGGGTGGAGGGAGGTGGAGGAAACGTCTTAATAAACATGGAAGGAACCACAACACGCCCCCACCACGTCCACACACACACACACACACACACACACACACACACACACACACACACACACACACACACACACACACACACACACACACACACACACACACACACACACAAACACAAACACAAACACAAACACACACACACACACACACACACTCACACACACACACACACTCACACTTACATCAACACTTTAATAAATACTTAACGAAACACCTCCATATAACTGCCAACACCTGTAGATTCCCTTGACAACGCCCCGTGCGAGTAAAAGCCGCCCTGTAATTGCCATCAACACAAATCGTGACACAAAAGAGAGAAAGATATCCCTACGCACTCCATTTTCTTCACTTATTCATGACTCACTCGCTATTTGTCACGGAATCTCACGCGAACACACTCACTCACGACAGGCAAGTAAGATTCACACACTCTTCTGCACCACAACAAGAAAAACAAATCACAGAACACCAACCTGCAGGATAAGCCTTCACCCACTGATAGTAGTTGGCGGGGCACTGCGTCTTGGAGGTGTAGGGCTGCATCACCGCGTCAGGAGCCGCCGCGCTGCCGTAGACGTGGCTGAGGGCGTCCGTCGCACTAAGAGGGTTGGAGGGCACGGCGCTGACAGACGGGGGAGGCGTCATTCCGGCCATAGGGTTAATGTAAGCGTTCATTTTGGCACTGTTGAAGTCACTGTTCACTGGACTGACGGCGTGAGGCACTGCTGAAGAAGGCACTGCTGCTGAGTGTGGGTGGGTCGCTGTCATGTCACCCCTTGGGGATGTCAGGGCAGGGTAGTAGCTGTGGCTGCAGGTGTCGTAGGAAGTTGTCGTGGCAGGGGAAGGGGAATTGTTGGTGGGGGAGTGTTCGTAGGCAGCCTTGGTGGTTGCAGGGGCGTTGTTGAGGGCAGCATAAGCGCCAGGGTATCGATAAGTCTGCATCCCGGAGCCGTATTGCGCGTACGCCTGCGTCACGTCAGCGTACCCGGCAGGCCCTCGGGAGCCCTGCATGTAGGCGCACTGCTCCTGCGTGGTGGCGGCGCCCCAGCCGCCCGCCGCGGCCACGTTGGCAAAATAGGAACTCATGACAGCGCACGGGCGACAGATGATGGCCGTACTGATAGGCCTACTGTCCCAGGCCTACTGCACTTCGCCATTATCACGCTTTGGCGAGCGACCGTCACGTGACCCGCGCCGGCCAATCAGAAGGCAGCCCGGCTATTGTCACGTCCTGGGCCCGTCGCGTGCATAGCCGACCCGGGAATGCACCGACCCCTCCTACTCCCTCGCAGATTTATCCCTCCTCGGGGCCTCTCGGGCGATTTTTATGGTGTTTTTGACATGCTAGTTAGCGGCTCAAGTGTTTATTGATAACCTGAGCTGGTGCGAGGGACGGCCGCCCTGACCAGCCTCACGGGGTGACCAGAGGAAAAAAAAAATCAATAGTCGATGTGATGTGGTATCGAAAATGTCCACTTATTTGGTATTTACGGTGGGTTTGCTGTTTGCTTAATAGTAGATATTTTTTTTCTTATTTACCTTTTCTTCGTTTCTTAATTGTACGTGACTAATTAAACTGCCTCCCTAAATTGATATAACATTCATTTAGGGATATAGTCAACACACACACACACACACACACATACACACACACACGCACCTATTTACACAACAAAAAAAGCATCGTCGTAAACCATTAGAAAAAGAAAAGGCGAGGAGGAAAAAAAAAGAACAATCACTCTGAATTCATAAACCCCTTTTTCTTCCCTCATAAACCATTAATAATCTTTCTTACGCGAACGTTTAGGCGGTGACGGCATTATACTCGAACACCGAATTTTTACATGACACTGAGAACAACCACCCTCCCCCCCTAGAAAAAAAATAAAGAAAGGAGAACTAAAAACACCACAGAACAAACCAAAGACATCGAAGCCATCACCACCAAGCGAATTATTTATAAGCGGGCCGCCACACCGAAGAGAAGGAGGAAGGGAAAGGAAGGGGAGAAGGGAAGGGAGAAAGGAACAGTCGATAAGCAGAGGGGGAGAGGGAGAAAGGGAGAGAGAGGGAGAGAGAGGGAGAGAAACAGGAGGCTCTCACCCTTCGCTTTCTCACACTCCTGCTCCTCCCACTTCTCTCTCTTCCATCTGTCTGTCTTCCCGAGGCCTCATGTTAGTTAGTGTGTCTGTCCGCGGCACGCCACTTCGAAACCCGTCAAGAAAAAAATAGATTTGTGTCACGAAAAGATGAAGACAGGACACCAAAACACAAACCATCAACCCATTTTCTCCTTTAACTTTTCCCTAACTCATGTAACCATCCGTCTACCGCCCACCCAGCCATCAAGCCAACAGTTAAGACGTTCCCCGCTAGAAAAAAGAATCTGCCATCATTCCCCCCAAGTTCTCCGGCGCTGTGGAAAAATAAAATGGAAAGTGTCGGCTTGTCTGTCGGAAATTAAGAACTTACCCTCGTCCACCCACCCTGACCATCCTGCCGGCGGGTGGACGGGGCGAGAGGAGCTTCAGGGAGGAGAGAGAGAAAGGGGCGGGAGGGAGGGATGGAGGAAGAAGGGTGAGGATGGGAGGGCTGGAAGGACGGAGGGGAAGGGCCCGGTCAGACTCCCTCGCCAAAATTTATTTCCTATTATTCTCCTTCCCCCAAATCCTTTTCTTCTTCGGGTTTTCGCTGTTTCTCTTCCCCACTGTCAGCGTCCCGGCGTGCGCCCTTCCCTCGGTGTTTTAATCATTCTTATTTCTTCTTATTTCTCCCCCTGGCCTTCCCGGTAACTTAGAAAAGCGAAAGAGATAAAAGAAGAATATAAACGTTAAACTTTTCCCTCCTTCCTCCCTTCCTCGACGCAGCTCCTCATATGGCAAGAGTTAATAGGACCAAAGTTTGACGTGTCCACAGGAGAGAGAAGGGAGGAGGAGGAGGAGGAGAGAAAATGGAAAGGGAGGAAAACAAGGAGGGAGGAAGGGTGGAGAAGGAAGGCAAGGAGAAGAACTGCCAGGCTCTTTAAATAATCAGTTTCAGAAAGTGTGTTCAGTTTTTCTGCCAGGAGGGTTTGTGTGCGGAGGAGGAGGAGATGGTGGTGAACGTGGTGGAGGTGGAGGTGAAGGAGGAGGGCGTTAGGGAGACTGGCAAGGAATTGGAAAAAGATGAAGGACATTCGGATGGAGCAAAAAATAAGAAGAGACAGACAGACAGACAGACAGACAGACAGAGAAATCATAAAATCAACCAGCCATTGAACACTGTAAGAAAACCAACAAACCAGATTCTATGATTGGTGATGAGAACTTTCATTACTCTTGGCAGTAGTAGCAACAGCAGTGGTTTTAGAAGCAGCATCATAGTAAGTGTAGTGAAGGTGTTGGCAATAGTGAGAGACCCAGATGTAATACGTGTGGAGAATGATATAGAGGGAGCAATCATCACAGAGGTAGGTAGGTGGTGGTCAATCACGAAGAGAAGTATAGCATCAAATTTGGTGTCAATAAACGAGAGGATTATTACGTGCGAGTGGCTGACCAGTGAGTGAGTGAGTAATTGAGTGAGTGAGTGATGATTGTAGAGGCTTCAACATCGTGAAAGTAACAAGAAAAAACCAGTACAGCATCACATTAAGGAATTTCTCTTTATCTTTCTTCTTCTGAGTGAGTGATTGAGTGAGTTAGTGAGAGACGATATTCCTAGCTGCTCAAAACATAGTGAAGGTAACAAAAAGAAACTAGAACAGCATCACACCTAGGAATTTCTCTCTTTTTGTCTCCCGTTGCTCCTTTCTTTGACCAAGGGTATAATAAGAAGAGGAAGTGGGTTAGTAATAAAGGTAAAGATGGAGGAGAGGGAAAGAGCGTAGGAGTGTACAGTTGTATGGTGTAGGTTGTTGTTCTCCTTTCCTTCATCCGCGTTCCCTGCAGCATCCCGACCCCCCTCCTCCCCCTTGTGTGTGTATCCACGTGGCAGTGAAAAGGGCAGCTGACAGGCCGACCTCTGCTCTCCGGCCATGTTTCATAACCTCGTGCCCCTCCCTCACCCTCCTTCCCTCCCTGCCTCCCTCCGTCTCTCCATCCCTCCCTCCATCTCTCTCCCTTAGTCCTGCAGCCTCGGTTGAGCTCTGACTGGTATTATGCGGCGAGGCGAGGTACACAAGCGGCGCGTTGCTCCTCTCATTTGCCACTTTTCATGATTTGTGTTTGTGTCTCTTGCGGACTGTGTTGTGGGTTGTGTTGGTGTCCGTGTAGCAGTTGTTGTAGTTGTAGTTGTTGTTGTAGTAATTTTTGTAGTGGTAGTATTTGTGTAGTAGTAATAGTTGATGTTATTGTTGATGTAGTTGCAGTAAAGGAAATAGTAACAGAAGGAAGGGAAAAGGAAAAATAAATTCGTATATTATAGAAATACTCGAATCTTTCCCAAAATATTCACTTCTCCGAATCGTTTGTCGAATGTAATATTTTTTTTCCTTTTCCACTGAAACAATCAAGTCGCTAATAGGCAAACAAAAAACATGAAAATAAACAGAGAACTAACTAATTAATTGGAAAAAAATATAAACAAAAGTGTGAAAACTGTCCCACGCAAATATGAACAAAAATATATACGTCCATATCACATGTTTCGCTCCACCTCTTCTCATTCTCTTTCTCCTCCTTTTTCCCTCGCTTCCTCCTATTTTCCCTCTCTTCCTCCCATTCTCCCTCTCACTCCCTTTCTCCCTCTCTCACTCCCTTTCTCCCTCTCTTCCTCCCATTCTCCTTCTCACTCTCCCTTCGTCCTCTGAGTTACGAGGACCCAAAATCTCTCCACAGGTCGGACATCTGGCTCAGGCCGCCGCTTATGCAAAGTAACGGACGCGTAGCCCCAGATTAGGTCACAAGAGTAGAGGGGGAGGGGTGAGAGGAGGGGAGAAGGGAAGGGGATAGGAGAAACAGGAAGGGCAGGGACAAAGAGGTGTGGGACAAGGGGGAGAGAAGGGGGATGAGAACAAAAAGGAAAGGGAGGTTTGGAACAGAAATGGAATAATTGGAGCGTAGAAAATGGAAGAGTATGGAGGTGAGAGATGAAATGATTGTAATTAAGGGTCAGAATTTCCTCATTTATCTAAAAAAAAAAAAATGGAGGAGACTTTTTTTTTCTAATTTCATGTTGTAATTTTTTCACTCAGAAACGAAGGACGTGATAACACTTTTTTTTCCTCTCTCCTCAGGTTACTTTTAATCACCACACGTTTTCTTTACCTTTAAAAACAAACATAGAGGAGACTTTTTTTCTGTTTTCATATTATACTTTTTTTTTCACTCACATACGAAGGAAACGGTAACACTTTTTTGCCTCTCTTCTTACGTTACCTTTAATAACTATCATACGTTTTCTTTACCTTTTAAAACAAACATAGAGGAGACTTTTTTTCTGTTTTCATATTGTGCTTTTTTTCACTCATATACGAAGGAAACGGTAACACTTTTTTGCCTCTCTTCTTACGTTGCCTTTAATAGTCATCACACGTTTTCTCTTACTCTCATACTCGTGTTGCAGGAAATAAGTGCTCGGAGGGACACAAAAAAGAAGAGAGAAAAAAAGAATCCGTGATAAAATTAAATGACTGCAACATTACGAAAACAAATGACCTCACGCGCGCAATGGCGAGAGGAAGAGCATGGGGGGGGGGGGGATGGGGGGCAGCAAATCCCCTCCTTGAAGACGTTAAGCACGGCCGAGGGTTGTTAACAGCGGAATTAATACGCGGCGTCATCCTTCCCACCACTTAGAAGGCCTTGATGGATCGCCGAGGCAATTGTATTAAAAATGTACAACTCGCTCTTAATCCCCTGAAACAACTGCGCGAGAGATTAAGCTAAAAATTGCCCTAACTAGCGAGAAAAACAGGGCGCGGGCGAGTCCAATGCCTGCCTGTTGTTGCCTTCCGCCGCAATTATACTAAACGAGAATGAACCCCGGGAGAGGAGGCGGTGGCTGGGGCGTGGTCGGCGGGCACGGTAGGGGAAGGGTAGGGTAGGGCAGAGTAGGGCAGGGTAGGCTTGTGTGGACCCCGTGGGCTGAGACACACAAAGCGATCAGTAATCCGTTGCAAGGCCGCCAGCTGCCCACTTCTTTTCCCTCCCACATCCGCGGAGTCGCCCCTCTATACTGCTGCAGGTCCGCCTCCACACCCACACCCACCCACCCCCCTTCCCTTTTGTCACCTTCCCTTTAGCTTTACGTCTTTCTGTCCCTCCGTCCGTCTGTCTCTTTCCCCCAGTCGGACCTTTCATCATTCTGTCCTTCCTTCTGTCTATTTTACCTTCTAGTTTCAGCCGCACACGCGCAGATGCGGAGCGAGGGAGGCTGATGGAGTGAGTTACTTTGGGTATTTTTGTTGGCCCTGTGTTGTATCGGGTAATTTTAGGCCGGAGGGTCAGTCAGCATTTAGCATTTCTGTTGAGGGCAAGCGGCAGTGATTAATGTCCCCAGGGTTAATGCCATCACTCTTGTTGATTAGCTCGCCCGAGGCCCCTGACCCAAATACATTTATGAAAATATTTCCCCTCTCGATATTCGCCGCCGTCAAAACCGACTCTCTGCTTGTCTGTTTTCCTTTCTCTTATTCTCTTTTCTTATATTCTTTCTTTCGTGTTTTCTCTCTCTCTCTCTCTCTCTCTCTCTCTCTCTCTCTCTCTCTCTCTCTCTCTCTCTCTCTCTCTCTCTCTCTCTCTCTCTCTCTCTCTCTCTCTCTCTCTCTCTCTCTCTCTCTCTCTCTCTCGCTTTTGTTGTCACTCTATTCATTATTCATATCCTCGATCCATTCATCCCCTTCGGCAAAACTCCCCCAAAAGGTTTCCCCGTTCACGAGCCTCGCCGTCAGAGGGAGAACCATGAAACGTAGTACAGACGGGGAGACTACGTATTTCTCCCTCACCCTGTATATCCTACTTCAGTCTACCCTTTCTATATATATCATCTAGGTTACTCTTTATCTTCTTTGCAGGCTCCGTAGGTTACTGTAATTTTTCTGTGTTGTTATTATTTTCATGTGCTCTTCTTCCTTTCATATTTTTTTTTCCTGTAAATTGAGTTAATAGTGTCCATCTTGTCTTCTTTAATGAATCTTTTCTTGTTATCTTTTTTATTTCTCATATAGCTGTTACTCCTCCTCCTCTTTGTCCTTATATACATCCTCTTCTATGTCCTAGTTTTCATCTTCCATCTTTTTCTTCTTCTCGTCCGTTTTTCTTTTTCTCTCTCCCAACCTTCAACATGGCTCAAATACGAGTCATCAAGCAGTTGTTATCATCGAGAGACATGAAAACACTCCGTCATCTTTTCTTGTAGGACTGGACTCTACTTTCTGTCGTTTAGGCTACTGAGGGAGGAGGATAGACACGGCTGCTTATAAGGAAGAGAGAGCCATCAGCTGCCCTCAATCCCCGGCATGTTCAGGAACCATAAACCTCGCCCGTTCTGAGCCTCGGCAGAAAACGCACTTGATACTCACCGCCTCAAGACTCCGCCGCTCGTAATTCCTGCGGGAAGGTCATTCTCGCGGGCGTCCTGACGTGCTGAGGGGGCGGCGATGACTGTAACTGCTGTGGTTATGGGAAGCGAGGGCGAAATTGACAAGTGGTCCAGTTTCTGAGGTCTTGTGGGGAGAGTAATGCACATAAATTTATCGTTAGTTCCTCAGCCTGGGGCGTTACCTGTTTTCGATAGAGTGATTAGCAGCGATGAGGAGACGCAGGATGCAATATACCTTCCAGGGTCGTTGCGAATTTCAAGGAGTGAGTCTTCAAAAAAACATGATTTATTGGCCCACAAGAAAGCTGGTCTACAAGGAGTTTAAAGAGCGGCATTACAGCAAGGTAGAAAACGAGAGAAAAAAGAGAGCGAACGTAAGTCACCGTCATTAGGAAGGGGAGGAAAGGAAGGTAAAAGAGAGAAGAAAAAGATGAAATAGGGGAAGATTTTTACCTCGTGCCAGCGATGTCTCGGTTCGCCTCGTCGCTGCCTTCCTCCTCCTTCCTTCTTCGGCGTGGTGGTGGCGGTGGTGGTGGTGGTGGTGGCGCAACAAGTGGCCGCCCGAGCGAGGGGACCATAACTTCTGAACTTAATGCTCCTTCGTGGCCGTAAAAACGCGACTAAATCTGGCCGAGCCTTCCGCGTATATCTTCCCACCCTCTCTCCTCGCTTCCTGCCTCCTTCACCGCCCTCTCAACACCCCACTTCTCACTCCTGACGAATTTGTGATCTCTGCCCCCTTCCCTCCCTCCCATCTCCTTACCCTTCCCTCCCTTCCCTCCGTCCGTGTCTCCAGAACAGTTCCTTCCTCTCTCCTTCCTTTCTCTATCACTTTTCTTCCACGTGTGCCAGCCTTTCCATCTATTTTCTCTTCTTTAATTATACCTGCGAGCGATATATCTCTCCCTCGGACTTGACTCTTTCTTCCCTTCCTCCCTCTTGTCATCGCCTTCTGCAGCGTGTACGATTTATGACGGCCGTGTTCTTGCTCCTCCCTTCCATCAACCCTCGTGTGTGTGTGTGTGTGTGTGTGTGTGAAGAGCGACGAAGAGAAAGAGGTTTATGTATGGGGACGTGCGACCATAAAAGAACGACTAAGGTGAATTTAAACTTTTGTCATAATTAGTTGGGTACACTTTGGATGGGTTTGTTGATTCTCGCCTTTTGAAACAGTTCTTTTGTAGTGGGTAGAAGAATTTTATAGAGCTTGAGATATAACGCCTTATGTTTATATATAAGAGGAAGTGAGTGTTAACATTACTTAACTGTTTTGATTTTTAGTGGTTGAGTAATTTCTGATATTTAATACTGCGAAGGTTATTAACTTTTATGAGTATTATTATTGCGTGTAAACAACCTTCTCGCACTTTTTTATTGCAATGATGTAGATTTTTTTTCTTGACAAATGAAATGTATGAATGAGAAGTAATGAATTAATGTAGAGAAAGGCTGGTGAGAAGGAAAAAAATATATAAAAATAAGAATTAATGAGAGAGAGAGAGAGAGAGAGAGAGAGAGAGAGAGAGAGAGAGAGAGAGAGAGCACCACCACCACCAACTAGCGTATTAAGTAGCGTGAGTCGACGAAAAAAAATACGAGTTATATATATCTAGTAAAAGGATTGAAGAGGGAGAGAAAAAAAATGAAAGCTTCGACGAGTTCATTCACTTCTAGACAGTTTATGGAGGTGGTGGTGGTGGAGGTGGAAGTGGAGGTGGAGGTGGTGGTGGAAGAGGTTTGCATGGTGGAGGAAGGTTAAAAGAGAGGAAATAAAACAGATGATGATGAGGTATACTTAATTAAAGACAGATGTTTCGACTCTCTCTCTCTCTCTCTCTCTCTCTCTCTCTCTCTCTCTCTCTCTCTCTCTCTCTCTCTCTCTCTCTCTCACACTCTCTCTCTCTCTCTCTCTCTCTCTCTCTCTCTCTCTCTCTCTCTCTCTCTCTCTCTCTCTCTCTCTCTCTCTCTCCTCCTCCTCCCTTTATCGTCCTCTTTTTTATCCCTCGCCTGCTCCCTGTCCGTCAAACTCACTCCCCTCCCTCTCAACTCTCCTCCCTTCCTGCTCTCCTTCGCTCTTTCCGCCTCCCCATCCTTTCCTCCCATTCCCGTCCTTCCCCCACAAGATCTAGGCAAAAGTACACGTAACGGGGCCGCGGGGACACCTTAGCGGCCCTCAAATTTCACCCAGACTCAAAAGGGGAACTTGTACCCCTCGACGAGATTGAGATAAATGCGTTCCTCTCACGCTCACTGTTTTGCTTGTTTTCTCTCGATGACTCGCCTGCTGCTGCTGCCTGGTTAGTTGGTTGGCTTCTGGGTCTCGTTTTGGGGTGGACATGAAGTGAGGTCTTTCTGGTGGTTCTTCCTGGTTTGTTGTGTGGTTCTACAATGATGGTTGGGGTATAGTTTCAGTTGTTGTTTTGTGAGTTTGTTTGTTTTGATGTTTGGGTTTCAGCATTTTTAAGGGACCTGTTGCTCGGTTGATTATTATTTTTGTAAAGTATGCGAATATTAACACATCCATTTTTTGTAGATAGTTGATAAGTTATTACATTTATGAATCAATTTTATGTAGCTTTCTGTTAATGTATCTGTATATATCTACATCTTTACCTAAAAAGAGCAATTGTTTTGTTTTTCTGTAGATAGTGCAAACGTCATGAGTCAATGTTTTTTTACCTATCTACTTATATCTATGTCAATGCGTCCTTTTATGTATCTATCTCATTCTATCTACATATCTACCAACCTCAAAAAATAGAGCAAGTTTTCTTAGATACGTATACAAAAGGCAACCCACGTACCCATCCACCTCTCCCGGGCACAAACAACACTAACAAGCCAATGACAGGTGGGCGAGGGGAGGGTCATCTGCTCGCAGGTAAACGGGGGTAAGCCGATAATGACGTGTCAGATGTTGTTAATTACCAGGCCTACCTTAATTGATTTCTGCCTCAGGTAACTTCCGCACTCACACGACCTAATGGTGTGAGAAGGAGGGAAGGACAGGAGAGAAGGAAGAGAAGGATAAGGGAGTGAGAGGAAGAGATGAAGTTTTGTTATTGTGTTGTAATTAATCGAAGGTATTGAGGGTAAGAGAGACGGTTTCCAAGTTAAAGAAAACGGGTCATGTGTCTTTATCTTGCTTATCTTACTGTCACTATTTATTTCATTTATTCTCTCTTCCTTTTCATATCTTCCTCATCCTCATCCTTTTTCCTTACATACCTTTTCACCTATCATCCCTTTTCCTTTTCTTCCTCTCTTCCATTATTTCTCTTACCTCTCCTTCTTCCTCCTTTCATGTCTCCTTTTCATATCTTCTTTACCCAATCTTCTTTCTTTACACATCTTCTCTTCCATCATCATATGCTTTCCTTTTCCCCTTTCCTCCCCTCTTTCTCTTTTCCTTCAATCTCCATCCTTTCCCTCCTCTTTCCTTTTCATATCTTCCCTCCCCTCTTTTTTTGTACACATCTTTTCTTCCATTATATTTGCCTCCTTTATCCTCCATCCATTCCTCTTTTTCTTATCTCTCTCCCTCGTCTTCCGTTGCCCTATCATGCATTCCCTTTCTCTGGTCTTCAACGTCCCTCCATACAAATGTCCGTCAATGAGTCATCAGTGTTATTTCCCTCACCATCTCCACTATAATCCTCGCCTGCCTCCCAGTTCTTGTACGATCCCTTCTTGCCGTCACTTCAGCGTCGAGACCACCTATATATGATGACACTGTAATTGACCACTTTGACGTTGAGATTAATGCGTTATCATATATTTTTACTGTCTTGTATTTATTGCATTCTCTAGGACGCGTGTTACATTCTTCTGCCTTCTCCAAGCGTTGAAGTTTCCCCCAAAATTTAAGACAAGCGGTTCCCTATAGCAGCCCAATACCCTCTCTCTCCCTCCCTCCCACACTCCCGCACTCACTCACGTACTCCCACACTCACTCACACACTCCCCCACTAGTATCTACACCTCCGCTGATAAAAATAATGAGGGGAAAAAAATGAAGCCTCGAGTAATACACCTCTCACCATAAATTTCCACTCTTACTGATAACCTTATTAAGTGCGTTCACAGGTAACACGGGCTTCAGGTGGTTCCCCCATCACGCCGGGAGTGAGATTAATCGCATCTTAGCTTGTCGAGGTGATAAACGTGGGCGATATTACTGCCCAAGTATCGGCCATGAATCAAAACATCGTGCGACTATTTTTTACGACTATCTATTTACCTTCGTTTTTTTATGCCTCGCTCACTATTTGCGGTGTTTATGAGCCTTGCGGAAAATTGGATCATCCGGTATACGTAAGGCGAAGGGTAAGGAAGGAGAGGGACGGGAGGGTCGTAATGAAAGGAGGAGGTGGAGGACGAAGAGGAGGACGGGGGTTGAGGAGTTGGAGGAAGGAAGGAACAGTGCTGACGGACGGACAAGTTACGGACAACCCTCATTAGCGACGCTCAGAACTTCCTGTGTTACGGCATATTACTCCTGCCTGCATGGGGACACCTGCAGCTACCTGGAGGAGGAGGAGGAGAAGGAGGAGGAAGGGGACGGAAACAGGAGGACGAACGGACGAACGGAAACAAGAGGCAGGAAGAAGCAGAACGAAACGAAAGGAAGAAAGATAAAGAGAGAGGAGACCGGGGTTAAGAGGAGCGGGGAGGAAGGAATGTAGCGGAAAAGAACGGCCATAAGCAGACAAATGAACGTTGGTAATGCGAGAGGATGGTTCGTTTTATACCTCATAGCGAAGAAAACGATCTCTCTTACCCTCGATTTTCTTTTTTTTTACACACCTTACTTTGTGCTCTATCGCCCTGGTTTGACTGCTTTATACTTTTATTGCTGCATTTTAAATTTTATCTTCTCAGTGGTCCGGTTCTTGTCACTCTTCATTCATATTCATTCCTTCATTCATATGCCGAAACACACCTCAAATTTAAATGTTGCTTCCTTCCACATGTCCCTGCAGTCTCACCACCGTAACTCAGCTATTCTTCCTCCTCCTTCCCCTTGTAATCATTTATTCTTTTCACGTTACCGCTCTCCCTCCCTCCCTTCGTCCCTCCCTAACCCAACCCTCTCTTAACGCTGCAGTCAGTCCTCCTCCATCCTTCCTTCCTTCCCCTTCCGCTAATAACACAACAAGCTCAAGTACACAGGCCCCTTCGTCAGGCAGGTGTGGCGTGTAGCGGAAGTGCGTCGGTTCCCACAGGCTTGCGGTGAGTGGAGGGGAGACTCATTCCTCACAGTCGCCCTCACCAAGCAAAGTGTAGGTTTCCTTACTTCCCTTCCCTCACCGGCGGGTCACTGCTTCGGCGACGCGGCCCTGCACACGCACAGCCCCCCCCCCCCCTCCCCCCCATCAGGCAGCTAGCTTACCTCGTGCACGGGGAAGTGGAGACCCATGCCTAAGTGAGAGCGTGAGGGAGAGAGAGAGAGAGAGAGAGAGAGAGAGAGAGAGAGAGAGAGAGAGAGAGAGAGAGAGTGTGTGTGTGTGTGTGTTCAGTGGGGGAGTTTGTGAGAGAGTGGGGGAGTGCGTGAGGGTGGGAGAGAGGGAGTAGGTGTGGTATAGGTGTGTTCAGGTATATTGCTTGTATTATTATTCTCTCTCTCTCTCTCTCTCTCTCTCTCTCTCAAAATCCGTTAAAACCATGAGAACGTGAGGCTGCTCTTTCTTGACTCTTGATTAAGTGATGTTCTTTGTGCATTTTGTTCCTCGTGTTGGTGCTAGGAAGTTCTTTTATTTAATTTGTTACCGGTTTTATTATTCTTTTTGTCAGATTTTAATTAGTCATCTTATTCTCCTGTTGATTTATTTTTGCGCTGAGCTTCAAATAGATTACGATTTTTTTTCTTTTCTTATATATATTATTTCCTCATTCTCTTTCCTTCTTTCTTAGTGGTCATTGTTCTGTCTAGGCTATTTCCTGCATTCTCTGTTCTATTTTTACCTCCTCGTCTTTCATACCCTTTTTTGTTTCCATTTTCCTCATTTTCTTTTTTCTCCTCACCTTGTCTTCCACCCGAGGACACTCTCTCCCACACCCTCATCCCCTGTCCCCTTCTCTCCCTCCCTCACCCGTGGCCACGCTGCCTGATAACCCTTGTTTAAAGACATGAGGAATCGCATCTCCTTAACTTAAAGGGGGAGAATATATTCTAATCATCTGTATTGTATAAGACACAATGATTGGTCATTTGATACCTGCCAGAGCTCCTTTGTTTCCTCGTCATCCCCTTCCTTATTAAGTGAGGCTGGGCAAGGGGCAAGGAAGGGGATGGGCAGGGGCAGGGCAGGGGAGGAAAGGGGAAGCTTGCCTCGTCTTGTACTTCTGCTTCAAGGCTCTCCCAGTACCTCTGCTTGCGTCTCTCTTGCATTGCTTGCCGCGAGTGTTTTGCTGGGAGATTTTACGTTAGCTAGAGTTTCCTTGAGTTATGCTTTTGGGTGTCTGCATGTAGTGAAAAGTGTATTGTTTCTTCCACCATAGTCTGGGAAGTTTGTTTTTTTGTCCCTGTTTTTAAAGGTGAAGTTTGCACATTTAGTTTATATTTGCGCTTTAACCGTTGTAGGAACCTGAAAATATATGGAATGAGACTGTGTATGTGAGTTTGAAAGCATAAAAAGAATTAATACGCACGCGCAAGCACAAGAACACACACACACACACACACACACACACACACACACACACACACACACACACACCAGAAGGCCTCGTCGGCTCCCCTGCAGCACCGGCGGACCCCAATAATTACGAGCTAAGGAGCCCCATCTACCCCCCTTATCCCCTCCCCCTCCCCCCTTCCCCTCCTCCCTCCCCCCCTGCAGAGGCCTACCAGCACTCCTCGGGGCCTCAGCGGCGGCCTCCCATCAGTGATCAGACCAAATCCTGCACTTGTGTGATTGATTGTTGTATCTTGTCGGCGGAAGATAAATAGCTCGTCTGAGTGTGTGTGTGTGTGTGTGTGTGTGTGTGTGTGTGTGTGTGTGTGTATTTGTGTGTGTGGAGGGGGGTATTTCTCTACTATTGTGCATTGCAAGATTAAATTTAACTTCTTTTTGACGTTGGAATAAATACGTTTTTTTTATTTATCTACAACATGCATAATTTCACAGCTAGATAAATAACACTCCCAAGTTTGTTTTTCAATATAATTCAAGTAACTCAAACTCGCAAATAGACCTTCCAGTTCGCAACACTTCACCAACATACACACAATCATTACATCACACAATCAATTTTCAACACCAAAATCACCAACAAACAAACAAACAAACAAACAAACACAGCGATAATAATAATAATAACAGTTTCACCTTTCAGCAAGCAAACAACAAACACTTTCCAACCGATCGAGCCAACACTGATTTCACAACACGAAGGAGAAACCAAAAGCAAACAAAAAAAAAAAAAAAGAAGGGAGCCACTCGTCATTTGATCTTTACTCCCCCTCTCGTTAAGGCTAATATTCTCTTGATTCCCTGGCCGCAAATGGTAGCAAGGGGGGGAGGGGAGGGGAAACAGGGGAGGGGGATGCTGCGGGAGGCTGGGTAAGGGGAGAGAGCCGGGGGTCGAACTGGGGTCTCTCTCCCTTAATGAGCCACGAGCCACCCCCGCTTGGGAGTGGCGACGGCGCGAGAGGAATTCAGAATGAGCATCGATTGAGGGCGAGCTGTTCGGTTCCCCCTTTTCCGCCTTTCTCCCTTCTCTCTCTCTCTCTCTCTCTCTCTCTCTCTCTCTCTCTCTCTCGTCCGTATGAAATATATTGATTTCTTTACAATTTATTTACCTTGGAGTTTTGAGGACAAAGAAGGGAGATAGAGTGAAGGGAGTGAGGGAGGAAGGAGATAGAAGCACTTAGCACGAGGCTCCATCTGGCAGGGTGAAGGGAAGAAGGGGGCGAGGAGCGGCGGGCGGGGAGGGGAGGAAGGCATAGATATTGGTGAATCAACAAGACGAACGGGGTATATAGATAGATAGAAAGAAAGAAATATAGATAGATAGATAGATACATACATACAGAGAGAGAGAGAGAGAGAGAGAGAGAGAGAGAGAGAGAGAGAGAGAGAGAGAGAGAGAGAGAGAGAGAGAGAGTTTGTGCAAGCTTCCTTATTCAACATCATAAACCCAACATTTAATATATTCTCTACTCGTTTCATTTTCTCTTGACTCCTTGCAGTAGTACCAACCATTATTTCTTTGGGACCACTCTCACTTAGTCACTTTCACTCACCCTCTTACCCACTCACTCTCACACTCATCCACTCATCGCAGGAACTGAAGTGGGAAAGGCGCTTACGGAGAGAAAAAAAAATAACCCCACAACACACACACACACACACACACACACACACACACACACACACACACACACACACACACACACTCCTTCGAAGAGGCTGCCCTGCGGGGGGATTATAATTACACGGCTCTCCGAATCGCGGCCGGGAATGAGTCGTGCGTCTGACTAGATCGGAGAGTAATGATTGCGATTTTCTTCAGCGCCATTATAACGTGTAAAGCCATTAAACAGTTTACAGGCTTTCATTAGTTCCGGGTTGTTCCGCGCTTGATGGACGCCGAGACGGAGGAGAGGAGAGGAGGAGGAGGAAGGAGGAAGGAGGAAAGGAGGAGGATCAGCACGACATCGGCAGAAGGAGAATGATGTGTGTGGGTGGATGGGCTCAGAAGGAAGGGACACACACACACACACACACACACATACACACACATACACACACACATACACACACACACACATACCCACACTTCACATGCCTCTAAAATATACTCTCTTTGCATTACCATTTGACAAAACGCAGTACCAAAACAAGACACCACCCTCCAAATAAAGAATAATTATGTAAAATATTAAAACAAAAACAAATTCACGATAGACCTCACTTGCTGGACCCTCAAAACACTCCCTCCTCCCCCAAAATAAAAGGATAAAGGGAAAAGTTGACATACATGCGCGAAAAGTCACACCAATCATTATGAGACAGCCGGATCTTCCTCTACCCCTTCCTCCTCCTCTCACGGATTAGATTTTATGGCCCCGGATTAGCGAGGGTGACCCGCGAAATGGCCCGGCCGGTGTGTGTGTGTGTGTGTGTGTGTGTGTGTGTGTGTGTGTGTGTGTGAGGAGTCAGGTTCAGAGTATATCACCATCGGCAGGCTTTGTTGTTTGAGGTCGAAAGTCGCGTCGAGGGAGACCTGGGAAGGGGGAGCGAAGGGACCCAGGGACAGGACGGAAGGATTACAGCGGTGTGTCTATGGGTGAATTTATTGTGTCGGAAAAGTTTGTAGGCGAGTGTCGGAAAGCACTGGTAAAGAAAGAAGCATATATGTACAATTAAATAAGTACTGGTATACTGGTCATGTTAAACTACTTATTATACTTATCCTACTTATTTCCTACTTATTATCTATCTGCTATCTACTTATCAAACTTATTATACTTATCCTACTTATTTCCTCGTTCTTATAGCTGACTGAACTCTTTAAGACGGATAAATAGACACATCTGATTATAAATGTGACACTTTTTGGCCTCTCTTTTTCAGTATTTGTTGGAGCAGTGAGTTGTGGCAATTTTGTCCGTTTTTATTCTCTGTGCTGCTGATATGTATTGTGTTATCGAAGAGGAGAAAAAGTGAGTGGATGCATCGTTGTAGTATATAGTGTCACTGCATTTAAATATAAAGGAGCAGTAAGTAGCGGGCCTTGTTTTCATTATTGTTTTCTTTTTTTTTGCGCCCTTGCACTGTCTCCTCTGCTGTAAAAAAAAAAAAATACCCAGTGACTTCCCCCCCCCCTCCCCTCCACACACACACACACAAAGAACACTTCAGAGTCCTCGTCAAGCCCGTATCCCTCCTCCGGTGCAGCACCAAAGCGTTCCCTCGGAGTGGCGGCGCGGCCCGTGCCTCGGCATAAGCAGCAGCGATATCACATCATCGCTCACGTGGCGGACGAAGGTTAATCGGTTACTCGCCGCTACCGTCTTCCAGCTCAGCGCGAAGGTCACTCAGTCTCGTTTTCTTCTTATCTTCTTCCTTAAACGTAGAAACCCGAGGGAGTGTCTTTGTACTTTATCGCGTTTAAGAAGACAGATAATTTCCCGGCCGCTCCCTCCCTGTCCTCTCTCCCCCACGTCCTCCCCTGAAGTGTGGTAACGTAGAGTTTGTTTGTGTGATGCATCCTATTTTTTTGTTATTTATACTCCCCTTCATTCCCTTCCTCTTAGAGTGACGCAACTACGGCCACTCCTTGAATAAAGAAGCTATATGGGTACAAACTACTTACTCTCCGCCAATAGCTTCGATGCCCTTACGTCATGGTCTGTATTGAGGGAGGGAAGAAGGGACGGAAGGAGGTGCTGGTGTTCCTTAAACCTGACCGTGAAGGCATTACAAATCATCGGTGTGTCCCGCCCATAGTTTCTCCCAACGTTGATTTCCACACAAAGACTGCAGAGCGTCCGGGTGCATGCAGGTGAGGGCATTAGCAAGCTGTTTCTTTCTCCGCGGCGAGGGGAGTCAGCGGCCGGCCTGCAGTGGGCATTACCGGCTGATGGGCTGAGGCTGTTGGAGCATACACTGTGGGGCAAGTAGCGTGCGGCCCTGAGGGTACACGGGAACATCCATCTCGCATGTTGTACCGAGAGGAATGTTCTGGGTTTTATAAGTTCATTGTTCGGGAAAGTGTAAACGTGGCTCCACCGACATATATAAGGATTCAGGGGCGTGTTTAGGATAAGTGAATTAATTATACCCTCGACCTTTTACGTGTTTGAAGGGGTGTTTTCTTACTTAAGTTAACTAGTTCCTCAGGAGTCGTTTCACCCAGATTCGTGTTAAACCAGTGTTAGACGTGGCTGTAGGAGTTGTCATCGCCGCCTCCGTCGCTCTCCCCGCCATCAGCATCGCCGGAGTCTCTGATCCCGCTCGTGTGGTCCGCCCATCAGCCAGGAATTATCGTCGAGCTACTGTTGGCAGTCTGGCGCGCCCTCACTTCACCCACCCACACCCCCGACGCCCACAACCTCCCTCCATCCTCTTCATCCTCTCCACTCCCTGATCCTCGCCTTTCATCACCCTTCACTCTCTTTGTTTTGCCTCACACTTGTTTACTTGTATTTCCACACCGTCAGTGACTCGTCTAGAACCTCCTTTTCACTTTTTTTCTATACATTTTTAGTTTGTGAAGCCTAAGATCAGTTTATAGAGTGATTAGGAACTTATGACTGTACACTATTTCTAACAGAGGATTCCATGACCAGCCTTTTTACATATTCTTCGTATATATACAGGTGTCATTGTATATATTTTATCTTTCAGTTATAATTCCTTTTTGCTGTACGTCATCAAGCTCTCTGTTCTTTTCTCTTTTGTATTTATATCATTTTCCTTTTTATCTTTTTGTCCCTTCTTTCGAACCCTCTGTTGTCTTTCATATTTATATCATATTCGTATTTCTCTTTTTCTATCTTCTATTGTGCCCTTCATCTCCCCATCTGTCTATCTCCTCTCTTCCCTCCCTCCCTCCCTCCCCGTCTCCCTCTACCCCTTCGTTCGTCGCTACAGAGGTCTTCGGATTCCTGCTACCCACACAGGGAGATAGGCAGCGGCGAGGACTTGTAAATGGATCGAGTTTTTGCCTTGGAGAGATTGAGCTGTCAGACCACACCGCGCCCCAACCCTGATCCCGCCAACACCAGATCCTGCCCCGAGATGACCACACGGCGGAGGACGGCCGGGCGTGCGGGAGGACACCGGGGAAGGAGATAAAAGATGTGTAGATGCATAAGTTGAAAGATACCCGTAAATCCCGCCGCGAGGAACCTGTGGCGAGAGACAGCAGCGCCGGCGACGTGTGGATCGAAGTGAAAGTCTGTCTGGGGAGATAAAAGGTGTTTTTTTTTCTTGTCCTTTACGTACTCCAAGCAGCTTCGTTTTTACTCTTATTTTACTTATATCCTCAGTGAACCTGCGATACTTGGTTCTTTTGCTTATCCGTCCCAAATTTCCATGTTCGTTTCAAGTTGTAAGTTTCTGTTATTACTTTACTTTAATAAAACTGCATGAAAACGTTACGTCTTCACTCATTCGTTCTGTTGTTCTTATAACGTTATGGGATTCGCTTATTTATGCGTTTTCGATTCGTTTATAGGGCGTTTTTATTTACGAAGCAATATATAACTTTTTTTTCGCTTCACTCTGTACTTACTTTTCCTTCCTTTCTTTTACATTATCCTTATTCTTTTGCTCTTTATGAATTTTCCTTCTCTCAAATACCTGTCTCCTCTCCCTTCCCCTCAATCTCCGTCCTTATCTTCCTTCTCCTCCTCCCCCTCCTCCTCCACCTCCTCCTTCTCCTCTTCCTCCTCCTCCTCCTCTTCCTCCTCCTCCTCCTCCTCCTCCTCCTCCTCCTCCCCCCAAGTGGCACTCTACTGAGGCACCAGAGTCAGCCAGGGAGATTTACTGCTCCCGACTCACCTCCTTTTCCCAACCTGGCAACACCTTCACTAATTACCTCTTCACCAAGTCATTGTCAGGTAACCAGGTGAGATGGATGGCCCTGGAGGAGGAGGAGGAGGAGGAGGAGGAGGAGAGGATGAACTGTTGCATCTTAAACAGAAGTGTGATTATGGCGACTCTTCTATAATGTTGAGAGAGAGAGAGAGAGAGAGAGAGAGAGAGAGAGAGAGAGAGAGAGAGAGAGAGAGAGAGAGAGAGAGAGAGAGAGAGAGAGAGAGAGAGAGAGAGAGAGAGAGAGAGAGAGAGAGAGAGAGAGAGAGAGAGAGAGAGAGAGAGAGAGAGAGAGAGCAGTGAAACCTACACGTGTTGCAATTATATTTATTTTCTTTGAAGCTTCTGTAGATCCCTTATATTTTCTTGCTGTTTTTCTCTTTTTTTGTTTGTGTGTATCTCTTCCATTGGTGATGATGATGATGGTGGTTTTGTTATTGTATTCCGCTGTATTATCTCTATCGTATTGTATTGTAAGTGTACGTTTTTGTGTCATATAGGGAGGAACAATCATTTTAATTTACTAACTGTTATCACTTCCCTTTCTAGTAACTGTAGTTGTGGCCACGGTGGTGTTAGTGTTCTTGTCGGTTAGTGGTGACAGGCTCCTTCAAAATAACGTTAGTAGGGTGGCAGGTGGTGGTTGAGAAGGTAGTGATGGTGGCGTTAGAGATGAGCAATTGAAGTTGTGGCTGCGATGGTGTTAGCGTTCTCGTTGATTGGTGTTGACAGGCTCCTTAGAAATAACGTTAGTAGAGTATACCAGGTGGTGAGAGACAGGGTTGTGATGGTGGTGGTAGAGGTGATCATTCTGCTATTGCGCAAAGGGAAGGGAACGTTTAAAGTTTTTGACGGGAATCACTTTTTGACAAGATGATGGACGATACAGGCGCTTGAAGAGCTCGCAATTGACGGGCTGGTGAGGGCGGCGCTGCGTGAGGCCCGGGAGTGAGTGGCGGGGAACCGCGGCTTGCTGTAAAAATTTAAAGGAAAAAAATAAAAACAAAAAACGTAATAAGACTGAGTGATAGCGCGATTGATAAAAAGAGAATTAATGTTTTCGAAAATAGAAGATGAAATGAGTTTGGAGGATGGTGAAAGAAAAAATTAAATGCACACCAAGAATCTAAAGAGGAAATAAACATTGATACGATTGAGTGATACCGAACTAATAAAAAAAGAAAATTAGTTTTTTTACATTCGAAGGTAGATGATGAAAATAATTTAGATGTTGCAGAAAGAGAATGAATAAAAAGTGCACTATAGAAATTTAAAGAGAGAATAAGAAAAAAAATATGATAAGGTTGATTTATAAAAGATTGAAAGAAAGAGAATGTTTTTTTCGAAAGTAAAAGATGAGGTAAAGAATTTAGATCCATTAGAGAGACGGAATTAGGAGTAGAAAACATCCCATTCAAAGATGAATTATTAGGGAAAGAACATAAAAAAGAAAAAAAATAATATAGTCCACTAGAATCAGCCATAAAAAAAAACACCAATCTTTGGGAATTAAAAACAATAACAAAAAAAAAATAAATGAAGACGCTCTTGAAGTAAACAACGACCAAAAAAAAAAAAGAAGATAAATCCCTTGAAAATAAAGTCAAATTTCCATAAGCAATAAGGGAAAGAAAGAAAGAAAAGCCAAGGCACTGTAGGCATAAAGAGGGTGCCAGTGCCTTGTTCTGCGGGTCAGGGCACTGATTCATGGCCGCCTAAAGATGGCCAACTATTTGAGGGCCATAAATCAAGCTGCTGGAGGAGAAGACGAGGAGGAGGAGGTGGAGCGGGGGAGAGTGAAGGAGAAGGAGGAGGAGATGGTAGGTCAGAGGGGATGACTACACGAGGAGGAGAAGGAAGTAGAGGAGGAGGAGTGGAGGGAGAGTGAAGAAGGAGGAAGAGGAGGAGGAGGAGGAGGAGGAGGAGGAGGAAGTGGTAAGCCCGAAATTGTGATGGTCAACGGTATGGGTGTCTCATAAACTCTCTCCCACTTTTCTTCTTCCCTTTCTTTCTTTCTTTCCTCCCATTCTCTCTCTCTCTCTCTCTCTCTCTCTCTCTCTCTCTCTCTCTCTCTCTCTCTCTCTCTCTCTCTCTCTCTCTCTCTCTCTCTCTCTCTCTCTCTCTCTCTCTCTCTCTCTCTCTCTCTCTCTCTCTCTCTCTCTCTCTCTCTCTCTCTCTCTCTCTCTCTCTCTCTCTCTCTCTCTCTCTCTCTCTCTCTCTCTCTCTCTCTCTCTCTCTCTCTCTCTCTCTCTCTCTCTCTCTTTCTCTCTCTCTCTCTCTCTCTCTCTCTCTCTCTCTCTCTCTTCCTCCGTCTCTCCTGCTCTTCATTTTCCCCTCCTTCCGTCTTTTTTATCTTTCTCTTCATCTCTCCTCCCTCTACATCATCTGCCTAGTGTCTCTTCCTCCCTCCCATTCTTTTTTTTTATCAGTTATCTCCTTTTTTCTCTCGCTCCTTTCCTTATCATCCTTTTCTTCCTTCATCTTTCTCTTTTTCTCTTTCTTTATTTCTCTTCTCCCTTTCCCTTTCTTTACTTCATTCATCCTTTTTCTTCTCGCCTTCTTTTTATTGGCATCCTTTACTCCATATCTGCCGCATTCTCTCCATCCTTCCCTCCCTCTCCTTCCTTCCCTCCCCTTCTTTCCTCCCTCCTCTATCTCCCTCCCATCCCTCTATTACGTGCCTCCAGCTGTCACCGAAATATGATGTTTGGTTGAGACAGTGTGGCGTCGCTCGACTAATGGGCTCAGAGAAGAGAACTTAATATAAGGAAACACCATTGCTGAGGGTGCGAGTAAGGAAGAAATGATTATATGACTTTGGGGTTTGATTTTGATGAAGTAGTGTTGAATGCCACCGAATCTTTATTAGGAAACCTTATTTTGTGTTAGAGATTGATGTTTTGGCTTTTTATTTACGCTTCGGAATAGGAAAAGAAGAGTATATAAAGCTTTTAAATACATACGTAAAAAAGAAGATTCAGTTATGGGTAAGGAAGAAAGAGAACGGGGAATGAAAATTAATGCGTGTGTGGTTAAGCAGTACAAAGCAAAGAAGGTCTGAGGTTAATAGAGAAGAACAGAAAAGGGAAAGAATGGGAGGAGGGGAAGGTGAAGGAAAATGTTGAAAGAAAAAGTTTAAAGAGCTGTGAAGGGAAGACGAAAAAATACTTGAAGGAAATTTCTATAAGGGACGGAAGAAAATTTTGCAGGAGAAACAAAGATAACTAAGAAGGGAAGAAGGAAGGAAGTATGAAACCACAAAATGAAGAAAGGAAAGAAAGGATGAGAGGTTGGAAAAAAAGATAATAGTAAAGATGTGGAAGAATAAGTGGGAAAAAGCATTAGAGGCAAGAAATCCGTAGTGAAGAAAACGTAACTAGGAAAATGGGAAGAAGACAGAAAGAGGTGAAGGAAAAGAAAGGAAGGAATAAAGGAAGAATGGGAGAATTATTGTATAAAAAGAAGTTACCATGGAAAAAAAGAGCAAAACAGGTCAAAACAACAACAATAGAAAAAGATGAAAAAAAACAGGCATAGTGAAGAAACAAACAAGCAAAAAAAGAGGAAGGCAGGAAGAGGCGAAGGAAAAGAAAGGAAGAAGGGAAGGAAGACAGGATGAGAGGGAGGAAGGGAGATGTTGAGTGGCATCCCGGTCCAATATACCGCCTGTAGCTATGCCGGGAATCTGGTGGCCTGGCCGTGTGAGGCATGCTGCACACACACACACACACACACACACACACACACACACACACACACACACACACACACACACACCGTAAAATAGCGACAACAACGACAGCAACAACCAAAACCATGACTACCTTTCCTGCCGCTACCACTACGACCACTACTACTACTACTACTACTACTACTACTACTACTACTACTACTTACAAAGACGAACAGACAGACAGACAAATAGTATAGTATATTTAACGACCGAACTATTGATGACCTAGAGGCGTGAAGTAAACATAAAGGAAATGCTTTGAGAAGTAAAGAAAGAAAAAAAACTACGGAAGAAAATGTACAGAGACAAACTAAGAAGGAAAAGCAAGAGAGATAGACGAAAAAATTAAGAACATAAGTTGAACATTTTTAAGGCATTTTACTCTCGACACATTTTACTCTTTTTATGATGGAAACGAGGCACATTTATTATCTTTCTTATTTTAACTCAAACAAAGAAAGAGAGAGTTAAACATGTGAAGAAAATACCACTGATCAAGCTAAACTTCAGGTGCACCGAGAGCCTTTTTTTTTTCAGTTGTACATTTTTTATTAACTTGTTCCAGTACTTGATGCAGTGTGATTTGGCTTCATGGCCGTGATAGAGGGAATAAGGGATAAAATTCGCGTGTGTGTGTGTGTGTGTGTGTGTGTGTGTGTGTGTGTGTGTGTGTGTGTGTGTGTGTGTGTGTACAAGGAGGAGGAAAATGTTGAGAATTATATAGGAAGAACAACACTTAGTTAAAAGGGAGGTGTGAAAAGAATGGTGCAGAGATCAAGTGGTGAGTTAAGGGAGAGGGAAGAGAAAGGGAGAGAAGGAAAGTAGAAACAGATGAAGAGAGAGGAGGAAGGGAATGGGTTGGTGTAGAGACGAGCAGGTCACTTGTCAATGATCGGGGATTCGCTATTCATCATACAGACCAACATCCATCCACGTCTCGCCCTCCGTCACCCTTTCCCTCAACTTGTGAAACTCGATAACGACTCCCTCTTTGCCCACCCATTCCTGCCCCCTTCATCCCTTACATCTGGGAGTGAAGGGTGATGGGGAGAGTAAGAGAAGAACATAGTTATTATTAAAGGGGAATAAGTGGGTAGACTATTTTCGTTTATAAACCACCAATTTATTAAGGGAGTATTTGGTTTTCATTTGCGAGTGGTTTATTTATTTTTTCACGTTTACTTTTGTTCCTCGTTATTTTTGATAAATACGAAACAAAAAATGGGAATAGATGTATTAATTAATTGCATGTTTGCGTATGTGCATAAAGCAAGCATGTACACGCACCCACACATACAGAAACACACACATACATAACCCCCCCCCTCACCCCCTCACACACACACATGCACAAACACACAAAAAGAATTTCACGAATATTTCACATAAAACTGCTACTGCTCTTAAAAACACACACTTTATAGTCCCAAACCTTTCTTTTATATTTTCCCCCTCGCCCCAGCACGAGGTCTTGCCCTCACCACTGCTTTAAGAGAGCCAAGTATTGCTTACAAATACGAACCAAGGCATTTTTGAGGCATAATGGATACCCGCGCAGTTTAATTTCTCGGAGTCAAATTACCAGGAAGTTCGAGATTGATCAACTTCAAGCCTATTTGGGCAGCGTGGTCGCAAGGTTAGGAATTGTCCATATTTTTCAGCGTCTGGGGCCCAGGTCTGTGTGCCGCTGTTTGCATGGATTGATTGGAAGTGATGATCGCCTCTCATGTTTCTCCATAGCCCGGCCCTGCCCGCCGACCTGTCAACCCAGTGAATTGGCAAACAGATCACGTACAGCAGGAATATCGCGTTATTAAAAAGACCAAGGGAGGCACCGTTTCCAATCCTCCACTCACAATATCCCCACCGTTTCGAGTCCCCTTGACAACAGTGGTGGATCCTGTTAGTAAAAAGGAAAAGAGAAAAAGGGGGACTTTGTTTTGCTTTTCTAATTCTTGTGTTGGTACAAAGGGGTGGGACAAGCACGCGGATGAATGCCCGATGTTTGTCCCGCCTGTGTGTGTGGGAGGGAGGGAGAGAGGGAGGCAGAGGTCAGGGCTTCCATGTGTGCCCAGTGATACTCCCGCCGCAGAACGTACATGTTACAGACGATATCGGGTACGTTTAGATGAAAAATGTAATATTAAAACAAAACAAAATAATCGCAATATGTTTTCTTTTGTTTGTTATTTAGTAATTTATTCTATGGAAGTAAAAACAGTGCGCCATACTTTGCTTATGAGGTCTGAGGAGATTGTATTTGATTCAGATTCTGTTATCGTGGCACAGATGCGTTCTACTACTCATCTCCCTCATTTCCTTCCTCTTGCATACTGATATTTATACATCTAGAATTGATTATCAGTGGGCAAGTCTATATAAGGTTCAATAGAAAAAAGTAAAGTGAGGGCATGTGAGTTGTGTAGAAATAAGCAGCAACATGATTTTCGCCTTTGCTGCTTTACCTGTATAAATTATCTTAACGTATTCCTTTTGTTCCTGTGGCATATTTGGTCGAATCAAATTTATGTTGCTTTGTTTGCTGTAAGAGGAATTTTAGAATTATTGTGTGGTGCGTGCATGTTTATATTTTTTGCTTTTTCGTTTATGCAAAGTTCCTGTGTATGTTTATGAATTTGAATTATTTATTGTTAGATATAATTATAAAAAAAATACTAACATCGCTGTCAGCTGCCAGGGCTTCAGGGTTCCCACACGTCAGACTTTATGAGACGGAACTTGCAAAATTCCAGTAGTGGACGCAAACCCAACGAGGGGCGGCGTTCCAATCAGCGGCGAGCAGCACGTTCCGCCCAGGTGCACACAGGTCCCTAACAAGCCGGGGCACCTGTGCACACGCCCCGCAAAACGACTCCTTCTAACCATAACCTTGAACTCAGTCATCCTCACCCTTACACCCGCATGCTCCTCGTCCTCGTTTTCTTCTAAACCTTCTCTATTTTTAGCTAATTTTCTTTTCTCACACATAAACACTTCCCTGTCCAATTAATCTTCCATTTTTTTTTTCTGTGGCTCTCGGTCCCAACAGTTAACAGCCAATACGCTAAGCTTAGAGGGCGACGTGCGTGACCGTTGCTAAAGGAGAGATTCTCACCTAGTCATCGCTGTGAAAAAAACGTCAACAGCTTACATTTCAATCTACATGGAGCGAATATGTCTTTGTCAGGACGTCGTGTGTGTGTGTGTGTGTGTGTGTGTGTGTGTGTGTGTGTGTGTGTGTGTGTAAATTTACTTTGTTTCACCCATTCAACTCCTTCCCATTTGCCAGCTCATCAGTCGCTAGTTCAATGACCCAGATGTTAATATTTACTTTTCTATTCATAACGTGCGCTAAGTGGATAAAGAGTAGGTGTCACTGCACTTGAAGGACGCTCTTGACCGGCCTCCTGTCACATATCTTTTATCATACTACCACCATGCTTGACCCAGGACTATCCAAGACCCCGGTTAGTGTGCAGTCTTTCTTACTCCCTTATTGAAAAAAGGTCATTATTTTTCCTCGTATTTCTATTAGCATTTCCTTTCGATAAGAGTAACTGGCTTTTGACTTCGATGCATTGAACAAAGATCAACATCAATATGGCTGTTTGGCAAGTCAGGATAATTTATATTACCGGTGTGGCTGGCAGCGTGTTGCCCGGCGTCGCCCCTCCCTTTGTGACAGGTGTTAGGGGGCGCGTGTTTGGACAGCCGGGGTGAGGAAGGAGCCTTTTATCGCCGGCTAATAAATCTCTCATTAGACTCACGTGCTCCTTCTTCTTCTCTGTCCCCGGCACCAAAGGACACTCACCTCAAGGACAGGTTATGAAGCTTAGTCTTGATCTACGACTGTATTCATTGCATGGAAGACTCGTGTTTCGATTAGAGTGTACAAGAGACTTTCTTTGCCAATACAAACAATGGAAACAAACGATTACATGATACTATATAATGATAACTAATTTCCTCTCCACGCGATGAAAAAAAAATATAACAATCGTACCAATGTGTTACACTTACAGGATGAAGGATTACACCAGATCTTCACTGGCAAAGCTTCGACTAGATGAATATGATTGTTGATGATTTTATACTTAAGGTCGTGTGTGCTCTGGCTTGTTTGTTTGCTTATTTTCTCTATGTATATGTGTGTAAGAAGGTGGATGGGTGGACATGTGTGTTTGGGCGTAGCTCTCGTGTGGAATATGAAACGTGTGCATCTTAAGTATTCAATGTGCGTATCATCCATGTGTATGTGGGAGCGTGTGTGTATGTGTCTGTATGTGTGTGTGCGTGTGTGTTTTTAGGTGGATTAACGCCGTGACCCAGGCAGGCAGGGCAGCCATCCGCAAGCCATTAGGGGAGGCGGCAGCTGGAGAGCCTATCAGTGGCACCCCCCTTCCTCCATCCATCACGAGACGCGACACCAGGTACACCAACCATTTGCTCACCTCCTCCTCCTCCTCCTCCTCCTCCTCTTCTTCTTCTTGGGTGACGGGGAGGCTGAGACTGAGGCTGAAGAGGCGTTGGTTGGTGTTGGTGGTGGTTTTGGTGTTGGTTTTAAGGTGGAGATCAATGTGTTTAATGAGCGTGATTGCGGTGGTGATGGTGGTGGTGGTGGTGAAGGTGGTGGTGGTGGTGATGGGAGTTTAAGAGGAAGGGGAAAAAATAATTAGGACATAAAGAAAAAATATAGAAAACTGGCTGGTGATGGGAGTTTAAAAAGAAGGCGGAAAAAAAACAGAATAAAAACAAGAAAAAAAAATGGGGTGATATCCTTAGTCGTGGTAATGGTGATGGGAGTTTAAAAAGAAAGGGAAAATGAAATAAGGACAAGAAAAAAAGGGAAGAGGCAAATGGAATAAGACAAGAAAAGAAGAAAAGGCGAAAATGAAATAAGGACAAGGAAAAAAACTGAAAGGGGAAATGGAGCAAGCAAAAGAAAAAAAATGGAAAGGGGGAAATGGAATAAAGACAAGAAAAGAAAACATAACTGGCAGATCTTCGTGGTGGTGGTTGTGATGGTAGTGGCGGTGATAGTGGTGGTGGTCCCTTGGCATGTGATGATAGGGGGGAGGAGGAGGAGGAGGAGGAGGAGGAGGAGGAGGAGGAGGAGAGTCGTGGGTCAGCCCTGTTGGTGGTGATGACGGGGTGAGGACGGTAATGACGGAAAATGATAACGGCGTTTTAATGATAGATTCGGTGCCCGTAAGGAGGGAAGCGCATTGCATTTGGCGCGTTCCACTTATAGGTAAACTAGAGGAGGCCGTGCTATTAGTGTGCGTTGATTAATAACGTAATAACAGCGCGGAGGACGTGTGTGAACTGCGGAATGAGGGGCGTGAGGCATGGAGGCTTGGTTTGGGGGGGGGGGGGGGATGAGAGAGAGAGAGAGAGAGAGAGAGAGAGAGAGAGAGAGAGAGAGAGAGAGAGAGAGAGAGAGAGAGAGAGAGAGAGAGAGAGAGAGAGAGAGAGAGAGAGAGAGAGAGAGAGAGAGAGAGAGAGAGAGAGAGAGAGAGAGAGAGAGAACGCCATCATGTTATGCTCCCAAACCGTGTCATTTTGGGAGAGTGGAAATGGGCAAGGGAAATCATCAGAGTATTTGTGTGATTTTTCCTTTTTATTTTTCTCTTTCGTCTTTGTTTTCTCTGTGTGGTAAGAAATGAATGATAATTAAATACCCGGGTAGAAACTGATGTTCTTCGTCTTTGAAATATATTGCATGATTTTACGCAGATCACAAAAAAATATACGAAAAGTCATGCAATTAGAAAGTTTGTAACAGTCTAGTAGGATTAGATTTTATTTTTTTGCTATTATTGTAAGTATATTGATTTCCATAATTTGTATTTCATTTTTATACACACCACCACACAAGAACAAAAATCCCGAAGCACAACGGCAAATTAGTTGATAAAAAGTAGCATAACACAAACAACGATGACAATGACAACTACTTATGGAACCTCCTTCGGAACCATCTACAGTACGAAAGGTCGCTCTTAAACACGTCGCTTGTAAACATGTAAATGATATGAGCTTCTGTCTGTCTCTGTCTTCTCCGTGTCTGTCTTTTCTTTGCCTCTGTATTGAACTGGAGTGAGGATGTGCCTGTATGTGTGTGTCTATTAAATCTATCTGTGTCTGTTTGTCTATCATCACTTGGGGACTATATTAAACTAGGGTTGGGATGTGTCTGTCCGGAGTGCTTCAACTAGGAGGCGTTTGTCTGTCTACCTTCTCTCCGTGTCTGTTTGAAATTGTCTTGGCTAGCGGGAGCGAGGGGGAGGCTGTCTGTCTATCTAGCACGCGTCTCTCAGCTGGGGTCAGGTATATATATGTCTGTCTGGTCTCGGAGTCTACATTAAACTGTCTCTGGAATTGTCTCAGCTAGGATGAGCGAAGGGGGGGGGGGGAGGGGGGGAGGGGGCTGTCTGTCTGTCTGTCTACCGCACTTCTCTCATCTGGGGTCAGGTGTGTCTGTCTGTCCTGTCTCGGGGTCTATATTAAACTGTCTCTGGAATTGTCTCAGCTAGGAGGAGCGAGGGGAGGGGGGGGGAAGGGACTGTCTGTCTGTCTGTCTGTCTGTCTAGCGCTCCTCTCTCATCTGGGGTCAGGTGTGTCTGTCCTGTCTCGGAGTCTGTATTAAACTGTCTCTCAGCTATAGGAGGGATGAGGGGGGGCCTGTCTCTCCGTCTCTCAACTAGTAGGCGAGGAGAGGGAGGTCTGTCTGTCTGTCTAGCGCACTTCTGTCATCTGGGGTCGGGTATGTCTGTCTGTCCTGTCTCGGGGTCTGTATTAAACTGTCTCCCGGGTCGCTGGATCCAATAACACGGCGCTGCGAGGCGGACGCTGAGGCATGAGCGGCGCCCCGTTAGTGTATCGTCTTGTCTGAGGCATAATTAGAGCACCCAACAGCGGCAGAACGCATGGCAGAACACGGGAGAGCAGAACTGATTACGGCGATTACCCTCCCCGGTATACCATTAGTTCAGCCAAGGAAGGGGGGAGACTCCGCTAATTATAACCGATTATCAGCCAGAGTAGTTTGCTTGTGATTACTAAACTACCCGGCTCAATTAGTCTAAGGGATGACGCGCAAAAGTAATTAGACGCGTACCTTTGTATGTTAATTGGGCCCGTCAACGGTAGATGGCACTGGGAGTTTTAGTTTCGTGTCGCCTCGTTAGGAACACATGTTTTGGTGAGGTGCTGATGCTCTCGGTGCGTGAGGATGGAGATGTCGCGTCCCCGGCGATGCGTCACGTCGGGAGGAACATCAGGGAACATCAGGGGGGAAGCCACACGTGTTCAATCTCCTGACGGGGCGGCGGCGGCGGTGGTGGTGGCAAGGCGGTCTGGAAGGAGTCAGGGAGGAGGAGAAGGAAGGTGGTTGCAGCGGGTTGAGTGAGGGGTAAGGAAGGGTAGGTGGAGGGAGAGGAGTGGACTGCATATATACATTTCTTTTTGCCTGAAGGAGTAGTGGGCTCTTGTTTCATCTGTTCCTCTCTCTCTCTCTCTCTCTCTCTCTCTCTCTCTCTCTCTCTCTCTCTCTCTCTCTCTCTATCTCTCTCTCTCTCTCTCTCTCTCTCTCTCTCTCTCTCTCTCTCTCTCTCTCTCTCTCTCTCTCTCTCTCTCTCTCTCTCTCTCTCTCTCTCTCTCTCATCCTCTTCTAGCGAGGTAAACAATTTTCTGATATGTCCATTCATCACAGAGTTAAAAACGTCATAATATTCTAATTCATCACTGGTCTCTATAAAAGTCACAATATTATAACTCATCCCAGGTCTATAAACGTTACAATATATATTAATTCATCACAAAACTATAAACCTGACAATATAATGCACTCTAAACAACCTCTTTCTTTCCCTCCCTTATAAATGATCATCCCTAATTTTGTTCCTTTCCTCAGCTTCCTTCCCTATTAACTTAGCCTCTCTCTCCCTTTCCCTTTCTCTCTCTCCCTCTCAGCCTCCCTCCTCTCCTCTCCTCTCGGTCACATCTTGAGGTTTGGGGAAGGAGTCCATTGAGATAACTTCCCTAATTGAGATTAAAGGCCAGAGCAGTGAGGGAATGAAGGGGTGACTGATTATTTTACGGCCAGGAAAAGGTGAAGGAGAGAGAGAGGGTAAAGTAATAGGAGGCTGACTGAGGGGAGACTGAAGAAGGAGAAGGAGGGTAAAGGGACATGTGTAATTGAGTTTAAGTAGGTAAAAAAAGATTGAGAGACTTGAGGGGTAGCCTACTTTAGTTTTTTGGGGAAAGTGTGTCAGGTGAGGTCAAACTTGTAGCACCTGTGACAAAGATAGGACGGGTGAAGGAAGCGTTGATAAGTGCAAAAATAAGGCGGAAAAAGAGAACATGAGGTGAAAAAAAGAAGAAAATGAGAACTCAGGAAGGAAGAGTTGAGAGAAGGTTAAAATAAAAGCCGAAAGAAGGGGAAGGTGTCAAAAAAATGCTCAAAAACATTAAAAAAAAAATAGAAGCTTAGAGAAGAGGTAAAAAATGGTACAACACAAAACTAACAACACATACACAAAAACAACAACAACAACACAATATACATAAACCCTCACTTTCCTTTGTACGTACCACCCAAAAAACTATAAAAAAGGTGAAAAAAAAAAACGGAAATTGCGGAAACAGAAGACATATCGCCTAGTTTCTATGTGGCATCGCGCGGCTTTGGGATTAATGCAAATAATTGAATGCACTCGTCACAACAATGGTTCTAAATGACTGCAATTTGAGGGAAGGCAATGGGCGCAGGGGAGAGGGGAGGAAGGGCGAGGGAGAGAGAATGAAAGGGAGAGGAGCGAGTGGAGGAGGGAGAGAGAAGCGAGGGGAGTGTGTAGGAGGGAGAGAAGAATAACGGAGCTTGAGAGAGAACGAGAGAGAAACGAACAGATGTGGAGGAATATGTGATGTATAGGGAGGAGGAGGAAGAGAGATAAAGATGTATGAAGGGAAGGGCACTCTTACAGGGCGAGAGAGAGAGAGAGAGAGAGAGAGAGAGAGAGAGAGAGAGAGAGAGAGAGAGAGAGAGAGAGAGAGAAAGAGAGAGAGAGAGAGAGAGAGAGAGAGAGAGAGAGAGAGAGAGAGAGAGAGAGAGAGAGAGAGAGAGAGAGAGAGAGAGAGAGAGAGAGAGAATGGATGAGAAAACAAGAAAAGAGAAATATATTAAAACAATGTTATAAAAAAGGAGAGAGAGAGAGAGAGAGAGAGAGAGAGAGAGAGAGAGAGAGAGAGAGAGAGAGAGAGAGAGAGAGAGAGAGAGAGAGAGAGAGAGAGAGAGAGAATGGATGAGAAAGCAAGGAGACAAGAGAAACATATTAAAATTGTGTTATAAAAAAGGGTCGCGGTAGAGAGAGAGAGAGAGAGAGAGAGAGAGAGAGAGAGAGAGAGAGAGAGAGAGAGAGAGAGAGAGAGAGAGAGAGAGAGAGAGAGAGAGAGAGAGAGAGAGAGAGAGAGAGAGAGAGAGAATGGATGAGAAAACAAGAAAAGAAAAGAGAAATATATTAAAACAATGTTATAAAAAAGGGGAGAGAGAGAGAGAGAGAGAGAGAGAGAGAGAGAGAGAGAGAGAGAGAGAGAGAGAGAGAGAGAGAGAGAGAGAGAGAGAGAGAGAGAGAGAGAGAGAGAGAGAGAGAGAGAGAGAATAATGAATAATGAATGATGAAACAAGGAGACAGAAGGGGAGAAATATATTAAAAGTATATTACCCCCCAGAAAAATACAGCCGTGGTAGGGAGATAAAGTAACACAAAATATTTAACTAACCAGAGAAAAAATATATAAAAAAAATGCTGGATTAGAAAACTGGAAGGGGAAGCGAAGGGAAAATAAAGAGGAAACATGATGGAAGAGCGAGGGACGAAGAAAGAGAGGGAGGGAAAGAGGAAAACCAGAGAAACGTATTTTGAAGAGAAAGAGAAGAATAGGTAGAGGGGAAACGGCGTGAAAAATGAGGAGTAAGAAGGAAGAGGAAGAGTGTAATAAATCTTAGACGCCACGACAGAACTAAAAGAATATATTTATACTTAATACTCAATGATAATGAAGAAAAAAGTGCAAAAATGAACATGGTAAGGGAAAACAGTGACTTAAGAGAAATAGTTAAACAATAGAATGAAAAATATGAAAGGAAAAATAGCAGAAATAATATTAATTAGAGTGAAAGGCAGACAAAAAAAATATATAACATGACAAGCAAAAGAGGATAAAAAAATGAGCTGAAAAGTAAAAAAGAAAAATCTTATCATGGGACTCAAAATTCTTAAACATTCAAGAGAAAACGACAACGAAAACCAAAAATAAGAAGCCAAAAAAAGAAAGAGAGAAAGCGAGAGGGGAGACTTGAAGAAGGGAGAAGGGAAAAAAAAGCCAACCAGAAAGGAGGGGAAAAAAAATCTATTAACCGACTTACAGTGAAGGAAGGTCAAGAAAGGAAGATAGGGAGGAAGAAGGAGGAGGAAAAGGAGGCGAAAGAAATCCAGGAATCGGAAAAGAAACAGAGGGTGGGGGAGGGGACGGTAAAAGAAGGGAGGGAAGTTTGAAAAAGAAGGGAGGCAAAAGGGAGGGAGGGAGAGAAAGTGAGTGGTGAGGGAAAGTATGGGAAAGGAGGGTGAAGGAGGCGGAGGAAAAGGAGGAGGAGAAGGAGGAGAGGGAGGAAAGGATGGTAAAATGGGGAAGAAAGTATAGGAAAAAGAGGAGAAGGAGACTGAAACGGGAAGGCAGAGGAGAAAAGAGTAGGGGAGGTCGGAGAAGGAGGTAAGAGGGAAACAGAGGGGGGAAGAGGAGAAAGGGAGGGAGGAAAGGAGGGTAAAAGGGGAAGGAAGTATGGGGAAAGGAGGAGGACGGGGAGGAGAAGGAGACAGAACGGGGGAGGCAGATGAGGAGGGACGGACTGAGGGAGGTAAGAGGGGGAGGAAAGGACGCTTGGGGGGGGAGAGAATCATTCATCAGTCAGCTGTCTCGGGGATGAATTAAGGGCCAGGGCAGGATCACGAGCTACAGGAAGAACGCCGAAGAGGGGAAATGAAAGTGGATAACAAATGAGGTTAAATGCTGAGACCCATGATAGCACCTCCTCAGCCTCTGTGATTCATGGTAACTCCTGACGAAGTGGTGACGCGGGGAAGGCCTTGTTGATAGCCGGTCCTTGCCTGCTGGGGGTGGACTGAGAGCTAGGAGAAAGGGAGGGAGGGAGGAAATGTGACAGGATAAGTAAAATGCGTGTCAGATAGAAAGTAATAATCGTTTTAACGTTATTATCTTACGAATGGTGTTTGGAATATGTAAAATCGTACTCTGGGAAGCTTTACACGTTGGAAATTTTTGACAGTGAGAAATTATTAAGCTGATATTTTACTTTCCATCAAAAATACATTAAATATCAAACGAAAAAAATAATGGAAAAAAAACAACTACGGATCACAAGCGCAACACAAGCTAAAAAAAAAAAAAGAGGAAATAGTGAAAAAAACGGAGAAAACAAAACAATAAAAAAATACACTGGATGAAAAAAACAAAACATTAAATATCAAACAAGTAAAAGATGAAAAACACACAACCACGAATCCCCCAAAAAACACAAACACAAAACAAATAAAAAACAAGAAAAGAAAAGAAGAAAACTAAAAAAAAAAGGCCCTGGATGGACACATGGAAGGATGAATAGATGAACGAAGGAGAGCGAGCGAGAGAGGGAGAGAGGGAACGAGAGTAGGAGAGCGACGCTGGAAACAGACAGACGTAAAAGTGTACAAGAGAGCGAGAGAGCGAGAGAGCGAGAGAGAGAGGGAGTCTGGAATAGCCGAGCGCGTGGGGTGGCGGGCACGACCATCCATCAACGACACGTCACGCGGATCAATTAACGACAAGCGGTGGATCATGAGTGGAGGGACGACCAGGAGGAGGAGGAGTACGAGGGGAAGGGCGTGGGAGGGAATGGGGAGAGGTGGGGACATCGAGGGGACACGGGAAAATGGAGAATCACTTGGATTATGGAGGATGAGTTACCAAAGGATGAGGGGACACTGCTGGCTGCCTGATCCCTCGAGGGTGGAAGGATGAGAGTGCTGCAGAGGTGATGTTTTTGTTTGTTTTTGCATCTGACGCCATTACTACTACTACTACTACTACTACTATTACTACTACCACTACTACTACTACTACTACTACTACTACTACTACTACTACTACTACTACTACTCTGATGTTTGTATTTATAGGTTAATGGTTTCTTTTTCTTGTTGCGGTTTGAGCTTTCTTCGTCTTCTTTCTCTTTACATAATCCAATTTTTTCCCCTCATTCTTTCCATTTTTGCTTTGATCACAGTCCTATTCTCTTTTTTTCTCCCTTTTTTCTCCATATATCGTCTTGTTTTTTTTATTTTCTTTTGTTTCTTTTCGTTGTTGTTGTCATGAGTTTTCTTTTTTATCTTCTTTTTCTTTACATACTTCGATTTTTTCTCCTCATTTTTTCCCCTTTTGCTTTAATCACAGCCCTACTCTCTCCTTTTCCCCGTTTTTCTCCTCCTTTTCTCCCCTCACCTCCTCATCCTCCTCTCCTTCCTCTTCCTCCTCCTTCTTCTTCCTCTGGCGGGGTTGGGCCTCTGAGGAAGACAAATGGAGTGGTGAGCGAAGGAAAGAACAATTCGGGTCCCTTGAAAAGATTCGTATTGATTAATCTCCTTCGCTAGTATGTTTTCAATTGGCCTGATTGTCTTGCTTCCACCCATCCATCTCCTCCCTCCACCAGCCCTCCGTCCGTCCTCCGCCGTAGACGTGAGCTCTATGCACTTAAGGGGCTCATCCGATTTACTCTGTGTTGTGTTGTGTGCGTACGATTCCGGTATTTATGAGTAGTGTTGTGGATGTATATTGTTTGGGTTATGTAGGAGTAAATATGTCTTTTTTTTGTGTATGGTTTTGTGTTTCTTTCTCTGAAGTTTTTGTATGATGCTAATTGCCAAAAAAAAATAGGAGGTTACATTCATTTTTTTCCTTTATTTATATTTTTTGGGCGTTTTTATCTCTTATATTTCTTGTCTTTCCTTGTGACTGGGATTTTTATCTATATATTTACCTATTTTCGTTGTCATTATCATCATCATTATACTAACCATCATTATCATTCAGTAGTATTAACTTCATTATCAGCATCTTCACGACCCTGACCACAACCACCCCCACACTCATCATCATCATCATCACCATCATCACCATCATCACCATTCTCATCACCATCATCACCATCATCATCATTCTCATCACCATCATCACTCTTAAGGGCTTTATCATCCGCGGGTGGGTGGTGCGAGGGAGGTAATGAAGCGTTAGTAACATCTTCCCCTGTGAGAGAGAGAGAGAGAGAGAGAGAGAGAGAGAGAGAGAGAGAGAGAGAGAGAGAGAGAGAGAGAGAGAGAGAGAGAGAGAGAGAGAGAGAGAGAGAGAGAGAGAGAGAGAGAGAGAGAGAGAGAGAGAGAGAGAGAGAGAGAGAGAGAGAGAGAGAGAGAGAGAGAGAGAGAGAGAGAGAGAATGGTTGTATGCCTATAGGAATTTTCATACCAGACTGTTAGAAATAGTCAGTTTTCCCTGATATTATTTTTATCTATTACTTCATTGCTCTCAAGACATTTTTTTTTCTTTTCGTTATGGGGTAAGTTTGTGTTTTCGTTTTTTACACTGCTTTATTTCATCCATCTTTTTGAATGAGGGATTATATTTGTCCCTTTCATCATGTGGAGCTGTATTTATTTTCTTTTGTTTCTACGAGTAAAATAATAATATACCTTAAACCTATTTTTCTTTTCTTATTCAGTTGTTCATACGCCTTGTCGTTACCAGGAAAGGAAAATCACGGAGCATTTTCATTATTGCACCCCTCCATCTCTCCATCCATATTATTTTGGGGGTGACTGCACACACACACACACACACACACACACACACACACAATCACCGATGGCCCGTGAAGAGGAAGGAAGGCGGGAATAAGCCTGCCCGCACGCTTCCGGACGCGGCCCTGGTCAGCTCGTGGCGGCCAGCTGATGGTGGCCACATCCGGATCCCTGCCGCAAGGACTTCGGCTAAGATGTTGGGCTGACGTGTCGTGGTTTTCCATCCTCTTCATCGTCATATTTTTTTTGTACTTACATTTTATTGTGATTTCTGACATTTGTAAGCCATAATTCTTTCCTGTCTGTACTGTTTTTTTCACTTATATTTTGTTTTGTTTCTACTTAATTTCTTTTATCCAGTGAGTAGAAAGCCGTGTCATGATATTGGTTTGTCTATAAGTACCTTTGTAAATAACTCATCACTCATATCCTTGACGTATCTTATTTCCAGATTCTTGTTTGTCAATCGTACTTTCCTTTTTTTTCGACTTTGTTAAACTCTATTGGTACTTCATATTGTTTTTCTTTCTAGTTTTTTGTTCTTTTTCAGGGTAATCAATTTTCCTCAACAATTATTGACGGTAGCCACTATTGCCTCTTCTCTCTCTTTCTCTCTCTCGTTCTCCCCTCCACCCCTTGCGTCGTCCTCAGCAGGAGACTCAGGAACTGTTGAGTGAAAGCAAAATAAAGAAGGGCGAGAAACTGAAACCTCTACCGAGAACTTCACTTTGAGTCCCGTTATTACTTGGAGATGAGAGATTTTAGAGGGTTGTAAGTAGGGGGGAAGGGTAAGAGGGAGAGTAAGAGGCTTAGAGGAAAGGAAGCGGAGGGACAAAGAGGAGGAGGAGAGATGAAAGAAAGAGCAGGATAAGGAAGGAAACAGAGGAGGAAGAAATTTAAAGAAAAGGAATGGGAAGGACTGAGGAGAGGAAGGAGGAGAGAAGGAAAGGAAAAGGAGCGGCAGGCAAGCAGGGAGGCAGGACGAGACTGTTATTAAAGAGAGGAGAGGAAAGAGAGAGAAGGGAGACTGGGAGAAGGCTGTCAAGACCGTATCCTATTTGACGAAAAGATATTACGAAAGGAAAACACTGAGAGAGAGAGAGAGAGAGAGAGAGAGAGAGAGAGAGAGAGAGAGAGAGAGAGAGAGAGAGAGAGAGAGAGAGAGAGATGAAAGGACTGGAGGCTGTAAGGAAAATGGGGGTCGAAGGGGGGGGTCGGGTGGGGGAGGGAGGGGAGGAGGGAGGGGAAAGATGGACAGACAGGCGGGAGAGAACGTAGGATCTTGCCTCGAGCGGGAAACTTAGATATTTGGAAAGTGGCTCCACTCAGCGTGTGTGTGTGTGTGTGTGTGTGTGTGTGTGTGTGTGTGTTCGTTTAGCTCAATGTGTGTAGGTGTTTGTTTCTTTTTCTTTTTCTTTATCCTAGTCAGCCTATGAAAAAAAAAGTATCCAAACAAATCAACCAAAGAAAAATTATACGCGGCTTATAAAACAATATTAACGTTTTCCAATTTTTCAGTAACTGTATTTCAAATTGTCTAAAGGTTCATTAAAAAACTCATTCCTCGTAAGTGATATTCATTTGCATTTTACAATTAATTTTAGTTTCCCTTTTTGTTTGCCTTAAAAACTCTGCCTTTTGCATGAGCAAGATATCATTTTGCTCTGAAAAAAAATAAAAGCAGAGAAGTAGAAATAAAATGTGAAATGTATTAAAGTAAAAAAAAAATTCAACTTGATTCAATGACAAAAAAATCTGTCTCCTGAATTTCATCTTTATTCTGTTCACCTACAACTTAACAAAAGAAATATAAAAAATAAACATAATGACAAATTAGAAATACATCTCACAGAACATCATCATCAACTCACAGCTTCATATCATCCGTCAACCCTCACGCAGACGGGGGGGGATGACGAGGACGAGGCAAGAGAAAAAGGAGAAAGAAATCCCGGAGTTTGGTCACATATTTATTAAGATGAAAACAACAAGGACTGGCTGAGGGCTGGTGGCTGGTGCGCGGCGCCCCCCAGCCCGTCATTACCGGCCCCGCGTGCCCGCCTGCCCGCTGACGACGTTGTCAAATGAGCGTGTATGGTCGTTTGTTATGCATGCCTGTCAGCGCCGCCGGGGCCTGCCTCAGCGCGGGTTACGCCCCTCACCACCGCCTGGGAAAGAGACGACGGGAGGAGGAGGACGAGGAGGAGGAGGAGGAGGCGATCATAATGTATTAAGTACAGAAACGTGTACATGTGTGCGTATGTGTGTGTGTGTGTGTGGGAAGGGGGGGGGGGGGGTGCTTTTTTATGAGCATAGCTTCAGTCTTTTTTTGTTGTTATTAGTGATACTTTGCTTACATACGTCTGATCGCATATAATTATCTATTAAAGACACAAGATTCTGTACATGCCTGTTACACGTATTATCGCAAAACTCTGAGCATTCATCGTAATAAAATTATGTATCGTCAAGCCATTTTTTTTCTCTTCTTATGCGTCTTGAAAAATAGTAACAGTAATGTATCACGATTGTATGAGCGTGCGTATTGCATTGTTCTCGGGCGAGGCCGCGGGTCGGGCGCGGCGGGCAGAAGACGGCTGCGGGCGACACGTCTTCAATGATAAATTAACACCAGACGAGAATAATAAATGGGAGCAAGAAAATAAATGAACAAGTGAGGCAAAGCAATAAAACTGCTGTCCGTCAAGCGCGCGCGAAATGAGAATTGTCGAACCTCTTGAAAAATCGGCCGAATATGCTTAATACTCTCCAAGTTGAGCGGCGGTCGGTGCGGGGCGGGAAGGGGGAGAGGAAACTTTGGGAAAGAAATGTAAATAAGGATACGGCCATACGAGAGACAGACAGACAGACAGACAGGCAGACAGACACCATATACGTATCAAGACTGCAAGAGAAAAAGAGCAACAGCAAGACCAAAAGAGTGAGAGCAATGGAACTAGAGAGAGAGCAAAAGAGAGGAGGAGGCGGGGTGGCGGGTCGGGTCTCCGGTGTTCTTGTGGCGAAGGTTCCTCCAGACACTGTGAATCAGGGATGATGGATGAGCCTCCCGGCCTCTCTTTGGGGCCGGAGACTGTGTTAAAAACTAATCGCCTCTCTCTCGCCCCACCCCCACACCCCGCCGCTTTTTGCTACCACCCTCCCTCTCTCCTCTAGCTTCCTCCCCCTTGCTTCCATCCTCCATACCTCTCCCTCTTTTTCCACCCCCCCGCCCCTCTCCGTTCCCTGTCCCTTCCCAACCCTCAACCCCTTCCAGCCATAACTCTTCTGTTTCTGATTTGTATGGTGTTGGTCTATTCTATGGTCAAGGTTATGCTACTCTTTGTATACTGTTATATTGCTCCAAGACAGTGGTTTCATAGGGAGAGTTTGGGACTTATATAATGCTTGATAAATAAGGACACGGACGTTTTACTTTCACGCAAGTCAGTTCGAAGAGAAATGGTATGATGTCTCAATCCATTAATCATATGTATTTTGATATTGCTGAAAGGTTTTCTATTTATGTAATGTTTTCTTTTATATGTTTAATGTTTTCTCTTTAACTTATATTGTTGTATAGTATTACTGATTGAAAAAAATGTTCATGGAAGAGTAAACTGTAATGATATATTGTTTTCGAGAACGTTAAAGAAAACATGAACTCTCTCTCTCTCTCTTATATATGTTCTTTTTTTCCCCAGTTCACACATCAGTCTTCTTCCTCCTCGTCGTCTTCCTCTTCCTCCTTCCGTCGCCCCCCGCCGGCAATATCTTTCACCAGAGACATTTAATATAAGGGCGTCTCATGCTTCACGAAATCGGGGCGGGAAAAATGTTCGTGAAATTTCAATTTACTCACAATCATAACTCAGACGTTTTGATCTCAGGAATGTTATACTTTCTATTAATACTTAACCTTGTCTTATTTTATTTTTACAACAGCTTAAGCAAAGAAAATACCCTCTTATATACCAGTTTCATATTATTTTAAGCTTCCAAATATTACGTAAAGGAGAAAACTGTTTAAACCTAACTTACTAATATTTCTAAAGCCGAGGAAAACTTTCACTACCACGTATGGAAAGGAGACAAAAGCCACCACCACCATCACCACCTCTCCCCTTCCGTCCTCTCTTCCTCTCATCCCTTCTTCACCCCCTTCCCGCCTCTCTCCTTACCCTCACTGCATCCCTTCCCTCCCCACCCCTCGCCCTCCTCCCCTCTGTAGAAGCCTATAAGAACAGCGGGTCTCTCAGGCGTGAGGAACTTGCTCATCTGTCTTCCTCCTCCCTCTAGACAGCTCCGTTGAATTATTGCTCACTGGAATTCCATAACTCATTTGCCTAACGCGACACCGCCTGACGAGTAGACGGAGAACTTTCCAATGGTGTAGGTTATGAGATGGCGAGGGAGGGCGGCCGGGGTGACAGGTGAAGAGGGAAAGAGAGAGGAAAATAAGGAAAAGAGGACTATGTAGAGAGAGAGAGGAAGAGAGGGAAAGGATGGAGAGGAAAGAAGGGGAAAAGTAATGGAAGAGGAAGGAGAAAGAGGGAGAAAAATAATGAAGGAGTGAAAGAAAATAGATAGCTTTAGATAGATAGACTGAGAGAGAGAAATGCACTTACACCAAAAAAAAAAAAAAGTTGTCATCAGTAAATAAAAAAGAATAAAAAAAGAACGCAAAAAATATGAGAAAACAAAGGCAACAGTTAGTTCATACACATACTTCTCCTTAACACACACACACACACACACACACACACACACACACACACACACACACACACACACACACACACACACACACACACACACACACACACACACACACACTCCTTCCCCTTCAAGGTGTACCCAAGTTGTTGCTCCTCTCACGCCGCTCACGCCCACACCATGCAGCACCTCGAAGCCACGTGGTTTTGTTGACATTGTTCTCACGCCCCTTTCGCTTACCTGAGCTTACCTGTTATCGTCTCGAAGCGAGATAGTGAAGGTATAAACTCCCCTTTATAGAAAGAAAAGATAGAAATGTGATACTGATAACTAGTTCCACAGTCCATAAAAATAGTCAAAGTTGATACATTTTTTTCATAGTTTAAAAGAAAGTTGTAACGTAACATGAAATTCAACTCACAGCTAAGAGAAACGATGCATGTGTTACCTTTATTTATGGGCTTCTGTTTTAGATTGTTAAGGCATATCTACTCGTCCTCGTCGTCCTCGTCATCGCCCTCGCCTTCCTCCTCCTCTTCCTCCTCCTCCTCCTACTCATCCTTGTCCTCCTTCTCCTCCTCATTCTCCTCTCCCTCCTCCTCTTCAACCTATAACCCCCCATCCCCCCCCACACCCACTGCACCCCCCATGCTTCATACCGCCATCACACACACACACACACACACACACACACACACACACACACACACACACACACACACACACACACACACACACACTTAACCACCTCTCCACATACACATACACTTCACCCACATAACCCCCCCCCCCCCACACACACACACACATACACACAAACCTGATCATAATATACAGCATTTTCCATCATCAGCTTCACCATTAATCTTTCGCTCCCAATATAGGAGCGTGCAGCGCCGAGAGGAGAGGAAGAGGCGGCGGCGAGAGGGGAAGAGGGGAAGCGAGTTAAGGAAAATTGGTAACTCCTGGAAATAGTGAAGAATGGAGAGAGAGAGAGAGAGAGAGAGAGAGAGAGAGAGGGAGAGGGAGAGGGAGAGGGAGTGAAATTAGCAGTACTTCGATATAATAAAAAAAAGGATATACTGACACAAAAAATTAAAATCATATTATATTCAAGTAAAATTAGAAATAGTGGAGCAAAAAATAAAATAACGTAGAAATATACAACTTTAATAAACGTTAAACAAAATCATTCATATAAAAATCCACATTAAAAAAAAAATCCCTAGAAAAACTCAAAACACTTTCAAAATTTACCACATTACAAAAACACGCCCTTCAAGCTAAACAACAACAACAACAAAAAAAACAGAGTTGGTGGGTTTGGTAAATGTTCTGAATAGGAGAGAGCTTAAAAGTAGGGGGGGGGGGGGAATAGAGAGAGGGGGGAGAGAGGGGGGGAGAGGATAGAGAGAAAGAGAAACCCCAGGCCGGGAAAATAGTAGAGTACCCCATAGATTTTCCCTCGAGCAATAAATCAAGAGAAATTCATAAATCCTGGGCGCAGTGGCGACCTCTGTGTTCCTCCAGACTTAGATGGATCTGTTTACACCGCCAGATTGAAGTTTGGGCTCGATAATCCATCAGAGAAGGGGTCGCGTCCCCCTCTTTAGCCCCCCTCTGTCCCCCCTTCTCCTCGCCCTTCACCCGCCCCTACCTCCCTTCCCTTCCCTCTTTTCCTTCTCTCCTCTTTATTTTCTTTTTTAGCTCCCCCCCTCCCCCTGTATTACCCTTACTTAACCTATTCCCCCTCCCTCGCCCTTCTTCCATCCCGACTTCCCTTCCATGTTTCCCTTCTCTTCTCTGCTTCTCTACATATCTTCTATTCGTTTTTTTTTTTTCTTTGCGTCCCCTCTTTACCCCCTCTGTCCCCTCTCCTCCTCGTCCTTCTCCCTCCTCCTCTCCCCTACCGCACTTTCCTCTTTCTTTTTTTCTCTCTCCTTTCTGTATTTTCTTTTGGTGTTGTTCATTTTTTTTCCTTGCTTAACCTATCCTCTCCTCAGCTCTTTTACCCCTCTCCTGTCTCCTTCCCCTCATTCCCTTCCCTTCTCTTCTTCTCTTTTCATCTTCTTTTCCTGTCCTTATTTTTTTCCCTTCCTTAATCTACCCACCCCTCATCCCTCCCGTATCTCTCTTCCCCTCTTTCCTTTCTCTTTTCTCCTCTCTCTATCCTTTTTATCTTCCTCCTCTTTTCCCCTTCAGCCATTTTTTCTCTTTATTTCTCTTCTTATCTTTCCATTTTTCCTGCCTCCCATCCTTGTTTCAGTAGGCTTATACAAACTCCCTTCGCCGTCTTCCCCTTCTTAAGTTATTCTCTCCTCAGTTTTTTCCTTTTTTTTTTTGTAGCATCATCATTTCCTATCGCCTTTTTTATCCCGGTCTTTTCTTTCCCTCTCTCTGTCTCCCCTTCTTCTTCTCTTCCATTTATCTTTTCTTAGAGATTTTTTTTTCCCTTCTCCCGTCTCCGGCTCCTCCGCTACTCCCTCCTCCCTCCGTTCCCCGTCTCTCTCCCTTCTTCTCACTCTGTCCCTCTTCCTCTCCCTCTCTTCTCCCTCCCTCCCTGTCCCTATCCACCTCCCCACCTTTCAAGGCTTCACGCTAAACTTTTCCCTTCCTCCTTCCCTGTTGTTCTTATTATCGTTATTGTTGTTATTATTATTGTCATTTTCATTATTTTTACTTATTATTTTTTGCTTTGTTATATGCTTTACTTTGTTTCTTTACCTCACACACACGAACTTGATGTGTAATATAGCTTTTAAATGTCAAAGAGATATAGACACCCAAGGAAAGTTTCGATTTTTCCCATAAGTATTGAAAGAGAATAGTTACCCATGATATAGAAAACGGGAGATCAAGCTGTATTGATTTTTTTTGCCCCCACACACTGCTCGCGCTATCTTCAGGCTTTATCGTACTTAAAGAAACTGGAAATATTATCTGGTTCTGAAAAATGTATATATAAAATCACCTCCTGAGTAAAGAATTATAAACCGAAAAGAAACATTGAATTTTCTCTTTTCGCGTCATAAAAGAGCGTCTCATATCAACAAACGCTGACTCTTCTTACCTGATGTTACGTAACCTTAATGGATTTCCTGGTAATGGTGGGAAAAAGCAGGAAAACACTATAGCAGGAGCAGGAATCTTGTCATGTACCTTTTGTGTCTTCAATACTTGTTCCTTTTTACTGAGTCATTTTTCCATGCCTTATTTTTTTCTCTTTCCCTTCGTCCGTTCGTACGTTCGTTCGTTCCTTCTTTCCTTTTAGTTTCTTCATTTTTATTACTTCCTTGGTTTCTTTTTTTCTGCCATTTTTCCTCTCTTCCTTTTTCCTCTTTGCCTTCCTCTCATCCTTCTCTACTTTCCCTCTATCCTTACTTTCATCTCGCCTGCTCTCTGACATCCTTTTTGTCTCTCTATCCCTCCTTCCTTCTCTCTTCTACCTTCTTTTATCCACATATTCTTCTTGTTCCTCCTTTCCTCCATTCCACTTATTTCTCTCTTCTTTCTTTCAACTTTCCATCCCTATTATACCTCCTTCCTTCCTTCCTTCTTTCTCTTTTATTCCTTCCTTTGTTTCCCGTCCTTATTCCTCTTTGGTCCTCCATGTGTCTGTCCTCTTCGTCATCCTTCCGGTATAGCGAGGCGTGACTTTCGTTCTGTTGCTTCTCCTGACGGTGTGTGACGGAGGCGGCGCGTTAGGCTGGGACACGGCGGCCAATGTTGCGTCGCTCTCTAGTTTGGTAATGGGTTCAGCCTTTCTACTTCTTGTTCATGTTGTTCTTCTTTTTTATTGTTCTTCTTAGTGTTGCTGGTCTTGTTCGTGTTCTTCTAATTTATTTTTTATTGTTCTTGTTCATCTTGTTCTTTTTTGTTCGTGTTTTCTTCCTTTTCATCATCTTGTTCTTCTTGTTTTTCTTGTTCTTATTTTCAATCTTGTTCCTGTTCTTCTTATTCGTGTTCTACTTGTTCTTAATTTTGTTCTTGTCCTTGTTCTTTTCATCTTCTTTTTCTTCACATTCCCCCTCCTCGTCTTCCTTGTCCTCGTCTTCTCCTCCTCCTCCTCCTCCTCCCCTCTCCCTCCCTACATACATTATCACCTCCCACATCGTCCGTCATCTCCGTCTCAATCTTCTCGCTTCTCTGCCTCTTCCCAGCTTAATTCTGATTCTTATAGCAGTTTTTTCCCTCGTTCTGATTATATCTGGCCCAGCCTTTCCACCCTTATCTTCCTCTCCTCGCTCCTTCTCCCCGGCCATTCCTTTCTTCAAACATTTTTTCCTCAATGAACTCTCGTAGACTCTTGAAGTGAGAGAGATAAAAAAATACAGATGATAAGGTGTTGAAAGGAAAATTTTCTGATGTAAGGAATAATCTTGTATAGGTATCAGTGATTGGAGGTGTGATAAAGGGATATGATAATTAGTTTTATTTTTGTATTTAGTCCAGGAGTTAGTAATGACACCTGGAGACTTAATTTATGGGTTAATAGGAAAATAGTTAAGGGCACTGATAACAACGGATTAATTGAGGGAAACTGATGTATACATATATTTGAAACCGATACTGAATTGTTTGCCATAAAATTTTAACGACATCGTGTTTGGAAGGGAATGCAATTATTACTCATACTCAAGGCTTTGTTTTATGAGAAGATGAAGGACTTGAATGCGATAAAGGAACTAAATAAATAAACTTGTTAACGAGTATAAACAATCAGGAGCTCGGGACGGCACGAATATAAAAAAAAGACAAAAGACAAAAGCGACCACCACCATCAACAGAAAAAAAAGTCCTGTCTCGGTGCATAATCTCGCAGCGCCACTCGGCATTCTAAAATATGTAATCCCGCCATCAGTGTATCGGCGGTGAGGGCTGGCAGGGAGCACTGATGGATCGAGGGGCCCCGGTGGTATCGTGTCTTCCGTCCTCCTTATCCCTCTTCTTCATTTTCACACTCGCCTGATACTATCGCCGCGCCCTGACAGCCGAAGATGACAAACCCGTGACGGCGAACCACCGGGCGAGTGTCAAAACAGAATCACCACCAACTTTTACGGAGCGAGGTAGCGGGTATGTGTCTCCCTCCCTCCCGGCAGATAATGAAGGGAGATAAGCCCCGATGGCCTCTACTGCAGGGCGCCACAAGGGTCAGTCTGGCCAGGAGTCGCAGATAGTGTTATTGAGGGTGGGTGTTTTTTTGGGGCGCCGAGAGATTGGGACTAATGGTGAGATGGGACAAAAACTTGATCTCGCTTCTCCTGCCTCCGCTTCGTATGGGAGATGAGGAATGCGATTGAGGACGTCTCCGGCCCCCGTGCAGACCAGATTACCGGTCCATTAAACCCGTGCCGATGAGCCTAATTAGTGAAGTGCTGACCTTGTGAGTGTTGGTTCCTCCGCGTGATGGATGGGCGGTCAGGGCGCGGCTGGACCGGTCTTACTTTCGGTCTCGTATTCCTGTGGAGTAAGCAAAATCCGCCTCGATAAGTGGTCTTAATTAGTGTACGCGAGTGGACCAGAATGTTTCGTCCCTTACTGGACTTGTTTGTGGGTGTCTGGGTGTCTGTGTGGGTGTGGGTGTACCTGTGCATTATGTAGTGGAAAGTTAACACCTTCATACCTGTTGTGTAGTTAGTTGAAAGGTGTTGTTGTTTTCCTGTATGTAAGGTGTAGGTGTTCTGAGCAATTATCTGTCGCTTTATTTAAGATCATAGTTTAGTTAAGGAAAAAAAATGTTTCATTATTATAGTTTCAAGGTCTGTCATTACCGGATCGATCCTCCACGTTGCTGTCGCGAATTCGTATGTGATCAATAATGTCCGAGGGTTGTGTTTATTGATTTCTCTACCACGGGAAGTTTTCAAGTATTGTTTGCCTCAGTACTGTTTAAGATATAATTGTAACATGCATTCAAGGTTTCGATCCATCTCTGTCATTCCGGCAGTCACTCAATCAGTCTTTCTTTTTGGCTATCTCACTATTTTTTTTCTTTCTTTTTGTGGGTATGTGTGTGTGTGTGTGGGGAGGGGGGGGAGAAGTGTGTGTGTGTGTGTGTGTGTGTGTGTGTGTGTGTGTGTGTGTGTGTGTGTGTGTGTGTGTGTGTGTGTGTCTGTCTGTCTGTCTGTCTGTCTGTCTGTCTGTCTGTCTGTCTGTCTCTCTCTCTCTCTCTCTCTCTCCCTCCTAACCCCTCCCTCCCCCTCTCTCTCTCTGGGTTCAGCTGAGGTGGCATGGCGCTGGTCGCGGGGGTGTTACTGCGGGCCGGAGATGATGTAGTGCCTCGCCTGATTTATCGTGGTTAATCTGAATGCAATCTCTACATCAAATTGAGCGGCAAAAGCAATTTACATACACCGGCCTGTGATGTGTGGTCATGATTAGGGCAGCCCAGTGAGTTCTTGAGCATCCCTTTACCCTCTCTCTATGTGCTCAGTAGATCTGCTTCTGAGGGGGAAGGGGAGGGGGGGGGATAGATTTTCCAGCAGAAGGTGGATTTTTCTTTTTTTGGTTTTAAAGGTAGTTCAACAGGTAATTGTGTGACTTATTTTATCATTTTTCTAGTCCCATTATTATTTATTTTATTGTTATCGTTATTGTAGTAGTAATAGCAATAGTAGTAGTGGTATTTGTAGTAGTAGTTGTTGCAGCAATATCAGCAGCATAAGAGGTAGCTATGATAGTCTTAACACTTTTCATTTTCGCAACAGCCCTTCGCTCTGAAAATCTTATACTGAAACTCTGGTCTCTTTCCACGCGTTGGGTTTTGTCCGTCTGGCTGCAGTGTGTGTGTGTAGCCGCAGGATCGGCCGCCTCACCCACGAGCACCACGTCAAAATATACACCAGCTCCGGCTTGGGTTGCGTCACATTAGCATCGAAGCGACTCTGGGCACGTAAGGCATTTGGTAGCGCCCTGGTGGTGGTGGTGGTGGTGCACTCCCTTCCTCTCCCTCTTCCACATCCCCATGAATATTGAGGGGATGAAAACCTACGTGTGTGTGTGTGTGTGTGTGTGTGTGTGTGTGTGTGTGTGTGTGACTATCTGTTGAGAGGGACAAGGTATACAAGGGAAAAAACAAATGTATCAGTAGTTTTTGTTTCTATAGTTTCCTCATCGGTATGGTATTTATGTGATCAAACTGTTAGCCTTGGTCTGGATGGTAAGGTAGAGATTCATTAAGCCGAGAATAAAGTTGAAGTTCCATATTATCCATGACGTGTTAGTTTACTTGTATCATCTTCAGATTTCATTGCTCTTCATGAGAAATTACGATGACTAAGTGGACCAGGATAGACTTGATTTTTACGAGCGAGTATAATAGAACTTAAACTATCCTTAAATGAAGCCCCAAAAACCTCAACTCACTCATAACTTTCCTATCGAATTTCAAGCTTTCATAAACACACACACAAAAAAAAACAATCCTCATAATAGAAAGTCACATCATAACTTTCACTCATCTATGAACCTCCATATAAAGAAGAGGACCAGGCGGAGGAGGACCAAGACAACAGACAAACAAACAAACAAAGCAACGTGGAGAATGCCAGGGTAGGGAATGGGCGGGGGTGGGGTGGGGGGGTAGGGTAGCGAGATTCGGGGTTTATGGTGCCCCGAGGGTGGGTATGGTAGCTATGGAGGGAGGGAGACACAGAGGAAAGGAGGGAGAAAGGGAGAAGGAGGGAAGAGGCGGAGAGGAGGGTAATACAGACTCCACTTCTGCATCCCAGCTGTACCCACGTCTTCCCTCTCCTCTTCCCCTGCCTCTTGATTCAGTTCTTTATTCTTCTTTTTCGTTTTTCTTCTTCTTTTATTATTATTATTGTCATCATCATTATTATTTCTTCTTCTTCTTCTTCTTCTTCTTATTCTTATTATTATTATTATTATTATTATTATTATTATTATTATTATTATTATTAGTAGTAGTAGTAGTAGTAGTAGTAGTAGTAGTATTATTATTTTTATTATTATTATTATTATTATTATTATTATTATTATTATTATTATTATTATTATTATTATTATTATTATTATTATTATTATTATTATTATTATTATTATTATTATTATTATTTTTATTATTATTATTATTATTATTATTATTAGTAGTAGTAGTAGTAGTAGTAGTACCAATCTTATTTTTATTTCTATTCCTATTCTTCTTATTATTATTTGTAGTAATTATTACTATTATTTTTATCATTGTTTTATTAGTATTATTAATTTTATAGTAATTATTATTGTTACTGTATTATTCATTGTCATCATTTTTTTCATTATGCTTTTGCTGCCGATGATGTGGATGATTACTGTATATTCATTATCATTATTTATTATTATTATTATTATTATTATTATTATTATTATTATTATTATTATTATTATTATTATTATTATTATTATTATTATTATTATTATTATTATTATTATTATTATTATTACTATTATTATTATTATTATTATTATTATTATTATTATTATTATTATTATTATTATTATTATTATTATGACTTTTTTATAATTATTAGTATTAGTATTACTGTTATGATTATTATTATTATCATTAGTATTAGTATTATTGTCGTTATCATCAGCATTAAAAGTATCATTATTTTTATTATTGTTCCTTTTATGATATTTTTTTTTCCTTTTAATTCTCCCAAAACACACTCCACCCAAACATCACCCCCTGCCCCCCCCTGCCTTTCGTCCAGTAATGTCCCTGCGTGTCACCCTTCCCGTCACACCTGCTCATCCCTCCCTGGCTCCTCACCCTTCGCCTCACCTCACTCACCCTTTCACGACCAGGACGAGGCTTAACTCCCTCGATCAGACCAGCAGCGGCAGGAAACTTGGGCTCCCTTCCCGATAACTCTCTCCAAAGCATTTCGTTCAGTAACTTTCATAAATAGAAATAAAACCGTCCAACGTAAGTAAGAAAGTAATTTATCATCCTCTCTTAATGGAACATATAAACGAGTTCAGGAATGACGGATCTAAAGCGGGAAATCTGAACAGGAAGGAGGGAATAAAATTGTTTCCCTCCGTGTTGTCCCCCGGCGAGGGTCGTGGGAGAGCGCGGCTGCCCTCAGGAAACAGCCAATGCTAATCCCCCGTCAATTGACTTGTTTTTAAGCATAGAGGCAATAAAACCGCGGGGGTCCTCCACTACCCTTGTGGGACGCCGCTTGTTTGTCAGAAATTTGTAGCGTTTTGTGCGCCAGTGTTTGTAAATAGTGAGACAGAGTGATGGATGGCCGAGCACTGAAGGCTTACACGCGGCAGGAAGATAACTTATAATTATTTAGGTCACAGACAGGCTTGAACAGTTATTTATTGCGTATTTGTGTACCGCTTAGAGGGGCGGAACCTTTGAGGAGGAGTGTAGCTTTCACCTTTCAGCTGTCATGACATTTGTATTCTCGGTGTTTTAAAGGAAGCAATTGAATTATGCTCTTTGTTTGCTGTACTCGGCTACTTCAGTATCTCAAAATGTAAGAATTATGGCCCATCCGCACCACTGAGTGACAGTCGGCATTGTAAGGTTGGAGTCGTCTCTCGTCATGCTTACCGATGCCAGGCGTGACAGGCAAGAGAAAGTTTATGATCAAATATTTCCACATCGTGAGAAACAAGAAACAATTATGTTTGTAAAGAATGACATGAAGTAAGTGCGTGTAGTACTAAATTTACGGCTCTAAGGAAATGTATGAAGTTACGTATATGTAATTAGACAACGAGGAGATATAAAATTGCTGCTTACTCATTTGTTTATTTACATTTATTTATTTATTTTATCTGTTATTTGCAATTGTAACTTACGCAACTGTTATTATGTGTGCTTTTTCAGTTATCAATTCATTAATTAATTTATTTTACTGTTTACTATTTCATTAGATAATTTATACATTCATTTAGAAAGCTACACCGACACAGTCTTTCTGACATTTGCCTAATATTTCAACTTAAGTGATTATTAATTTTAAATGCGAGGAGAAAAGCTCCCTGATATACCACACGCATTTACCTGTGATTCATTACACCCATCACTCACCCGCACGCTGCCGCTCATTCATGTATTAGCCGCTCGTTGGCCGCGTGATGCACGGAAAATAAATAGATACTCCTGCAAATACATTCCAGCCCGGCCAGACACGTAGGCGAGGCACACCGAACACAAACACACACAAACACACAAACACATACACACTCGTACTTACTCATGCTCGCCTTATCTTGCCCGCCTTCTTGCACTCTTATTCCCCAAACGTACACACAAACACGCCCACACAGACGCACATAACGCGGCCCTTATTAGCCTTTCACCTTCTCTTATGGCCGAGGGAGCGTAATTAATGACGACATAAATAACCATTATGGGTGTAAGATTGGCGTGGCGGGGCAGGGCGACCCGAGGACCTCTTTTGCACCTACTACACGAGGCCCTTAATTGCTATTTGATGATCCAGGGCACCGAGGAGGCCAGGAGGAGGAGGCCTCGGGTTACTTGCCTCGGGCGGTGGGAGAAGGAGGAGGAGGAGGAGGAGGAGGAGGAGGAGGAGTAGGAGGAGGAGGAGGAGGAGGAGGAGGAGGAGGGATCAGATGGTCGATGCCTTTAAACCAGGAGGCAATACAAGTGCAATTTTCTGTTATTATTTTTATAAGTGGCACGCTGTTTGTTGTCCCCATATCCACCATATTGATTTTCTCTTCTGCAGCTTTGTTTGTTTGTCTGTTTTCTCTCATATTTCTATTTTTTCTTTTTTTTCTTCTTTTCTTGTCCTTGTTCTTGTTCTTCTCATTTTTGCTCCTGTTTTTTTTTTGTTTTTGTTCTTTCTTTTTCACCTTTTAGTTCATCGTTCTGCCATAAACGTCACAGCAAGTCAACTAGACGGCAATGACTTCAGTTCCCATAGTCCATTATATTTGTGCGTGCCATTGAGTTCACCTTTTAAATTACTTATTACTTGTTTGCAAGAAAAGAAATTGGATATTCCCAGTATTCCCGTTTTCTAGAGGCACAACCTACCTTTTTATTTTATTCCAGGTGAGACTCGTGTGGGCGGTGCTTGCGGGCGTGTGTGTGTGCGTGTGCGGGGGGCAGGCACGGCGCACGAGACACAGCCAGGTAATGTCAGTAGACTCTGCGCTCATAAGTGGCTCGTATATCATGCTTTAAGAGTTACAAATGGCCTATCTAAACATTTGCACATGTACCTACACACACACACATCCATCCAACTACACTTGCATTTTGTTATCTGATGTATATATCATCGTTGCCGGCTCCCAGGACGTCTCTAAACGGTGTCTTTGCGATGTGGTATATTTATCAATTCCAGGAATGCGGTTTAGATTGTTTTTAATGGCACTGCCCAGTCGTCCCTCCCACACACACACCTCACCCACCTCCCCCTCGGCCTCTCCCGGACCTCCCCTAGGGCTGAGGCACATGGGAGGGGGAGATGACAGGGGAGGGCTTGAGGAGGGGGGCGAGGAGGGGAGATGAGGGAGCGGACCTTGTCGTGGTCACGGTAATAGTGTCGTTTTTATTATTCCTCCCCGCGATGCTTATCTGCCTCGGTGCGATGTGTGTGTGCAGGCCAACTTTTTTATTTTACTTTTTTTACTTTATTTGTGGCTACCTGCAAGGAAATATGGGAATAGAGTTGGTGCTAAAATAAAATAAAAATATCATCTTCTAGTATTTACCAATATATCAACGACAATAAGTGTCTATCATAGTCAATCAGCTTCAAGGAACATATTTTTTAAGTAATCTTTAATATGGTAGACCTTCTCAAACATGTCATGTATCGATCATTTATACTGGTAGTGTTATTAAAGCATTTTCCATGGATATATTTTCTGTCCTTATACTTTGCATTACCATATTTTCCATTCTCTAAGTACGTAATCCCGTCATATTCTCCCTAAAATACTTGGCTGCGGGGAGGGTGAGAGAGGGTGGTAGGGATGTATAGGCGCCAATCCTGACAGCCGAGGTTTGAGTTTTTGACATTTTGACGGGCGGGCGGGAGGGACGCGGGCGACCACAACAAGGGCGTGGGTGGGAGACGGGGCGCGGCGTCGGTGGGAACCAGGCCGCGGAGTGACGTTTGTGTGTATTCCATAAATTAAAAGGTGAATTCCTACGACACCATAAAAAGAGAGAGAGAAACACGCATAGGACTAGAGGAGGGAGGGATGGAGATGGGTGAGAGAGGGAGGGGGAGAGAAGGAGACAGACACAAACACACAGACACACACACAGAGGGAGATGAGGCTTGTATATCTTGGGAGTCAGTGGAAGGAACTCGGTGAAGGCAGCAACTTCCTTATACAACACGGTCAGTGAAGTTTGCCATTTGTTTTGCCGGTCTCCAGGAGCGAGGGCAACGGTCTGTGTGCGTGTAGGTATATACGTATGTGTGCATTAGTGTGTGTGTGTGTGTGTGTGTGTGTGTGTGTGTTATAATATGTCCGAGTGTTGTATATATATGTTCCTTCCATTGCCTTGTCTGTCTCTCCTCCAGTCAGTGTTTCTATATTAATACTCGTGATTATTTTTAACATAGAGACTCGATTTATTATGTCGTGTGATGAATAGTTTATATCGTGTTGGCGTCTCGTGGTTCGCCTCGATTGCTTTGGGTACATAAACGCGGCCGCATCTGCCTCGCATTACCATAAATTCTTGGACTGAGTGGGTTTTAGTTAACAATTTTTTCGCTTATGAACAGATCCATCACCGAGGTATTGAACGTGGAGTATAATCAATGCGCAAAGTAGTGAGTAATCGATCTGTGCTAAACAAAATCGCAAGCAATCAAAAAGGAACGTCGGGAGGAGGAGGAGCAAGGAAGACAATGGCAGCCCTTCAGCCACGCCGCGTCGTCAACATTTATTCCGCTCAAGTTTCTCTGTGGCTTTTATTTTTGCAACGGGAGAGGGCAGAAAATAGACAGACCGGGAGCCAAAAAAGAAGAAACTCTAGACACTGCGGCCAAAACTAAGACACCTGAAGAATATTAAAATCGAAAGGTGTATTTTTGCTTTCTTCTTGAATTAAAAAAAAGTAAAAGGGGGGAATATTAGAGTATAAGAAAGTTCCATTCAGGCTTTACCACTCTTAAAATTATTCAACGAAGTAAAATTTTAATACTATCGAAGAATAAAAGAAAAAAAACTTATGCACTTCTCAATTTCTATTCAACCTTTCTCTTTCCTTGCATGATCCCTCTTCCCCTTCTTCGTCTTTTTAGCTGCTTTCACATTTCTTTTCCATCTTTTCCTCCTGTTCCTTCTCCTCCCTCTCCTTTTTAATATCAATCAACAAAAAAGACAAAAAAGCATATCATTCACCATCCCTCTTCAACCTTTCTCTCTCCCTGAATGGCCTCCTTTCTTCCTCAATTTCTCAGCTGTTTGTCCCACTTCTCCTTCTTCTCCTCCTTCTCCTCCTTTCTCTTTACTTGCCTGGCCCCCTTTCTCCTTCTTCGTCTTCATATCTGCATGCCCCCCTTTTCCATCCTCACCTCCTCCTCTTCCTCCTCCCGTTCTCCAGTTGTTTATCTGGTGTTCACTTATGACTTCTTAATGCCACACAAACCCGGCTGTCACCCTCTTCACGGCCGCTCCATCATCATAATCGTGTGTTTACTCGGCGAACGAGGCGGCGGAGAAGCTGACGGAGGGCCGCGCTGTCCAACACTCGATCAGTCTTCCTCCTGAGGCCGCGGGGAGGGAGGGGAGAGGGGGTGGAAAGGGTAAGGGGCGGGAGGCAGGCTGGTTTCATGGGATGTTTTTAAAAGGGAAAGATTTGCAAAGATGGATTAAGAAGGAAAGCTCTGAGTGTGTACGTTTTAGTGTGTGAGTGAGTGGGAAGGTGTAGTTTTGAGGTGACTGGATGTATGAGGTTATATTCATGGGTAGGATTTCATAGTTGTTTAGAAGCTTGAAAACGGGTTGTGCTTTTCATATTTTACTTTTATATATATATTGTTCATGCACGTTAATATGATTTTAATTGTGTTAGCATGAAATACGTTATGCAAGATATGTAAAAGGATGAAAACAACAAAATAGGAAAATTATGAAGTTCGTTTAGCTTTATTTTATCTTGGGACACAAAAATAAATATTGAACACGCCTTAGTTTGCCCAGCTGATAAACAAGTTCTCAGGACCTGCCACGCTTAGACCAACTTATCTTTTGCTGTTTTTTCTCACCAAAGTAAGAAAAAGTGACAATGAGGACTCGAGATCAAGTCATTTCTCTCTTCTGATAAGCCCTTCTTACCTCTATTCGAAAGAAGTGTCCTCGGAGGCTAACACTTGTGACAGGAACACGTGATAACTTGGGCCTAATCGTCATGTCCTCCCGTCGCGGCAATACGAGTTACCGTCCCACTACACGAGGCTTCCACGCTCATTACACTCAGCAGAGAAGGAGGAGCATGGCTAGTGTCTGCTCAAGAAATGACTAACGACTCTCTGAACTGAGGGTCAAATCCGTGAGTCTGAGGGTGTTGTCTGCAATGCCTCGCCATGGTGTTGTATTGTGTTTAGTATTGCAGGTGCTGAAGCCGGTTTAATGGGTGTTCTTAGGGTGTTGCTGGAGTTGCTGGTGGTTTAGTGTTGCTTTTAGTATTCGAAGTGCTGCAGGTGGCTCAGTAGGTGTTCTTTAGGAGTGTTATTGGTGTTCTGAGGATACAAAGACAATGGGTGTTTCGTATAGTGGAGTTGTATTGCGTTTAGAACTGAAGATGCTGCTGGTGCCTTGGTGGGTGTTCTTTGGGTGTTACGGGTATTCTGGGGTGCGCACAAAGACAAAGGGTGTTCCTCAGTGTGTGTCTTGGCACTGCTGAGGCGCTTAACCGGGCCACTGAGAGTCTTTCCTCGCCGTAAAAGGAATGCGTACAAATCGATTCGTGGGCCGCGTGACGGACGAGCCTCACACACGCACGCAGGAATAATCACACACCTTTCTCTCGGCTCCTCCTGACCATAGACGTGTATTTGCATATGATAAGCAGAATTGTTATGATGCAGCTTTATTCAGACGGTAACTGGGCGTGTAATGAGTAGTGTGTGTGAATTTGCATGAGATTTTTATGTTAGTTTTTTTTGTGTGATGGATGCTCAGTGTTTTTTCGTCTGGTTCTTAAGAGATTGTAAGTAGAGAAAATTACTGCAGCTGCTTCAGTAGTTCGTGATCAGTGTGGACAAGCATTTATTAACGAAGTATCATATTTTATTTTATTTTGAGTTATTAGCATTATTATTATCGTCATTATTATTTTTCATGCGTCAGTATCCTCCTTCTCCCTCTCCTCCTCCAACACCTTTTCCTCCTCCTTCTTCCTCACCTCTTCCTCTTCCACTTTCTCCATATCATCATCTTCCTCTTCCTCCTCCTCCTCCTATTTCCCCTCTCATCATGATCAACATCACCATTCATCTCATGTTCATAAGTGGAGTATATCGTTTTCATCACCTATAAAGAAAAAAGATCAAAAAGGAAAGAAATGAAAGACTAGCAAGAGCAGGTAGAGGCCGACAGGTAAACGCCACTCACCTGCCCGTCAATAACACGTCATAAATCTCCTTCAGTAACACACCTGAGCGCCGAACACCTGGACACACTTGACCCTTCACCTGGACACCGAAATCACGACTCAGGGGTATTGGGGAAAGCTGAGGGGGGGGGAGGAAAGGTTAGGTAAGGGGAGGGGAAGGGTTGAGGAGAGTTGGTGGCCGGGGAGAGGGGGAAGGGTAGGGTTGAGGGGGGTGAGGGGTGAGGTTTTATGTTGAAGGTCACGGAATTGCAGTGCCTAAGGGCGTGTTTATGTCTCCTTGTCTCTGTTTAGGGGATACGAAAGTAAATCATGAGAGGGACAGAGAGTGATTGTGTGTGTAAGGCCATCTGGAAACTGTCGCTCGCCCTCCTTTCTTCCTTTTCTTCCTCCTCCTCTTCCTCTTCCTCTGTACTCCTTCCTAACTCCTCCGATTCCCCTTCTCTTCTTTGTTTTCTTGTTTCTCTGTTTCTTTTCCTCTCTCTTTATTTTTTTCTGCATCTCCATGACCATTTATTATTATTATTATTATTATTATTATTATTATTATTATTATTATTATTATTATTATTATTATTATTATTATTGTTCCCCTCCTCTTCCTCCTCCTCCTTCCCTCCAATCCTTCTCTTCCACCTCCTCCTCCTCTTCTTCTTGCTTCTCCCCTCTTACCCTCTTTTTTAGTTCACATTTTTTCCTTCCTTCCCTTCCCTTCTCTCTTCTTTCTTTTTTATTCTTTTTTTTTATGTTGTTACTCTCCTGACCTCATATTTCTTTCCTCTCACCTTTGACTCGCGTAAGCCAAGCTCGCCATCCATCACCTGTATCTATCTTGTATATAATGGCTCGTTTAACTTCACTATGTTGAATTATTGTTATTGTTTCTTGTACAGTTGTATCCATAATCAGGCGGGAAATTTATGTTTCCCGAAAGATGCACGGACACGAAAGCGTAGGAAGGTTAAGGGGGTGAGAGAGAGAAAAACGATGAGGAGAAGGAGAGAAGGAGAGAGAGAGGGAGGGAAAGGGGAAATGAGAGGAGGTAAGAAGGAACCGCAGCAGTGTCGTATGGAAGGTTTTTGATCAGAGTCGTGGAAGAATAAAACAAAGTAGAGTATAAAAGAGAAGGAAATATGATGCATCCAACAATATCTCAATTATCTGTAGGAAAGAAATGAAGACAAAAAAAAAGCAAGAAATCCGGGAGAGGGAGATTTTTTTATTTATTATTATTAAAAAAAAAAATTTTACACCAGAGGAGTCCGTTCAAGGGCATACAAAAAGGGAACAAATATGAAAAAAAAGCCCGCTATTCACTGCTCCATATTTTTACCATATATTTCCAACTTGCTGACCAACTGAATTAGAGACTGACCGACTGGCTGAGTGGGCGGCTTACTTACTCACTCACTCAGTCACTCACCCACGCACTCATATAAGAATGGCACACAAGATACAGACAGACACTCAAGTACACAAACTGACGTACTCACTCACTCTTACACTCAGTCATTCACTCACTTCTTCACTCACTCATCTACTCACACAAACATAGACAGACAGACAGACAGACATAGCACAAACTCCCTAAGACTCTTCCACTTCCTCCTCCTCCTCTCTCCTTCCCTGCCCACACTCCCTCCCTCCCTCCCTCATTCACACCCTCACTTCCTCACACTTTCCATCGTCTTCTTCCCTTCCTTCCTCTCTCCCTCATCCACTCCCTCTCACTCCCTCACTCTTACGTCCATAACACAAACTCCCTAAGACGCCTCAACCTCCTTCCTTCCCCTTTTCTTTCCCTTCCTCTCTCACTCCCTCCCTCACGCCCTCCCTCCCTCACACCCTCCCTCCCTCACTCCTTCCTTCCTCCTCGCCCAGAATGAAGACCCACACTCCTCACGGCTTCTCATCGCCAATTATCCTTCCATTCATTTCAGCCAATTTATCTAATGAGCCGATAACTAGCGGCGCCCCTTGGCTCCGCGCCTCACGCTGCCCTCGTTAAACTCCTCCCCACCAGCTTAACTACCGATAAAATTACCCCGGTCCCCGCTCCCCCTCCTCTCGCGTCCGCCCCCCCTTCTTCCTGGCGCCCCCCTAATTGCCATATTTAAGTCCTTATCACAGTTTTGCCTATTGTTTAGTACCACATCGAGCGCCACAGCGAGACTCGGGGCGCCAGTAATCACCTAATTGCTTCCTCGACGCATGAGAACAAGATAAAGCAGAATTTAAGAGTCGTTGATTGTTTATTTTTATTTTTGTGTGTGTGTTTTTAGCAACGTTTCTTTCCTTCTTTTATCACCTGGATATATTACTGCTTGAGAATATGTTTGTAGGTTTTAGTTACCTCTCCTTATCTGCCCTAGCATATAAGTAAGATTAGATTAGGTTAAATTAAAGAACGAAAGATTGTGAAGTGAAAATTAGTAGAGCGTTTTTTCCACTTTTTCATAATTACTGAGTGTTCGTGTGTATGTTCGTGTGGGTGTGTGCGAGGCGATGTGATGTGATTTGATGTGATGTGATGTCATAAATTTAAATGGAGAGCAAATATAAATAAATGCAGAATACAAATTAGCCCCTAAAATACAGTAGGGTGAGATCCCCCGTGTGAGAGGCTGGTCGGTAAGCGAGCCTTTTAGGGACGGATGAAACACAGGACTCCGGGCCAAGGGCGGAGTGATTGCGTCATTACAGTCAGCTGATGGCGGTATCCCCAGAGCCAGGCATCCATCGACTCACGGGCCATTGAGGAACTGCAGGACGAGGCAGCTCCATTGAAAGCCCGAGTATTAAATGTTGTAAAAGCGATCATTGACCTTTTTTTTGTTTTTACTTTTTTTTCCTCCTTGAGCTGCCTCTTTTACTGTAAGAAAATCGCCATGCGTTAAGTGAGGATATCATAATCAAAGAAAACTTATTCCAGAAGATAACCTAAAATAAACCCTTCAGTAATGTTATGAATGAATGTAGGACCTAATCTTATTCTTCTTAGGTATATACACAAAGATCTATATTTTTTACATTTTTTACCTTAATGTTGCAGGTAGACTTTATTGCTATCACTCATAAAGAAAGAACAATTATATAAAGTCTTCACCCACCTGTTGTCCTTTTCCTCAGTAGTGCATTCGTAAGGAAGGAATGGAAGTAAAGGAGTGAGTGAAAATGATTGAGGAAGGAGGGTAGGTAGTGAACAGAGAAAAAGAAAAAGTGAGAGAGAAAGCGAAGGAGAACCAAAGGGAGGGGGAAATTCCAAAAAGAGAAACCTTGAAATATGCAAAATATGAAGTGATTGCAAAACAGATAATGGGTGCAAGAAAAAAAAAACGAGGGAGACAAAAAACCCGAGTGAGAGAGCGAGCCAGAAAGTGCTATCCAGAGAGAGAGAGAGAGAGCAAACCAGAGAGGGAGAGAGAGGGAGCAAGAGTCTACGAGCCACCCTGTATCTTTACGGCGCCATAACCCTGAGTGTTATGGGCGCTGAATGGCCCGACGAGGGAGTAAATGAGCTGTTTTACTTCGTCTTTAATTGGCGGCGCCGTGCTCGTGGTTATGTGATACTCTCGGCGGCACCTCAAGCAGCTTACCGCCTTAATTCAATTTGTCACGGAGGCCCTGATTCACTTGAGGGGGGGGGAGGAGGGGGGAGGGGAAGTAGGTGCTTGTTTGTGTGTTAGGTTGGGAAATGAAGGGGGGGGGGGTAAGGGGGTGAGGGAAAGGGGTTTGTGGGGAGGTGTGACATTTAGAAGTGACAGTGGAAATGAGTCAAGTGTTTGTTTGTGTTATTGTAGGTGGTGGATGTATGTGTGTGTGTGTGTGTGTGTGTGTGTGTGTGTGTGTGTGTGTGTGAGGGGGTGGGGAGTGTGTATATATGTGGGGGGAAGGGGGGGCTTACGTTCACGGAAATGGCATTCAAGTCAACATATACTTTTTTTTCTAATGATTCAGTTTATTATTTAATCACTTCTATAAACGTAAATATTTAGTATGAGCCTTTTAGTAAGCTTTTTTTTTCTATTTTCTTCCCCTGCCCCCTTTTTCTCCCTCCCCTTCCCTCCTTCCCCTCTCTTCCTTTCCTCTTCATCTTCCTCGTCATCGAATTCATTACACGAGAACATTTTGTACTCGGGAGAATAAACGTCATGTATTACACACACTTATTTTTCTCCCCCCAGCATGTAACACACCTTACACACTCTCTCTCTCTCTCTCTCTCTCTCTCTCTCTCTCTCTCTCTCTCTCTCTCTCTCTCTCTCTCTCTCTCTCTCTCTCAAACCCCAAAACACACACTCCTGACACCTTTCCTCGCCAATAAAACACAAATTAACCGGCCCGCCACCTTTTGGACGGGACTCCGCTACCCAGACTCAGCAATTTACGACGCGGCGGCACCCCCAAATACTCTGGTAACAAGGGGTTAACACGGACGCAACAAAACCACCAGACATCTTTATGAGAGGAAGAACTCGTAAAGAAGATCGACCGTGAGCCGTCAGGGAGGCTGGAGGCAGGAGGGGCTGGGGCTGGGCGGCGCACTTCTCGTCTCCTCGCTCGGCCTGACTTGAGATGCTATGGATATGATGCTCTTATTTTGTGATCTGGAGGTGTGTTCTTTGTCTTCAGGGGAGTGTTATACCTATTGAAGTGTTGCAGAGGTGTTTGGTTTTGAGTTGCAGTGAGTAGGAAGGAAGCAAAGAGTCGCCGTTTAGGAGATAAGAGCTAAACGTGAGAAGTCATCAGTTTCTACTCCCTCGCTCGCCTCGTGTGGGCTTCCTCCCGACGAGTCACATTTCAGCAAGGCATTAATGGGCAGTTAAAGTGTCCACTGGCGGCCATTTTCTCTGAGTTATGAGAACTTGGCATTGATGACGTCACTCTTTCGTCACTGCTGGCACGTCATCGCTCCCTCACTCGCATAAGTGACGCAACCTTCTTACTCATGGGAGGCGGAAAATGGAGAAGGAAAGAATGAGACTGTCTGGGCTGGGGAAGACGAGGGAGAGCTGAGGGTTGAGAGGACTCGTAAATGGTTGCCTGATGGTGGGCTGTGTTACTCGTACAGAATATTATAGGAAAAGTATATAGATAAAGTAACTCGTGTTAGTTGTACATAATGTTAATGAAGAGTAGATGGATATATTTCTAAAACATCGCTAGATCTGAGTTTGGTTATCAGCGAGAATATAACCGTTTAGGAATTTATTAATCATATTTATTCACTGTTTTTTAAGCATGTTATAGATTTGGGAAATACTATTTTTTTGCTAAACATTTTTTGCTTCCGTATAAAAACTTTGAAATTACCTCCCAATATGTAAGAGTCTTAATAATGAGAAAATGTATGTAGATAATTTCGACCCCTCGCTCCTCTTTGCCATTTTCTATTGCATTACTTCTGTATATATTTTCTCATTTTCTCTCATCTCTGTTTCTCTCCATTTCTTTGTCGTCGTCAAAGTAATTTTTCTCCTCTTAAACTTTCTCTTCGTGTTCCTCCTCTTTCTTCTTCTCCGCCTGCCCCACCTCCCAGTCCTTCTTTGTTTCCTCCTCTCCATGTACTATTAATACCCTGGTAATGACGTTGGCAGTCTATATATAACGCTTCTGTAATTATAAACACCAACGTATCGAGTTCAGTGCTGTTTACATCCACCAAACCCAATTAACCTTTACATATTAATAGATGCAATTGATTGAAACGACCCAAAATAGCATCACTGAATACGCACGAATTTATGAATAGTGTTTAGCTATTGATATAATGATGAGTCGGGGTATTATTCGCGTATATATTAAGGAAACCCATGAAGAGAGACACTTTAACATGACGCAGCCAAGAACCGTTTGAGAGCCAGGTCGCGGCACTACTATAAATACCTGTCTTTGTGGATGCAGGTGTACTCCCTCCCCTTGGCGCCATTCTCAGGTGTATTTTCGTCTCTCTTCCTTGTGGGGGATGAAGGAGGTTGTTCTTCGGGGCTGTGAGGGGATGAGGAAGGGGGTACATGTAGGGGCTGAGCTGTCATGGTGAGACGAAGGTGGGGCGGGGTGAGGGGAGGTTGGCTGACGGATGGACTGCTATGCTTCATTACCTCACGAAATTGATGTTCCCTGCTCGAGATAAATTCTAATCGCCTGTGCTTGCTGCAGATTAGCCGCGGATTTATAGGCTGGCTGGTGTGGGATAGATTACTGCATGGCGCTTGTTTTCTTTTTACTTGTTTGTTTGTCTTTATTTTCTTTTTTGTTTTGTTTTCCGAGGAGCTGAAGCTGAACTCAAATACGTCTGCTGGAAAAAAAAAGTTGGAAATGAAAATCAAGTACTTTTCTTTAACGCATTTTTTTGTTGTTCCAGTTGTCAACACACGATATATAGCTTTGTACTTGCTTACGGTGATGCATCATCTTACCTCACCCTCTTCTTCCACCTCCTCCTCTTCCTGTTCCTCCTCCTCCACCACTTTTCTTCTTTTTCTTTTTGTTCTTTTTGTTCTTTGTTCCTCTTGCTCCTCTACTTCTTGATGTTGTTCTTCTCCTCCTCCTCCAATTCTACCTCCTTACCTTCTTCCTTCTCTTCCCTCTTCTCCTTCTCCTCCACCTCCTTCTCCCTTCTCATCCACTTCCCCATCTCATCCTCCTCGTCCCCTTCCTCCTGTTCCACCTCTTCCTTCTCATCCTCCATTTTCTCCCTCTCCCCACCCCGTCTTGCGTGCAGCCGAGGCCGCGGGGGACGAGGAGGATAATTATTTCATCAAGAACAGAAATAATCCCAGTGATCCCAAAGCCATTAGTTTGAGCCGGCGAGTCCCAGCGATCAGGCGGAGGAAGGAAGGGGAACGAAGGGGCACGGGCGGGGGGTTGGAGGAAGGGGGGGTTGGGGTGGAGGGGGCTAGGAAGGAGCCATCTATCCTCCTCATAATTGCAATAATTCCATAATATCATCCGTGTCTTCCGCCGCGCCCCACCTTTCCCTGCATTACCGGGGCGGGCCAGGTAACCTCGCCTCATTCCGGGTGTCACGCGATGCACCTGAGACGGTAGTTAATCCTCATCAGCTGTCTTTTTATGAATTGTTACATTGATGCATTTTACTTCGACAAAGGAGATAAACAAAGGACGGAATGGAAAAAAAATGGTGAACTTCCTTACCCACCAAATGGAGGTCTCTTAATTAATATATGTAAAATTTTCTTTGGGCTGAACAGGGAGATGGTTGGATTAAGAGTAGGTTCACACACACACACACACACACACACACACACACACACACACACACACACCACAGACCCTCCTTGTTATGTGGATGTGATGACGTTATACTGTTCAGAATTATGTTAATTATTCAGAGTTGAGACGTTATCACTTAAAGTTGATCCTTATAGCTCATTGTCATTAATAGAAAAGAATAGAAATAGTTTAGGATGAAGGATGTGACAAAAAAATTGGATCACTTTACTATTTGCTATTATCTTCCCTGTTTGTTATTATCCTTACTATTTTATCATTATCATCATTATTATATCTAGTGCTATTGATTTCTGCATAGCAACGCCAGTTATTTGTTGTTGGCAATGCTATATAGATGAAGGTTTTTAAAAGTCTGTTAAAGAAATAATGAGTTAACCTTCAATCGTCCCTGAAATCATGCAATTCAATTCAGATAAACATCCATCATAATGCCTTGTGTCATTATGAGCTGTATCCTGTCAACTGCACTTTAGAACATGATCCACTTCGCTCTATAATTACGAAGTGGATCACGTTCCAATACGGTGTTAAGTGAGGATCAGTGGAAAATGATCGACTGTTTTGATGGACGGGTCGAGGGAGGTGGTGTGGAGTGCAGGCGAGTGAGTCAGTGTGTGTGTGTGTGTGTGTGTGTGTGTGTGTGTGTTAAGCAATAGTAATGATGGTGATGATGACAATAATGAGGTGGGTGAAAGAAGGGTCCGTGAGGTGCATCAGGCGTGTGGATGGGTGCGGCGGCGGCGGCGAGGCGAGGCGAGCCGCAGCCGAGAGGGAGGCGGAACAGCTGAGCGGAGGAGGCGCAGGGCTGGGAGGGGACAGCGCGAGGGAGAGAAAGACTGGAGGGAGGGAGAAGAGAGGAGAGAGGAGCGAAGGGTCTGGAGGGAGGAGGAGTAGGAGGGACAGCAGCAGCACAGAAAACGGGAAAATTCAAAATGGTGGTGAGGCCTTCCCTGTCCCTCGATATGCTGTTTTCCTTCATTTTTCCTCTTTCCAGTCCTCCTTTACACCTCCTGACACACCTGAGCGCTCTTGGATGTCATCTGTGTTGTTGGGGAGCGGAGGAGCCGTAGATCGCAGCGGAGGAGAGACTTAATAGGACTGACCTTTTCCCCCGGCCGCGTCCTCCATATATGTGTGTGTTATATAATTGAGGGAGGCCGAGGTGGCATACAGATAGGACGGCCGGGGTTCGCGTCGCTGTCCTCCGCTAAATTCGTTCCTGATCCTGGCTGCTGGGGAGGGTTATGAAGATACAGGTGTTCATAATAAGTATACCTGGTCGTCCATATTTCTCAGGTGATCGGTGTTTTTTTCCTCTAGGTGTTGCACAGGTAAAATTCCGTTGCCTTGCTGTAAGAGGAAAAGAGTCGTATAATTTATTTTTGCATTGCATTTGCCTATTTTAATCTTGTCTTGATTTTTCCCAGACTTCTAAAAACAATATATTCAGTCCCTGTAGTAAATAATTGCTTAAAACTAAAGTACACCATATATTTTTCGGCACATGAGTCCTCGGCTAAATTTCATACACTCAGCCATCCTAAAAATACAGAATCATTAAACGAGAGTAATATTTAACGAGAAAACTACCTTGTCAATAATTAAAAAGAAAAAGGTGTTCGGAAAATTATTCACGGCAGGAACGAGCAAGTTGTCGTTGCTGCGAGAGTCTGGCCGGAATGTTGGCGCATCCGAGGCCCTGCAAGGCACTCTCCCAAATTAAGTTATTAATAGAGGAAAAACACGCCATAAATCGTTCCAGCAGATCACTCCGGCCGCCGCTAACGACCCCCGGCTAGTCTGTGTGTGTGTGTGTGTGTGTGTGTGTGTGAGAGAGAGAGAGAGAGAGAGAGAGAGAGAGAGAGAGAGAGAGAGAGAGAGAGAGAGAGAGAGAGGTCCATCAGCGATTTTTCTGTACTTCAGTGATTTGCTCTTTTTTTCTGCACACTTAACTATCACTCACCTTGCACACACACACACACACACACACACACACACACACACACACACACACACACACACACACACACACACACACACACACACTTTGAAACTACAACCGAACAACAGAACTACCCACCAACCATCTCGTGACGTCAGTGAAGTGGCGGTTGTGTTTCGATTCAGGTTCTCGGGGTCTCGAATTTCTCGCTGCACCAATTAAGTCTATGCACTTAGTCGCTGCCAGAAGCCGCGGAGGCACGACGTGTAAGGCTGCATTCCAAGACCTCGCGCCGATAGCATTTACCGACTGGACCACGATCAAGAATTTCATCCAGGTATTTAGCTTATTCGAGTGTTCACCTCCTTGGTCCCTCTCTAACCTGATTTTTGGTCCTGGTAGTGTTATGCATAGTCTAGATTATGAGTCTTGCTGTTATGTGCTCGTTTCTAGTCACAGGTAAATAGCTAGTCATGTTTTCGTGTTAAAAGTCCATTGTCCGCTTCTGTCTGACGAACACTCATTCCTACCTCCCCCTCGTCGTCGCCTTCTTCCTCCTCCTCTTCTTCCCCTCACTCCTTGTCACATACCTCCTCACCAGCCTTCACATTCCACTTCCTTCCTCGTCAGATGTCTTTCTTCCCTCACCCTACCCCCATCCTCTCCTCCCCAACACACCCCGACCCCACCATGCCACTGCCAAGCCCCTCACACACACACACACACACACACACACACACACTGTTTATCTTTCGTCACACACCTGGCCCTCCTCCACGTCACACTGCCAGGCCACCATTTTCCATCTCCCGCTCCAGAGTGCCTTGCTGCCGTCACACCCTGTCCCCCGCCCGTCACAAAGAAATCCGTCTCGTTGCCCCGTGCTCAGTCTTCGTCGCGCCACACCCAGCTTCCGGAACACTGCACCCGCGCCCCGCCACTCCGTCACCTCCCATATATTTTTAGACTGTCGAGATGAAGGGTAAACAAAGCCCTCCCTATTCGCTAACCATATAGATTAAGTAAAATGCAGCAGGAATAGAAAATTGAGTATTGATTAGGCATAACACTGCACCCGCTCCCACATATATTATTTTAAGGTTGTCGAAATGAAGGGAAAACAAAGCCGTCCAGGAACTATAAAGATGAAACGGAAAGCAAATATAATAAAAGGGGCAGCCATATAATCTTAGGCTGTCGAAATGAAAGCAAAATGAGGCATTCCCGAATCGCTAACTCAAGGGATGGAAAAGAATGCAGAATTGATAGTAAATTGAGTGAATATTAATTAGGAATAACCTTGCTCCTGCTCCCTGGCATACCGTCACTTGCCATATATTTTCAGACAGCAGAAATAGACAAAACAAAGCCATCCTCAACCGTTAACTATATAAACGAAGCACAAAACAGAAAATAATAGAAAAGGGAGTGAATATTAACTAGGAACAAGGTATTTAGACTCTTCCTATGACATGTTTCTCATCGTCTGCTTATAAGAAATGGGAATAAGATGAGTTTAATCACCTGACGGAGGGGAGGGCGTGCAGGTGGACAGCTATGAGTGGTGAGAAGACAAGTCGAGATGGAACGCCTCCCCATACCCAGTGAGCTGTTATATCGCTCGCCCTAGCACCTGCCTCTCACTCCTGCCCTAGTTTATCGCGAGTAAATATGTCTTCTCGGTAAGAGGCTGTGGGTGTGTAACGGGCCACGCAAGTCGAGTACCGGAAAATACTAGTAAATATATAAATACCCAAACTAGTTATTTATCTTGACTATCATCGGAAGTATGAGTAATTTCGGTAACACAACAGTTTGGCAGCGATGAAGGCATTTAGGGAACTGATTTACTAGTTAACTGGGTTCTACATGCAATATAAATTTTCTTCGATATTTTATTTATCCCATCAAAGTCTTCCTAATCCGTGTTTTGTATTTGGAGATCATCGTACACTACTGTAAATATGCTTGTTGATTATCGTTAAATGTGAAACTGTTATTTTTAATTGCAGTTTGTCTCGACAGTTCAACAAAAAGCGTCGTGCTGTCAGTAGATTCTTGGATAGAGTAAATATTTCTACGGTATAGGAAAAATAGGTTACTTGCGATTCGTGGAATTTTCTGACACTGACACACACACACACACACACACACACAGCCATCGAACTACCATCTCAGTCGTAAAAAGTCATAAACAGATCATATCCCCCTCGCTCACCGCATCAGCCCCTCCCTCACTATAACTTCACAGCCCCGACCCTGACCACCTCTTCCACCCACTCACACCACCTCCACCACAACGCCCTCGCATCAGACGCCCGTAAGGAAGTAGGAGGAGACATGGCTGGGAGAGATTCACGCGGGTTCCTTGCGACTCTGCTCCCCGCGACCCGCCCGCGACCGCTACCTCCGTCACGGCCGCCACGATGGATGTTGTCGCATATTTCTCGCGGCTCCTCAATACTAGAAATTCAGGAAGACGAATACGTTCACTGCGAGGACTTATTTCTCGAGGCCCAGGACGGAATAATAGAGCGAGTGCCCCATAATGTAGGCCCTGCTCTCCTTGCCCTTGCTCCCGTCTCCGTAAAACCCCGCCCGCCTGCCCTGTACTCTTCCGCCTCTGCCCCCGCTGATGCTCTGAAATGCAATGGTGGAGTGGATCAGTTTCATTCATGGCATATATTCACGTTGATTATTTCCCAGCTACGTTCTGATTACCGATAAGCTCTTGCTGTGCATTTGCAACCAGCTGTCGAGAGGTTCAGCTGTCTTTCTCCGATATTTGAGTAATAATTCAAAAATAGTTCTAATGAGGAGAGCGACGTAATAGCAGTTGATAAGGTGAATTACACAGTCATAATTAATTTTGCCTTTAGAAACTGTTACTAACTCGATATTTATTATACCGATAACTTCTCATCATTAATTTGTTTTCGCCATTTTGACTAATATTCGAGTAGATAATAGCTATTTAAACAGTATATTCTTTGTTTATATTTTTCCCTGTATTCTTCCATGTCTAACGGCCTATTATTGATGCTTCTTTAAAGAGTTACATATCTATACTCGGCTCTTGAGGGTCAGAGTAATATCAGGAGTCAGAATAGAGAAATATACACTGAATCATACGAAAATAAACTGGCTGTGAAATATGCCAGCTCTGTGACTCAGGGCGAAGAGGCAAGTGATGGAAGAAGAAAACAATGATTCACAGCCAACAAAATCATTCCTCCGGCCTAGTCGTTGACATGGCGAACTCTGGCAGACGTGCGAGTATATAAATTAAAGACAGATAACAGACTGACGTATGTATTAATTGCAGAAGGAAATTACGAGAGAGAGAGAGAGAGAGAGAGAGAGAGAGAGAGAGAGAGAGAGAGAGAGAGAGAGAGAGAGAGAGAGAGAGAGAGAGAGAGAGAGAGAGAGAGAGAGAGAGAGAGAATTATAACCACCCTCTCGGTACAGGAGTAAGCTTGGGTACACATACACGTAAATATATAAACAGGAATAAGGAATCTCCTCACACAGTAAAAATTAAGACTGGATCCATCACTCTCTCCCTCGTAACTTAAAACAAAAACCTGCAAAACAAACACCAACAAACACAAACGAAACGAAACACGGCACAAAAAAACAAACAAAACAAAAACAGGGAAAAACAAACACAACTCGCTATTGGAGATTCCTGGGTCGGGAGTCGCTTTATCCTTAAAACCTGACGGACCTAAAACATAATTCCGGTTTTCAGACAAGTCATTTTTATCCCGCGTCTCAGGAAATAAAACTTCCACGCGGAGGAAACACACGATTTCTCAACTCGTCTTTACTCTTCCAGCCAACTTATTTATTGCTCTCAAAAAACATCCGAAAAATGCTGGTTTGGGCTTCGGCGTCGCGGGGGGAAGAAGGGGCTTGAACGGGGCGCGGCGCAGACTGGGCCGGCGGTGGGACAGACACACACAACTAACACGAAATATAACAACAAATACTACGCCTGCAATTTTTTTTTCGGTATACATGCTAGGAAATTACGGGGCTCTCCTTATTTTTTTATTATCTTCCTGTATATTTGTTCTATTGTTCATTTGCTATATTCTTTCTCGTAGACATTGGAGCGTTATAAGGGGACTTGATCGTGCTGTGTAGAGTTAGAAGAGACAAAGGTTACGTCTTGGCGAGCATTGGGTTTAGTTACGTGCAAGTAGAGAGACGAATGAATATTCATGGCAGTGGAATTACATGCAGTGACAGACAGACGGGCAGACAGGCAGGCACAGCGGGAAATAAAACAAGCAACAAACAAATAAAAAAAGAAAACAGTAATAGTAACAACAACACAAAACACTATTAATCAAACACAATAGAATACAACACCCCCCGCCCATCTAACCCACCCCCTTCCCCCCTTCCCCCCAAACACACACACACGCGAAGCAAAAGTTAACGTAACATAAACTCGATTCCGGGACTGTCGCCGCCATGACACAGCGCCATAGAGGAATTTTCCGTGCATGCATCGGAAGGCGATCCTAAAAATTACCTGCAATTCCGCCGCGCCGGAGCACAGTGGCAACACCGCTGATGAGGCGAGGCGGGAATTTTTGGCTCGGCCCTCCTGGCGGCGCCCGGGTCAGCCGCATGATTAATGATCCGCGCAGCCTATCAGCGCCCGCGGCCGGCTAGCGGGGGGCGTGGCCTGGGCTCAGCGTTGCCACATTTTTCGCCACCGTCACTGTAATTGGCCCAGAACAATTTACCTGTTGATTTCGAGTGTTTACAAAGCGTTTGATATCGTGTCTGAGTTATGGAAAAATTGTGATCAGTATTTTTTTGCTTTTTTTTTTTTTTGTTACGAGGCGGACAGTGCTTGTAATTACTGTTCCTCGTCCATCATGTGCAGTAGGTAGGTATTGCTGTTTTAATAATGCTAAGTCCTTTTTTCCTTTTGTGTTGAGCCTGTTGTTGGTGCTGGTGTTTTAATTATCATTTTTACTATCATTATTATTATCATTATCATTATTATTATTATTATTACTCTTATTATTGGCGTGTGTGTGTGCATGTGTTCGTATCAACTATTACCTGCCCAGGAGTATACGTGTGTGGATCCAGGTGCTTTGTCAAGATTCTGTTACATATCTGTGTTGCATATTTGTGTTGCATCATTCAAGATAAAGAAAAAAACACCCACCAAACCTGCTTATTCCTCCTCTCCGCTAACAGAATAATTTCCTCCTCCTCCTCCTCCTCTTTTGTTTTCCTCTTCCCTCACGTTGCATATTGTCTTCATTAATCATTTTCTGTTTCTTCATTTTCGTTTTGCTTTCACTACCTCTTTTTTTTTTTTAGTTCTGCACTGTTTCCTAATTAACCGCCTCCTCCGCCTCTCTCTTTCTATATGCTATTTTTTTTTATTTATCTCTTATACCTTCGCTATTATATTTTCTTCCTCTTCTCTCTCCGTATTTCTTCTTTTTTTTTTTTACTTGGCTCTCGATTCTTTTCTAGTTCTCATCTTTTGCCTCTATATTCTTTTCTTTAGCGTCATCCTTTTCTTCCTTCTCTTCCTACTCCTCTTCATTTTTTTCTTCATCTTCCGGGTCATATTTCTGCTCCTCCATTTATTTTATTATGTCTTTTTTTCACGTTTTCCTATCATCATATACTTATTTTCCTTACTAGTTTTATATTTCTCGTGTTCTCTCCCTTCAAACTATTTTTTCCTGCCTCTAAATTATTCGATCATCATAATAGTCTCATCGTGTTTATGTTCATCATTTATTAATTCACCTCCCGAGTTTCTTCATCACTCCTCCTTTTCCTCCTTTCTTTCTTTTCCTTTCTCCTCCTCTCCAGCCTCTCGCTTTTAATTCGCTTTATTTTCATCCTCTCAGCATTCTATTCAAGTCCTTCTCGTTATGTTTTCTCTTTGCATTCACTTTCTCTTGCTACCTCTTTATCTTAATTATACTTCCATATTAAATTCTTGTTGTCTTATTCCCTTTCGTAATTATTTCATGAACCATTACATTATATATACCTATTTTTACTCTACGTTCTTTTTGTTATCATAATTTTCTTTTATAGCCGTATTTTTTTCTTTTTACAGATTAAACTTCCTCTCCAAATAATTTTCATATCTTTATAATCTGCTTCTCCTTCACTATGCCTCGAAATCTTACTGCGTTTTTCTTTTCTTCTAATACCTATACTGTAGATCTTCTCTCTTCCGTTATCTACGTATCTATCTATGCCTATCTCTGCCTGTCTCTTTCTATATGTAACACCCTCCGACACCATCATCATACCTCCTCTCCCTCTCACGTCCACGACCTCTATCACCGCTCATCCACACCTCTCATCCTTGCTCACCTCACCCTCCATTTCCATCGTAACATAGCTCCACTTTCCTCCTTCCCTTATTCATACTTTCTCCTTACACCACCATTCTTTCCTCATCACTACCACCTCTTTTCTTCTTTACCATATAATTCCCACACCCATTATTGCATCAATGCCTCCCTTTTGTCTTCATCACAATATAGTACTATCATTTTATTATTATTATTATATTTCCTTCTCTTCCTCCTCCTCCACATTTTTTTCTCCTCCCCTTATACTCCAGCATAACCATAATTATACCACACATTCTCCTCCACTACCACCAACACAAAATACTTCCATCCCAACTCTTCCTCCTCTTCTACACTATTTTTCCTCCTTACCAAATACCCCAAGCATCACTACAGCTACCACGCCTCCTCCTTCACCACCTCCACCACCAACACCATATACCTTCATCCTCAATCCTCCACCTCATCCTCTGCACTAAGACCACTCACTCGGTAACTTCAGCGCTCTCGACCTAGGGAAGACCGGGTCCATAATCAATTCCTGAAGGGGGTCGCCTGCGGGAACAGTACTTAGCAATGGCAGACCTTCCCCGGCGAGATTAATTGGCGGGGTCTTTATGCAAATCGCGCCATCCATCGTTCTCTTGTCATTGAAATCATGATGCTTTTTAACCACGGCGGAGTGCACTCGGATCGCAATGGGCCTTGGCTTAATATCGAGTTGGAACCTTTCAGTATAAGTAATTTCCTCCTTTCAGCGTTTTCTCGCCTGTATTTATCTCCCGAGACTTAAGGCCAAGGCGAGGGAGGAAGAGTGGGAGGCGCTGGGTGAGGAGAGAGGGAGAGGGAAGGGAAGAGAGAGAGAAGGGAAGAGAGAGGGAAGGGAAGAGAGAGAGAAGGAAAAAGAGAAAGAAGGAAAGAGAGAGAGAGAGAGAGAGAGAGAGAGAGAGAGAGAGAGAGAGAGAGAGAGAGAGAGAGAGAGAGAGAGAGAGAGAGAGAGAGAGAGAGAGAGAGAATTATGGTATGTTAATTGTATTTGCTATTTTTATTACTATTTGTATTATCTATTGTTATTATTATCTTTTAACCATTAGAAAACAAGTAAATGAATGTATATGTAAATGTATATATAGGTAGAAAGATAGATATTTGAACTCTCACCTAAGGAAATGTAGTAAACTCTTATATACCAATTAGTCATCTTGAAAATAATACCTGTAAGTGCACACTTATTAAACTAGAATTAGCAACCAAACCAAGTCAAGCTGAAGGAAGAGGCATCAATAAGGAGTGTGGTAACATAAGCAGATGAAGGGTGTAGGGAGGGAGGAGCATTAGCAAATTAGCAGGGAGATGGAAGGGCACGAGCAGGGGGGAGAGGGGCGTGAGCAGGATGAGAGAGGAGCCTTGGTAAGAAGGGACGGAGGGGAGAGATTAAGAAAGGGGAGGGAGGGGTTTTAGCTGGGAGTGGCAGGAAGAGAAAGCCACAAGGATAGGGGGAAGGGAGGACATTAGGAGAGGAAGTGACGGGGACTTTTTGAAGGGAAGTGAGAGGGAGGAGTCTTGGGCACGAGGAGAAAGAAAGAGGGCATAAGTACATGAGGGAAAGTAAGGAGGCATGTGCAGAATAAAAAGAACAGAGGGAAAAATAGATACTTACAGGGAAATGTAGTGAGTAGCATCAACAAGGGGAGGGAAGGCAGAGTGTACTTAGTCAGATGCAGGAAAGTAAGGAACGTAGAGAGGCGGGTATCTGCAGGGAGGAAAAGAAGGTATTATGAAAGAGGGAGGAAGCACTAACTGGATAAGAGAAAGCACGGTACACCAATAAAAGATAAAGGGGAGAAAAGAATGTTAAGAAGACGATGAAAAATGAATAAGAAATAAAAATACAAGTATAAGTTTTTTTGGGGGGCATAGTGAGAAAGAACAAGCGTTGCAATAGTAAAAGACTGGAGAAAAGTTGGCATAGGGAAGGGCGTGATTTTGATATACAGGAGAGGGATATTAGCAGAAGGAAGAATAATGAGCAGAAAGAAGTTGTAAGAAGGGCAAAGGAATGGGAGACTGTTAGTAATGAGGAAATGAGCACTGTTAGATAAAAAGGGATTTATGAAAGAAGGGAAAGCCCAGGTAGAGGTAGAGGACATCTTTAGGACAAATTTTAACTTTTTTTCGGCATCTTCCTTTACTTTTCAACCTAACGAAATTTTCTTTTTTCATTGTTATTTTACTTTTTCTTCTTTTTATTGCTTTTGCCCTTGACTTATCCTGCTCCAAAAACGAACAGTGCATAGACGAGAGACCATTCATAAGGGTTGGGAGGGGGAAAACACTATTAGCAAGGGGGTGGGGGGGAACGGGAGGAAGGGAAGAGTGGGGGTGTATCAGCAGCCGGGTGAGGCATTAGCAGGCTTGCAATAAAGGGAATCATAATTAATACAGCGACGCGAGTTTGTCAGCGTCGGGCGGGCGGCGGGAGTGGACGAGCGATCACTTACACCTTAATTGAACGGCACACCTGCGAGTGATGCCGCCACACACCTTACAGAGCAGCGTGTGTGTGTGTGTGTGTGTGTGTAGTGTGTAGTGTGTAGCGTAGTAGTGCGTAGTATGTAATGTGAAATATGTGTCCATTTCCACTTTTCAATGTAAATTAGCCATATGGAAGAAATTGAAATAGTTACATCTATTATTATGTTCTTCTTTTTGTTGTATGTAAAACTCAAAGACATTAATTACTACAGATATCCTTCCTAAGTTAGCGTAATCACCTAGACAAATTATTTATTGAGTAAGAGTTCACAGTGCATTTAAACACATATAAATCAGCAAAACACCATTGTTCCTCAGATAGAAACTTCTCCCAAACACAGTTGTATATTACAGGCCCTTGCCACAAACACCTCGATCTCCCTTCCTATGCACCTCAACATTTTGGAAGGACACATGGAGGGGACTGTCGAGGGGAGAGTTTGAGAGGCGCGTGAAGCCTCAAAAAGCGAAGAGCCTCATAGGGGAAGAGGCTTAATAATGAGAGGTCTGAGGGCTGATTGGGCTGTGAGCGAGCATAAGGATGAGAGTTAGACTGGAATCTTGCAGTAATGTGTGTGTAAGGGGGAGGAAAGGTCGTCTTGAGAACTGAGGGGCTAATAGGGCATGATGATAAAGATAATGTGGTGACGTAAATGCTAAAGGGGAGTGAAAGGTCAGAGGATTGAGGGGATTTTTGAAAAGGATGCATGAGGAGTCTGAAAGAAGTGGAGATATTTCGAAGAACCTAGAGGGCGTGAGGTATCATAGAAGAAAGAGGTCGGGGTTGAATGGAGCTAGAGGGAATGTAAGGCCAGGTGGATGAGGTGATAGTTAAGTGTACCTAAAGGGAATGAGGACTCAGAGGGGAGAAGAAGAGGGGAGAAGGGAATCTATAGGCCTGGAGTAATGGATCAGATGGGAGAGGGGACACTGAAGGGACTAAAGGAATGAAAGGTTAGAGAGAAGAGTTCAAGGTTCAGGGAAGTTAGAGAGTGAGATTTTTTAGGAGAGAGATGAATATTAAGAAAAACTTGAGTCCAGAGTGAATGAAAAATCAGTTGGCAGTTGTTCTTGATGATGATAAAGGGAGAATGAGGGGTTAGAAGAAACGGCCAGGTATTGAAGGGACCTAAAGGGTATAAGGAATCAGGGGAAGAGGTAGGTGGCTGAGAGAACCTAGCTAGCATGAGAGGCCAGTGGGAGAAGAGGGAAAGGTTCAGAACTGAGGGGAATGAAGGACACAAGAGGGCAGAAAGGAGAGAGGGGTTAAGGACTGCAAGATGGGGGTGAGGGATTAGAGAATAGAGGTAGAGTTGAGGGCTATAAAAGGGGATGAAGGGTCAGAGGGAAAGAGAAAAGGGTTAAGGGGTTAGAGGGGATTGGGGTAAGAGGGGAGAGGTGGGGGTTAAAGGGTTTGAGGAGAGAGGTAGGCGTTCAGGGTGTTGAGGTCATTGGCAGGACCTTTGGGAGATGGGGAAGAGTCCGTCCTCAAGGAGACACTCACCTGTGTTTGCCACCTGACAGGAGCTGGTCTCTAATGACGATAAATATATGCCATTAATCTAGGTTCATCAGTAGGATTGGGAGGCCTACCTACCCCGCCCCGCCCTCCAGACCACCTGTCCATGCCTATACCACATTCCCTACTCCTTACCTTTCTTCTCTTCCTTATTCCACCGTTCCTTCCGTCCCTAAACCATGACTTGTCCACATTCCATATTTTCTTTACCTTTCCTTTCCACGTCTTTGTCTATATTACTCCCCTTTTAATCTTTCTCTCGCCCCATAACTCCTTACCTCACCTTACCTTACCTTATCTTACCTTTACGCCACACCCTGCTCCTTCTCGTTCCACATTCTCTATTTAACCTTCTCCCTCCCTTGCTTAGCTTAACTCGTGGAGATCTTTACCCTTACCAGAGAGCTATTATTGTCTGAATGTACGATGGTTGAAGATTGAAACAGAATTTGATATGGATGATGGACCAACTTGTATTCACACAAATGATAAGACACCTGTACAGTCATGCATGCTGCTGCCAAGCCTAATGATACACATGCATGAATACACACACACACACACACACGCACACGCACACGAATACACAGACATGAACGTACAAACAAAATTAAAACTATAACGTGAGGAAGCATCTCTTGTTCTCATTCCTCCTTCACGCTCTATATCATTCTCCGCTTCTCCACCACTCCCATATCCCTCTCTCCGCACCCCTTACCTTCCCCTCACATCTTCACACCCTTCCCCTCCTCTTCTATCCCCCGACCACTCCCCTCACACCCCTCCTCCTCCCCTGTCCTGCACTGAAGGGTGAGTGAACCAATAAAAATTGCAGTCGAGGCGAAGCTGTGTCGCCTTGTCATGGATGCATTGATTAAATGCCAGAGAGGCCGAGAGGGGGAGCGCCGGGGGTCAGTGATTTATGGCGCAGTAGGCCTAGAGCGGCAGGGAGCCAAACAGTGTAGGGTGGCGAGGGGAGGGCGAGGCCGAGAGAGGAAATAGGGAATTGGCGAGGCGAGGGGAAGGTGAGGGGAATAGGAAAGAGAATGGTGAGGACGGGGGAGGAGAAAATAGGGGAGCTGGTGGAGCGAGGAAGAGATATAGGGAGCGCTGTGATGAGAAATATCAAGGAGGCTCGGCGAGGGGCGGAATCAGGAATTATCTTGGCCGTGTCTCGGGGGTGAAAAAAGGGAGCGTGTGAAGTTAAAAGAAAATTCATCAGGGTGTAGAAAAAAAGTGTCTACTGACCTGACATTGGATTTTGATAAGCGAGATATATATATTTTAGTCTGTCAGTCGAATAATACCAAACTATATATTTCACTTTTTATCAGATTTTTTCTACAAGGATAAGGGAAAAAAATCGTAAAAGAAATAACTAAATAATTTATCCAACTGTATAATCAATATCTAGTGTCTTGTGATGATTAGTTATCCAAAAAACATTATTCACTTAAACCAGTTATTGATGTAATCTAAAACAACACTCAAGGGATCGAATTTTACTGATAATGTTTTCATTCATAATTTGTCGAATATCTTAACACGGGGATTAAAGAGAAGGAATTGGAAATAATGTCTGACTTCAAGAATAAATAGTGTACTGACGTATCTCATTATTAGGGAGGAACGTGTCTCGGAAATATGATGTGGAGAAGTAGCTAAAATAAGTAATTGTATTCTGACCACAGTTTTGCTTGTCCTTGGTGAATCCTTGTGCTGAGAAAGAAGGTGCTGGTGATACATGTAAGTGTGTGTGTGTGTGTGTGTGTGTGTGTGTGTGTGTGTGTGTGTGTGTGTGTGTGTGTGTGTGTGTGTGTGTTTGTGTGTGTCACTGATGTATTGTCTGAGGAAATAAGTTAATACATAATGAAATTCTCCTCTCTCTCTCTCTCTCTCTCTCTCTCTCTCTCTCTCTCTCTCTCTCTCTCTCTCTCTCTCTCTCTCTCTCTCTCTCTCTCTCTCTCTCTCTCTCTCTCTCTCTCTCTCTCTCTCTCTCTCTCTCTCTCTCTCTCCCCTCTCCCTCCCCCCCACACACTTACTCTCTCCCTCCTAAGAAAGTGAGGCCAGAAAATATTCGTTACGGGAATAATTACAAGCGATTCAAAGGGCGCCGCCTCTCCTCGGCCTCCTCCCGGTAATGGCGCCACAACAAGGCCCGGGATTGTGGTAAAAATAGCGGCCGGGCCATAAATCTCCCGCCGTGAGTGTGGCACCTTCCAGCCCGCCCTCCTCGGCCTGCAGAATTACCTCCCATTGATTAGTCATAAGTCATGCAGGTGTCTCTCTCTCTCTCTCTCTCTCTCTCTCTCTCTCTCTCTCTCTCTCTCTCTCTCTCTCTCTCGCTCTCGCTCTCGCTCTTTCTCTCTCTCTCAAATCCTTATTCCTCTTTTATGTCCTTCTTTCATTGTCTTAGTAATGTTGGGCTATATTAGGACACACAAGTCGAGACCATCTCAAACCTTATATAGTCAATGGCAATGGCAGTAAGTAGTGAAGTTTCTATAATAGTTTAAGTTCCTATGGTCCAGAGCGTCTTGTGTGTTACTTTCGTCATATCCTCGTGCAGTGCTATTAATCATTCCTTAAATTTTGTGGATTTTGTTATTCCGTTTGGGCGAAAATATGAAATGAAAAATTATTTTAAAGATAACATTTCAATTCGTTTTTTTTTTTTCGACTTTTCAGCTATTATATTCAAGAGCTTTACTATACATTATCATAAAAAAGTTTAGTGTTCTTGCGTACCTCGAAGTAGCTGAATCGACCTGCTCATTGCATTTTGCTTCACGTGGCCTACACACCAACCTTTACGCCGTATATAGCCTGCCTGAGACCAGCGTCCCTCTTTGTTCCCCCGCCAATTAGTATCCGATATCCCCAGACTCTGCTCCGAATTCTCCGGCTAATTCACTCAGGGCAGCGGCGGTGCGTGGTCATCCCTCATAGAGAGTGGCCGGCCGCGGGTGTGAGGGTCCGCCGGCCACAGACACCCAGGATTTATCCACTCCAGGACACTGACTCAGCTAGAAACACTCCAGGACACTGACTCAGCTAGAAACACTCCAGGACACTGACTCAGCTAGAAACACTCCAGGACACTGACTCAGCTAGAAACACTCCAGGACACTCCCCCTGACATACACACTCCAGGACACACTTTTGGACACTCACTCAGCCTCACACACCAAGATGCACGCACTCCAGAACACTGACTCAGCTAGAAACAGTCCAGGACACTCCCCCAGCCACACACACACACCAGAACATACTTTAGCACACTTCCTCAGCCACGCAAACCAGGTCACACACACTCCACACCAAGAACCACACCTTTAGTCGTCCCCAGAATAACCTTAATCAGAACAGGACCAATAGAAACAACAGCAAGAACAACTATAATCACAACCAGGAGCAGCGAGTAGCGGGCTTTTTTATTATTATTGTTTCCTTTTTTTGTGTGCCCTTGAGCTGTCGCCTTTGTTGTAAAAGAAAAAAAAAGCTACAACAACTAAAGAAACAAATACACCAGCAACAACGAGTTCATAACACCAAGAACAACAGCAGCAGCAGCACCCAAACAGCATTAGCAGTAATTCCTCACACGCACCGCCGTCCTCCTCCCGCAAACGTAATCGAGCAAGTAAATCTAATTCTCACTGTTGTTCGTGGGCCGTTCCTTGCCTTCCTCGGCCCACGCTTCCCTCTTCCTTGTGTTTTTTGACCTCCTGCTCTTCTCCTCTACCTCTTTTTTTTACTCCTCTACCTCCTATTCTTCTCCCTACTCTACCTCTTGTATTTTACTCCTATATACCTCCTGTCCTTTTCCTCCTCTTCCTCTTGTTTTTTACTCCTCTACCTCCTGCTCTTCTCCTCCTCTACCTCCTACTCTTCCTTCTCAACCTCCTACTTTTTCCTGCCTCTTCCTTCCTCCTGCTTTTCCTTCCTCTACCTTCCCCAAACTTCTGCTTTTCCTTCTCTACTTCCTTGTTTTCCTTCCTCTTGTTCTAACTTCCTCTACCTTCTGCTCTTTTTTTTTTCTCTTCCGCCTGCTTTTCCTCTTGCTTTTGTCTTCTCTACCTCCTGCTCTTCTCTACCTCTTTCTCTTTCTCCTCTACCTCCTTTTCCTCTTCTTCCTTCTCCTCATCATCATCACCTTTTCTCCATCAATCGCTTTTTCCTTTCTTCTTTTGCTTCTCAACTTCCTATTCGTCCTTTTCCATTTTCCATTTCTTCTTCTGCTCACCTTCTCTCTCCTCCTTTTGCGTTTTGACCTCCTCCTCCTCCTCCTCCTCCTCTTCTTCCTCCTCGTCCTCCTCCTGAGCCTCCTCCTCCTGTGCCACTTTCTCCGTATCCTCCTCCTCCTCCACCGCTTCCTCGCACCTCCGCCCCCCTCCCCCCCCCTTTCCCTCTCACCGTCCCCCGTTTTTTTATGGCAGTGAAAATAATGTCCCTTTTTTTATGGTTGCTCAAGGCTTCTTTCACTTTCCTGTTAATGAACACAGCGCAGGCCTATTAACAGTGAAGAAAGCTGTTAGGCAATGGTGTAGAAAGAGAGAAAAAAAAGTTGTATATAATGTAGGTGTTCGGTTGTTTTGTATTTTCCTTTTTTGTGGTTGAGAATATCGTTAGAAAAAAAGAGAGAGAGGGAAATATTCTCAATCCCAGAGCCTGAAGATTTTTACCTCCAAGGAGAAGAGAGGAGAGGAGAGAAGAAATCCTGCTCCCTCTGCCCTCCTCCCTGCTCCCCCCCCCCACCCCCCGTGGCTCCCGAAGGCTCCCTCTCCCGAAGAAAAGTTCTCTAATCTAAAACTTTCCGGAGCTCCCCCAGAAAATGCATTTACGGGGGAACGAAGATGAATTACCGATGTACGAGGGTTTTGTGAGTATTGTGACGTGGATTTTGATTTATTGTGGGTGGCCGAGGGGAGGAAACATGGAAAACCTCTTGGAAATGTGAAATTTGTGGTCTGCGCTTCGGTCAGGAATGGCCATGTCCGGGGGTTGAAGGGGGCAGAGGGACGGAGGGAGAGAAGGAGGGAGAGGGAGGGATGAGGGAGGGAGGGAAGGATGAGGCAAAGTGTGAGGGGAGGGGAGGGAGGGATGGAGGTCGAGTGTCAGGGACTCAGCTTGTCTTTCCCTGAGCACGTTTATTTTCATGTTTGTAGACTTAAAACTACACATTTTTTTTTCTGTTTAGGCTGAGGCAACACGAGCATCTTCCTCACAAAAACAAGCGAGGGCAGTGTCAGTCTCCCTCTCCTTCATGCTCTCCTTTCCTCCCTCCCTCCTCGGGTGAGTCGTCTTCCCCATAAGTACATCGGCGGCATACTCGCACTAAATCAAGATGTGACGAACTCCTCCCCGGCGCCTCTCTTCACCTTCCCAGGGGATTTTGGTTCTCAGCCGCCTCAATGATGAAAAATGTCTCTGGTCCAGCGTCCGGGCGCCTCCGGCATTACGTATGTATTCCTCCGTCACTGATTGGCCATTGCCTCGACGTGTATTAATGACGTGTATGTCTGGAGGGCAGGAGTGGCCAACGGCGGGCGGGAGGGACGCGCGGGGGAAGAAAGAGGAGAGGGGAGGGATATTGAGGAGGGGAAAAACGGTGTGAAGACCCTGGGAGGGGTCGAGGTGTTATGTTTATCATTTGCTTCAGTGTGTATATAAATACATTTTTTATTCCTTAGGTCTTTCTTAACCGTTACCGTGGGTTAAGCCTACCATGGAAGCTGGGGTAAATGCAGCGGGATATGAGGAGCTTAAACTTTTGTCTGCATCGATTTTTCGTGAGTGTCCGTGTGTGGCACAGATAAGCGCATCAGCGTCACAATGCAGCTCCAGTGTTACCCAGACACTGTGTGACGCTGAGCCTTCCTGAAGCAACTAACGTATTTTGTCATGTTCTTGTGCCAGCAACACTAACACATGGTCACAAAGCCTGTCTCATGAATAAGTAAATAATGTGTTTAACTTGGTATTGTTTTATATTGATAGTGCGTCCAAGCTTATCCTTTCTTGAGCACATTTTCTGGAGGGCTCGGGCGGCGGGCGGGGTCCTGTACAGGCGTGACTGGTTCGGGGACACTGATGGATTACTCGCGCCTGGGCCGTCGGCCTCGCGATCTTCAATATGGCTGGGCCTCCAGGGACCGAGTTGGGTCCCCGGGGCACTGTTCGGGGTCGCCACGCTGCTTGGCTTCGGATCACGAGCCCTGCAGATGGTAATAGAGAGTTTTGAGTCTCGGATTACCTGAACATGAAATATTCCATGGTCTGCTGCGTCGACCATGGAAAATCGAAGAATAAGGGCCGCGGGAGTGGTCGAGGAGTGGCCCCGCAAGACCCAAGCCGCAGCCGCCGTGCGGACGCCGCCTTGCACCTCGCGACAAGTACTAATGACCAGGGAGGAAAAAAGGCCGGCTGGGTTCTTACAAAATGGAAGAGTACGTTCTATCATGTGTTTTCAGGGATAAAAAGGAAATATCTTCACATGTCCTCGAGGCTGGAGCTTTTATCATAGTTCTGATGCAGAGTCCTGCCCCCAGCGCTGAAGGTCCTATTCATTAGTCCCGCTCGAACAAGGGAGTCCCGCACCGGCACTCACCCGCGTCCAGGAGGAAACACCGGCGCCTTCCGTCACCTGCTCCACCCCTGCTCCCCGCCCCGAGGATAGATAAGCCCAGGCCCGCCCAGCCTCACGGCGGCACGGCACTCCCTGGCAGCGACTCCCGCCCCAACACTGCAGGAGCCCGCCGCCCGCAGCCCGCAGCCTGCCTGCACCCTGCCGGGAGTGTTCAGGGATGGCGAGGAGCAAACCCTGGGAGGATAATATCAGTCCAGACAGTCTGCGGTTGTAATTAACTTGCTGAGCTGCTGCTGACGTCCTGCTGGATTGCGTTGTGAAGCATGTATCGACCATGTGTGTGTGTGTGTGTGTGTGTGTGTGTGTGTGTGTGTGTGTGTGTGTGTGTGTGTGTGTGTGTGTGTGTGTGTGTACTGTATTATAAATATTGTATTTAAAAAAAAAGTCGTTATTACCTTATATTCACCAATTTTTCTGCAATGTATGGCTCTTGGTGGTATTATCTTCACTGTATTGATATTATTATTATTGTTATTGTTATTATTATAATTATTACAGATGTAACAATTTTAATTTATTTTTGTCATTATTAGTTCAGTAAAGAAGTCTTTCTCCCTCCTAATGTCCCCCTCCCCGCCCCTCCCCCGCCGGTGACCCTCGCCGGACGTGGACGTAAATTGCCAATGAAGACATGAAACTCGGAGGCGATAGGAATCAGTGTGAAAAGTGAATACAAATTAATCTGGCTCACCGGGAGAAGGAAACTTTTTCTCCCCAGGAAGGGCGGAGTGAAAGATTCAGGAGACGTCTATTTCACTCCCAAAAGCCTGTCTGACTTTTTTTTCTCTTTCAGGGCGGTACACAGGCGGCAGTGGCACCTGGGCGTCCTTTTCCTTTCCCTCCCTCCCTCGGGTGCCAGAAAGCATCGTTCGCCAGAGGTCCCCATCAGCAGGAGCTGCGACTCGCACAGCAGGTCAGTTGGGTCTTAAATATTAATACGTACGATAGCCTTTACTGCCGCGTTGAAAGGCCCTGCCAGACGGAGGATGACAAGGTGAAATCAAGGACTGTCGGTGGCTTCTCCAGGTGGATCGAACGAGACCGAAGGGAAGACTACTAAAGAAAGCGAAGGGCGGCCTATACTCCCTCCGCACTCCACCCACTCCCTCCCCCACCCTCGCTCCCGCCCCCCGTCACACTACAGTGCCATTCGTCTTGTTAATTCGGGTGCCATTAAGTTGAAATTAAACAGCGACCTTCGCATCTGTTGGCTGGACGGATAGGGAACACATTTGTCACTTGGATAAACAAAATCGTGGAGCCATTCATCTACCACCGGCACCCACATCCCTCCCCCCTTTCCCCCCCCCTTTCCCTCTCTCTCTCTCCCTCCTTCCCTCCTTTCCTCACTTCTTTACTTCTACTTTCCCTCCTTGCTATCCTGCGTCCGTCTGTCTCCCTCCTTCTTTTTCCACCTTTTTCCCATTCTTTATTTTTTCTTTTTATTCATTATTTAGTTATTCTTGTTTATTCTCTCTCTCTCTCTCTCTCTCTCTCTCTCTCTCTCTCTCTCTCTCTCTCTCTCTCTCTCTCTCTCTCACTCTCTCTCTCTCTCTCTCTCTCTCTCTCTCTCTCTCTCTCTCTCTCTCTCTCTCTCTCTCTCTCTCTCTCTCTCTCTCTCTCTCTCTCTCTCTCTCTCTCTCTCTCTCTCTCTCTCTCTCTCTCTCTCTCTCTCTCTCTCTAATCTATTCCCTGGTTTCTTTCGTTTCCGCTCCTCGCCTTCCCTCTCTCTGTCTCTCTCCTTCCCTCCACATCATTCTTCCTCCTCCTCCTTCCTCCTGTACTCAATTCATCCTGCGTAACTCATTTTAACTTTCTCTTTATTCCTGTTTCTCCTTCCTTCCCTCCCTTCTCTTCTCTCGTTCCCTTCTCGTCTCTCTCCCTTCCGCCTCCCAATCCCTCCGCCCTCCTCGCATTTTCCCTCTCTTCACCCAAGTCTTCCTAACTCTCTTATAATCCTCCTTCCCTCCTCTCACGCTCTCTCAATTCCAGCTCCTTTTTGTGATTACTACTCTCCCCTGCCAATGTTCCTTCCTCCTCCTCCTCATCGTCCTTTTCTCTTCTTCCCCTTGTTCGTCTCCTGCTTTTTGTTCTCTTCTATTCCTTCTCATTTCTGCTTCTTTGGGTGGTTAAATTTGTGTCCTTCATGCTTTTAGAAGTCTATATTATGTTGTGTTTATAATTTTTCCTGCATTGAATTTGTTTTATAAAAGGTGTGCCTCTTTTTTTTTTATTCACATTTCTTTTGTTCTATTGAATGTGTAGGTGGTGATAGTATGCTTATTAGCTTTCTCTCTCTCTCTCTCTCTCTCTCTCTCTCTCTCTCTCTCTCTCTCTCTCTCTCTCTCTCTCTCTCTCTCTCTCTCTCTCTCTCTCTCTCTCTCTCTCTCTCTCTCTCTCTCTCTCTCTCTCTCTCTCTCTCTCTCTCTCTCTCTCTCTCTCTCTCTTTATTATTATCGTTTGTACACTTTGAAAGGCTCTCCATCATAAGTTTCTCCAAAGTTTTCTCTCCTACATGCGAGTTGTTTGTCTACTCTGACTTATTCCGGCAATTCATTTATTTTATTTTATTCTTCCCTCGTTTCATAGTCTGTTAGGAGTCAATTTTTCCATCCTAGTATCTCTGTCGTGTCGGGCCAGCAATGTTTATTTTTCCTAATTTTTGCCTTTCACTTGTTTATAATGTTTAGAGAAGGCTGAATTTCAAAATATTTTCTTCATTATAATAACATTGGCATTATTTGGGTGGTGATATGGAGAAGGCTTGTGAGCGCTGTGTTTCTTATTTTTTTCATGAATGGTAAAAGAAGGTATATAGAGGTAAGGATACAGCTTGCCTTGCCGGATTCTCATATACTCAGAACAGTGCATATATTATTTTCAGGGCCTAAAACTATCATCCAAGCCCCAATAATCTACAATTTAAGTTAGTATTATTAGCTTCAAGTATCGATGTTTCCATGCCAATAGTTGTGTCAAAAACCGGAAAATACTATATATGATAAGTACGACATATATGTTAAGCTGGTACCTGGCAACGAGAAGTACAGAATGGACAGGAGAGAGGGAAGGGAAGGGAAGGGAAAGGAAAAGGATGTGGAGGAGGAAGGGAAATGCAGCTTCTAGGATGTGGTCGACTCATTTGGGTGAGAAATTATGATGAAATGTCTATCTAATGTTGCTTAATGAGCCGCGATTCGTCTGCGTCTCCGTGATGGACGAAACCAACGGAGATCCCAAGAGTATATTTTATTTTCGTGGACAGTCGCCGCTGCTCATTATTATTTTGGGGTTATATTTTATTCGATATTTTTTTTTCTCTGACGGTGCTTTGGGTGACGGATGGCTGGGGATGAGTCAGGTATTGGCGTCGTTACAGGAGGACAGGTGAGCACGATACAATGTGAGCAGAAACTTGTGTCCGAGCAGCTTAAAAAATGTTATGACTCACTGAATCTTGGACACTGCATGGAGTGTAGGAAATTAATAGGGCTCTCAAGACTGCAAAATGAACTTTACTTATGTTTTTCTCCCCGACGACACAAGGCGAATGTGTGAAAGTGCGCAGAAACTTGTGTCCGAGCGGTTTAAAAAAAAAATATTATAACTTACTGAATTGTGGATATTGCATAGAGTGTAGGAAAGTAATAGGGCTCTCAAGACTGCAAAATGAACTCTACTTATATTTTTGTGACCAGTCAGTACATAATAAAAATAACAATAACAATAACGGTAGTAATACATCAGGTTTTATTTCCTATTACTACTGGGTTTTTTAATGTTTTTTGTAAGTACAGTATATTCACATGCGGTGCGCGGGGCAGTCACACAAAAGTACTGTCTGTGGAGGAATCTTGTGCTGTCTGAAAATGAGGATGGGATCACAATATTATAAGGTAGAAGGAACAGTTGAAGGGCAGGATAACGTACTGGCGGAGCTGGGTTGGTGCGCAGCTGGTTGGTTGGTGGCAGGGAACGGCGGGTCAGGCGGGGCGAGGCGGAGCGAGGCGAGGACGGGGCGGCGGCAGCATCAGCGCAGAGCAGGCGAGGAAGGGGAGTGCTGTGCCGATGTGACTAATGTTTCGCAGGGCACGGATAAGTATTACAAACAGGAGCAAGTGGCGATAATGACTGCCATTAGAGTTAATTTATCATATCGCGTCAACCCTCACCTCTTGCCTCCCTCCTCTACCTCCTCCTCTTCCTCGTCCACCCTCCTCTCAATCCCCAATTACTTCCACTTCCTCATCATTTGCATTCGTTTTCCTATTTCGTCCATACGTTGCACCTTCATCTTCCCGGCTCTCCCTTCCTTCCTTTGTCTTCACCCTATTTCAAAGTATTTTATAACATATTAATGCCCCTCTTCTCCCTCTCCATGCAGTTATTATTGTATTGACTTAATCATTTTCTAACCCTAATGATTTTGTAGTAGATAGTATTTGGTTCTTTAGTTGTTGAGAAAATCAACAAAATCTAAGGCATTTAGATTCGCGTTTTCATTATTTTGATAAATTTTATTTATATCACCAGTTTCTTAATAAAAAAATAAAAAAATCATTATAACTACTACGTATATTTGCCGTCTTCAAAATCACCAACCTTTTCCTACCTGCCTTTTCTTTAACCCTATGTATACCTGCCTCAAGTAAGCCTCAGGTCCTCAGCAACTAACACCCTTGTCTCCTTATGTCTGTAGGCATCCTTAAGTATATGGTCCATCTTATGCCTATGCACCTTCACAGCCTCCTTTCTCCTCCGTCTCCCTTTATACTGATCCGTCTCTCACAGAACAAGAGTGAGAGAAAAATATAACTCGAAGATACTATGAAATTGCAGACAGTATAAGCTGGCAAATAGCAAAGACCTAGAGTAACATAAGAGGTGGTAACTAAGGACCCGCTGTAAAGTAATAGAAGGGCTTATGGTACGCGGCGGCAATACTAAGGAAGGCAGGGCGATAAGAAAGAGGTTTAGGAACGGAGTGGGAGATGAGAGCGATAGGCCAACAACGAAATGGAAGGGAAAGGGGGAGAGGAGAAAAATGGGAGGGAGAGAAAGTGAGAGATAGAGAAAAATGGAATGAAATTATTGGAAAGGGGGGACGAGGGAAGTATAGAAAAGAAAAAAAAACACAGACAGACACCCAAACTACAAGAAGACATGGGTGAGGTAGTGTAGGTAGTAGGTGGGGTATATAAATAGGGTAAAGGGAGAAAAAGAATTTATTAAAACCCTGGTAGGCATCTGGACAATTTCAGGCATCCACGTATTTTCCTTGATTTGTGTGTTCCTATTATTGGCGGGTAATTCTGTCCTGTCCCACCGTATTGGCGTTTAGAGTGGAAGCTGACAGTGAGGTGTGCCCGAAATACATTACATGCAAATTACTTAGCCAATAGACGGATAGATCGCTCCACTTCCGAAGAGATATTGAGTTGGACGCGAGGAGAGGGGGGACGTGTCTTTTTTTTATCCCTTTTTTTTATTAGAGGGATCTGGGTGGAGGGGGATTTCTGTGGGATGTTCTGCTGCTGCTGCCACTCCTGCTGCTGCTACTGTTATTTTGCTCCTGCCTGCTGCCGTGGACTGTTGATTTTTAGTTTGTGTTTGTTTTTGGTCATGTTGCTTGGATGTAGAGTTGTTTTGGGGGGTTAGTTTATCTTTTGTTCTTTTCTTTAGTCTTTTTTCGTATTTTCCAAGTGTTTTGTATTGATATTGTTTGTGTCCACCTTTTTTTTTTAGTTTTCAGTCAGTTTTTCGGTATTGCTGTTAACTTTACGTATATTTTTTTTATTGATTTCCCTTTTCTCAAGCTTCACCTCGTATAGATTGCCAACGGCGGATCTCAGGCCCAATATTTAACCCTTGAAGTATTGGCCAACACGAGGGGTAACCGAGGCGAGGTGTTTTTCATCAGCCCATTCATTTTCCTCATGGGTTTGCGTGCGTTTCCTTGACGCGTGTTCATCACTCATCAGAACGATCGGTCGTGAATCAGGGCCTATAAGGAGGTGGGGGCAATCATCGGCCGCGTGGCACTAAACACGATTAATCCCCCGAACGATGCCGTCACTTAGCGCTAAACGGAGGTAAACAAGGCCATTGGGCAGGTCATGGGTGGCTGTTGTCTTTGTTTGCTCGGTGTGTGTGTGTCTGTGTGTGTGTGTGTGTGTGTGTGTGTGTGTTCTGTCCTTCCCCTTCCCCTCTGTGTCTGTCTGTCCTTCTGGCTGTCTGTATGTCTGTTTCTTCGTCTGTCTGTATCCTGAGTGTCTATAAATATACTGTCTTTCCCTGTCTGTCTGTGTCTTTTCCTCTACCTCTCTATATCATGCCTGTAAATATCCTGTCTCTCCGCCGGCTTGTCTGACTTTCCCTGCCCGTATCTGTCTGTATGTCTATTTCCCTCCCTGTCTGTATCCTGAACCGGGACAGAGACGCAGGGAAGGATAAGGCACATGAAACAGAAGACAAGAAAACGCAGACACAGACGGAGCGTTGGAGAAATGGCGGCGGAAGTAGATGAATCGTCCCCGGGAAAGATTAGCATTTTTATCGCCTCTTACCGCCTGTCTCGTGTCCTCGGCGGAGTCTCGGGTTCCGGTGTGTTGTGGAGGGGTGTTGAGTCCTCGGGCAGGTGTCCCGCCCCTCGCATCACCCGCCTAATGTATTGGTTGGTTACGGGCACGAGAGTCGGAGCGAGGAAACACGAACGCTTCCTCTTGGCTTGCTCGACGCTGCTACTCGTGCTATGGTTGTCATGAGGACGTACTGGATGTGTGTGTGTGTGTGTGTGTGTGTGTGTGTGTGTGTGTGTGTGCGTGTGCGTGTGCATCTGTCCATAGTCCACTTTTTTGTCGCAGCAAATACAATTACATACAAATACATTTTTCCCCCATATCCACCCGGCATCACTGTCATAAAAGGAAACAAATGGCCGGTGATCCCCTGGCCCTCCGCCCCCGTGCAGGGATGACGCAATAAACGACCTCTCTTCAGTGTATAATTAATATTTTTTTCCACAACTGGGGTACGGAAATCTTACATGATCTCGCCACATCAATCTTCCGCCCAACTTGAACCGTTCCGGACCTATGGACACTCCCGAATTCCCGTGAACCCGACTATTAAAGCTCATTTCCCACGACACAAATGATGGCTCACCGTTGTCAGGGTCCAGGGCCGGCTGCAGGGATGTTCTCGGTGTGTTACGGGATAGTCTTCTTCCCTGCCATGAGTTCTGTCCATATTTTAATTCTGCATGATTTTTGTCGCGGAAGTGTTCCCCACGCTGGAGGACCTAATCGCGCGGTTCTTAGCGGAGATAAGTGCGAGGGGAAGGTGTTGCTGCTGCTCACGTGGTTTGGTAAATGTTATAGTCTTGTGCATTACTGTTGCTGTGAGAAACACGTGATGGTGGTGATGGTGGTGGTTGTGGCAATGTGGCAGGGTGTGAATGTTTTTTGATGGTGGTGGTTGTGGCAGGGGCTGAGGTGGTGTGATAGCACTGTGGATGGTGTGTGAATGGTTTTTATGTTAGATCACTGTGCCAGAAGCCTTGATCATTGCAGAAAGAATATATTAGACTTACTGTAGAGATTCATAGCAAGATGTCATACTTTCTGTACTCGTAGGATCACCTTTCGCGTGGTAATAGCCAAGGAAAAGGATAATGTTTTAGGAGAAAATTTGACGGGGAAGATGCCAGGATTATACAAGCTGTGTTGGGGAAGGAGAGAGACCCGTGGCACTCAGGGAAGCGTAAGGGAACCGGTGACTCTGAAATTGGAGAAAGCGCATGGTACTGGGCGCGAGGATATACCGATGAGATTCGACTGTGTTCGGAGAATTTAGACACGACAAGAGATAGCGAGTGAAAAACGACTCCGGCCGGGCGCCAAAGAATATTGGCAGTGCTGGTGAGATAGGGAGAGTCGTGGTTATGGTGGTGGGGGTAGTGGTGGTGGTTGTACTCTGGTGTGGATGGAGGTGATGGAGGTTGTAGTGATGGAGGTGATGGTGGCGGGGCTCTCGTGTTGAGGTGGATGTGGTGGAGTCAAGAGTGGCGGAGAAAAGCTATTGAAGAAGGGCAATGGAGGGTTAGGTGGAAGATCAGATCGGGTTAGCGAGACAGAATGGAGGGTTGAAGTTGAAGGAGGAGGTTGTCGTGACCCGAGGGATGAGAGTGGACGTCTGTGTTATGGGAAGAGCAGAGAGGAAAAAAAAAAGCAAATAGGAAAGGCGTAACGCTAAAAAAAAGTTACCTGAAAAAATCAATGTAGGAAGAGTATTTAGACTTATTAGGGAGTTTAAAGCATATATTTTCCCCTTATATGATCACCTTTCGCGTGGTAATTAGAGAAGTTTAAAGGGATACATTCGAATTGATTTTTATAGGAAACCGTGAAACTTTAAAACCCTAACTATACCTAAAAGCTAACTAAAAAAAACAAATATGACCTAAAAACAATCTTGTCCACTTGATAATAATGTAGAAAACAGGGAAACGGCCAAACTAAACAGCACACGAGTAAATTAAAACCTGCGCTACATATAAGAGATACCGTGAAGATGAATTTTTGGTGTGGCGGGGCGTCGGCAGGGGCTTAGTGGCTCAGGCAAGACTAGAGGTAACTGCAGCGGCATTAGGCAGACTCAGAGGGAATGTGTTGTCTTGGTGCGGGATAAACAGTGCGTAGGGCGGCCAGACACAGGCATGGGCGAGGGAATTTCTGGGCCATGCTACATACAAACAGGTGGGAGAGAGAGGTACGGATAGGTAGATAGAAAGGGAGAAAGAATAGGAAATAGGAATGTAAAGTTTAAAAACTATGAAACTGTGCTACATACAAACAGGTGAGAGGCAGATAGATAAAGAGAGTAAGAAATAGGAATGTAAAGTATAAAAAGCTATAAAAAAGGAACCATAAAGTTGTCTTCTTATTTAGGTTTTGGGTCACACTGCGTACAAACAGATGAGATGGACAGATAGATAGATAAAGAAAGGAAGATAAGAAATCGAATTGTAAAGTCTGAAAAGCTGTGAAAAAGACAACATAAAACCGTTTCCATATCTAGATTTACGTCGATTTTGTGAATTTAAAAAGAAAAAAAAGGCAATTGACTAAACAAGATAAAGCTTTAGGAAAATGATGATAGATTAAAAAGTGAGAATAAACAACATAGCGAGTCTTTTGTTGGAAGTAGAGGGCGTAGAGGGTGTAGAGGGCTGTAGAGGAGAGGTGAGAGAGCAGAGGGCGGGTGGAGATAGAAGACAGGCCAGGGAAAGCTATACCGCAGGGCGAGGTAATGAGGCAGCTTGTGTGATGGAAGGAAGAACAGAGCCACTGAAGGAAGGCGAGAGAGGGAGGCCTGAGCTAGTGGTGGAGGTAGAGAGAGCGAGGAGGCCGTCGAGAGAAAGTAAAGGAGAGGAAGAGAGAGAAAGAGAGAGGGAGGCGGTATAGGCCTGAGCTGGTCTGTGGCGAGGGTTGCGCGTGAGGCAGGCTTTTAATCACCCCGGGAAGGACGGAGTGAGGCAGGGTCCTAAGTCCTAGCTGGTGTAGAAGGGACTGAGCAGGGTCACTAGTAGAAGGAAGGAAGGTTCTTGTTTTTCCCTCTTGGTAAAACTGTGGAAAGCTGAAAATGACGAAAAGAAAGTGTTCTGAAAGGTAATGTTACAGAGGAAGGAAAGGAGAGACAAATGCTGTTTTTTTTTTTTAGTGAATAAAAAAAAAGGAAGGTTCTTAGTCAATAGAGGTGGTTGGGTTCATTGGGAAGTGATAAGGATGAAGAAGAACGTGCTAGGAGGTGGTGTAAGGACTGTGGAAGGTTGGGAATGAAGGACGAAGGGAATGAGGGTTGGAAAGCGGTAGAAACGAGGAAGGTTGGGAGTGAGGCAGGACGAGCGGGAGTGAGCGCTGTCGGCAGGAGGGAGGAAGGAAGATAGGGAGGAAAGGAGGTAGGCCAGAACTTGCCCCGTGGTGGAGGCAGGGGAGCAGGGAGGCAGGCAGGGCCGGGCTCACCAGTGTCGACCTAAATGTGGCCGTAATGAGCCCCATCGGTCATTGCGACCATCCCCTACGCGGACGAATAGCTGCATATTACTCACGCGGGCTGGGAAAACTTTCTTCTCTCGCTGCAGACTCTCAACGCGGGATAAACGCCGCATCATTTTGCTGGTTCTCTCTCTCTCTCTCTCTCTCTCTCTCTCTCTCTCTCTCTCTCTCTCTCTCTCTCTCTCTCTCTCTCTCTCTCTCTCTCTCTCTCTCTCTCTCTCTCTCTCTCTCTCTCTCTCTCTCTCTCTCTCTCTCTCTCTGTCTCTGTCTCTGTCTCTGTCTCTGTCTCTGTCTCTGTCTCTGTCTCTGTCTCTGTCGCTCTCGCTCTCAAACATATAACGTACACATTTTTTCACCCTAACGTCGTCACTCTTGAGAAACGCAATACACGGATCAACGTTCGTGTCTACTAATCCATAACTCTGTGGGCCCGTAAATAAATCGTGTTGAGCGAAGAATAGGAATCATCAACACTTTTTTTCTTCAATTTCCTTTTAGCGATTCTTTGGTTTCCTATTTTTGGGGGTAACTTTTTTTCTACTGTTTCTGGGGTGGACGGCCGCTAAGAATGCCCGCCAGATTCGTATCACGTGAGCCTCCTGCCGCGGCGTCATGGCGAACATTTTTCAGTCACGTCTTTATTAAAAACCGGGGCAGACTTTTAGCATGACTGGCGTTCCTCATTAATCGCTGTGGCTTAGGTATAAATTCTGTTGGGCGGGGAGGCTGAAGGAGGGCGGGTCGAGGGAGGCGGGGTATGCCGAGAAGGCCCGCCGCGCCAGATGCCTTCAACGTATACTAAAGGCTTAGGCTGAGCAGGAGACGAGAAAGACGCAGTTGATTCTGGTTCTAATTACGAAGCAGCTTGAAAAAAAAGACTGAATTTATTAGCGGCGGTGATACAGAAATTAACTTCGTGAGACCTTGAACTATGTGATTATACTTATGCTGTGGTGCCTGTAAATAGCTTTCTATGGAATATTTAAGTAATTGTTATTTTAAGAGAAGGATTATCATACGACGTCCTCTGTGGTTTAAGTTTTTTTAAGGGAAGTACTTTTATTTTCACCCCGTGGCGCCCGTTGCTAAGCTTCTCCACCCCGAGGAGATCTAAGGGGCCGCGGACGCCACATTACGCCAAGGTAGCCTCCCTGCCATTACCTCGTCTACCATATCCACCATCACCGCCTCCGTCGTAATCACAGTCGCCACGGCCTAAACCACACACAGTCCGGCCCCGTCATCACTCTTGCTGCCACCAAACTTGCCTCTATTACCCTACAACCACCGCCCTCACCTAGTCCTCCACCATTACCACCCCCATCACCCATCACTATTCCCTCTCAGCCGTCCCCCGACAACGCCCCCCTCTCACTCTACCCCATCTCCCCCTCCCCCGAATCCCCTCCGCACCTGCCCCCTTCCTACCTGTGAAGTTACACAAAACGCAGGCCGCCTGGCATATGACGAATGACAGACCGATGATTGGGAGACAGTCGCCATCTGTCAGACTGCCACGTGACGTCTTCATCCGAGGGCCTCGCGGCCGGGGAAGGAATGCCGCAGGTGTGCCTGGCGGAGGTCACAGCTCCGCCGCCCGCCAGGTGAGACCGCCCGGGACAGGTGCATAATAGAGGTCCCTTTCTTGTTATTTTTTTTTCTCTGCGTTCCTCGTGTATAGAGGCAGCAGTTCCGTCCAGGATGTTGCTCAGCTGCGGGTCGTTTTGCATCGCCATTGTGCTTGTACGGCAAACATCTGAGGAATATGCGAGTCATCCCTCTCGTTTTATCATATTATTTCTTGGAGTGAATCGACCACTGATTTCCCGCGTAAAGATTCGTTTCTAAGTTCGTGACCGTAGTAATATACTGAAATTCTATATACAGTTGAAATTTGAAGTTTTTCGTGGCACTTGGAATGAAGTCAGCTGGAAACGGATCGCCAGTAAAAGAGAAAGAGATAGCGACTATGCAAACGGCTGATATCGTCCAGGAAGTAGTAATAAAAGTCTCTGGAATGGGCGGCTTTCGTCTGGTATGATGGGCGGGCCGTGATGGCGGCGAGGCACAGCATCACGCGGAGATCAGCGCCGAACATGTCGTTGTGGTTCACCTCCGAGTGGTTGACATGACGCGTTTGTGTGTCTCCGTTTTATCACCGCCGCCGCAGCGCTGCCACACTGACGCCTCCAGCACGCTTCCTCATCACCGCGCTGCTTGCCGGGATGGGATCGCCACATGGGCTTTTTTCCCCATGTATTGCCTGAGGACTTAAATCTTCGTCTCTAATACAAAAAAATATAATCAAAGAGAAACCCAGGAACTTTTTTTATATCTGCTTTTTCCACCATGTGTTGCCAAAGGACTTGAATCTTCGTCTCCAATACAAAAAATAATCAAAGAGAAATCCAGGAACTTTTTTAATATCTGCTTTTTCTTCCAGGTAATGCCTGAGGGCTTGCTAAGAAGAAAACCCAATAACTCTTAGATTTTTTTTCCCATGTACTGCCTAAGAGTTCGAATATTTGATTTCAATGCATAAGAAAAGCAAAAAAAGAACACCGAAGAAATCTTTTAGACCCACTTCAACAACTCTTCAAACAACGCAAGATCAATAGAGATTCAGTTCATGATAAGAAGCCTATCAACTTAACGAAGATCCTATAAGGCAAACCGAAGACTCCAAGGCATGACAGACACTTCATTCACTCACCTAAGAACGCCTTTAGACATGCATCAAGAACTCTCCAAGCAACGCAAGATCGATACAGAGATGCAGCCCACGATAAGAAGCCTCCCAACTAACCGAACACTTTATAACGAAAGCCGAGGACTCCAGGGCATGGCAGACACTTCGTTCACTCGTTCGCTTCTCACCTTTGTGTCGGCGAGGCGGCTGGAGTCCCACGCCGAGCCGCCAGCACCAGGCAGGAGGAGCGCTGGTTCCCACTGGGCCGGCGGGGCAGCAAGGGACGTCATTACTTGCCGCGGGGAGTCATCACCTTCATTTAAGACCAATTGTCCCGCGTTGCAGATCACTCCTCCGCCCTCCGATTTGTTGTCTGGGGGAACTGTCTCTTGCTCCATTCGCCTTTGCTTTTTAATTTTTGTTTTGCTTGTTCTTTTGTAGGTAGAAAGATTGTGCTGCTTTAAATTTTGATGTACAGATTGGTTGTTTTTTAGGTTTGAATGTTTGTTGTTGGTGGGATTGATTTTTGTTGTTGCTGTTCGTCTGGTTTAGTTTGTGTGCTTTATTTTTGTGTGTGGAAATGATGGTTTTGCTCTAGATTTTGATGCACTGATGGGTCGTTGTTGTCGTTTTGGTTGAATGTTTATTTCTGGTGTGGTAGATGCTTTTTTGTTGTTCGTTCCCATTCATTTTCTGTGGCTGGTTGACAAGATGGCGGGTTGGCTTGCTTTTTGTCACAGTATGTCTTTGTTTGGGTTCATGAATATCCGTCTGACTGTTTGCCTGTCTACCTCTCTGTCCGTCTGTCTGTTCGTATGTCTGGCTGGATGGCTGCTTCTTTCTCTTTCTCATCCAAACACACACACACACACACACACACACACACACACACACACACACACACACACACACACACACACACACACACACACACACACACACACACACACACACAGAGGCAGGTGGTTGATGTATGGCTGCCCAGAGGTGAGTGACAGGTCTCATTCCTCAAGCCCGCCGCCCTGATAGACGTCTATTTGCACCATGGCCGCCCCTCGGAAGGAGTGAGGAGAGGAGGAAGAAAGGGAGAAGGAAGAGACGGCAAGGAACGAGAACGAGGAGTAGGAGGAGGAGGGAAAAGAGGAAGAAGAAAAGGGTGAAGGAGACGGAAGAGCAACGACGACGAAGAGTAGGAGGTGGAGGAGGAGGAAGGGAAGAAGGAACAACATGAAGAGGAAGAAGAAAAGGGAGAAGTACGAAGACTGGAAGGAACGCGGAGGAGGAGTAGGAAGAGGAGGAAGAGAACGAATACGAAACAGAACAAAAGGTAAAGGAGGAGGAAAACTGTGCAAGGAACTGGAATTGGTTGAGGGAATGTGGAAGGAATCAAGAAATAAGAAGAAAAATAAAAAAGAAACCGAAACATGTAGAAAAAAATATATCATTAAAGAGAGATTTAATGATAGTCCATAAGGAAGAAAATGAGGAGCTTAAACTATGATAAAAATTTCAATGGGAATCATATTAAAAACTGGTGATGACAATAACATTACAAATAACTGGATAAGATAAAGAAAATAGAGAAAATCTACGCCAGGAACATAGAGAAAAGGCAAGATGATAAACGCAGTCACAAGCAAAAAGGAAAGAGGCATTACTTAGAGGGTCGAATCGTGACTCGTTTTTCTCTCTCCAGACGCAATTTAGTAGTTCAGGTCAAAAGATACAAGTAATTATGTTTTTTGCCGGAGCTGCTCTAAGTCAAGCCAGGGCAGGCTGAGTGAGGGGCTGAGGAACGCGTAACACTCACCATTATTTTCTTTTTCACGATTTTCCGAGCCGAGAGTGAAGGGAAGGTCGGCTGGTGGACTAGCTTAGGGCCGTCCTCTCCTCCACTTAAACATGCAGGCAGCGTTTAAAAGTAATTGACTTAATTTGGTAAATGTCTCCAAATTGAATTTCAAATGAGCTTTCCCACACACTGCCAAGAAGTATTTCACTCCCCCTGTTCGCTTCCACTGTCCACCTATACGTCGATTCCATACCAAGTTGCTTCTCTGCCTTCCCCAAACGTTGACCTAAAGTAAAGCAGCGCTCGACCTATGTTTGGATGGAGTAATTATTGGCTGATGAGGGATACGTACGCGCCTAATGCATTCAGTGGTGTCGTCCTGGTCCTCTTGTCGAGACGGAAGGGTCCTGAGCACCTGTGCCTGGCCGCCCCATCCTGTGATAACACCGGGAGGGGCGTCGCGAGAAGGGAGGGGGACGGACGCCAAGCTGTGGAGGGAACGCGTGGGAAGTCTGCTCCCGCCTTATAATAATCTTTTTTGGCTCCCCTTCTTAAGCTGGCCGAGACACATGCTGGGGTGGTGCTTCTGTACGCGCAAACACGACCAGCAATTTTCGGTGTGGTGCTGTGCCGAAGCGGTGTAACAGGCTGCACGACTTTCATTTACACAGTTGGAGGCGGACGAGGACCTGAAAAATAAGTAGTGGGAAAGCTTGCGCTATGCCACTCCAAGAAGATAAAAGTGGAAGAGTTTCTTAATAGTAATAATACTCGAAATAGCTAAATATACGTAGAGGTTTCCTAAAAATAATACTCAAAATAGCTATAAATGGGGGAGTTTCCTAAAATTAATGCACAAAATATCATATATGTATTGTGGTCTGATATTTTCTTTGATAATAATAAGACTGGTAATATATTTCCGTCTGGAGGTAATTTTCACAGTATAATCTTACCTAATTAGCTTTTGGGTCCTTAATTGTAAACCCATCCTGATTTGAGTAATGAAGTGTATATAATCGCTATTAACAACAAAAAAAAAAAAACGCAAAAACAAAGAAAACAAGTACAACAAAAAAGTAAAGAAAAAACAGCGAAAACTTAAGAATGGGGAAAAATAAATCCAGTATCTGTTTCAAAGTAAATATCATGTAACTCGATGCCTGAATTATGCGCATTGATGTCAGTGTAACTTTTGTATATTTGTATTGTTGATAGTTTAATGGGGTTAATTCCAACACTGATTTTTTTGATGGTTTTGAAATTAACACACACACACACACACACACACACACACACACACACACACACACACACACACACACAGCCCCCTTCCCATAAACACACTTTTTCCTCTATCATATTTACTTGTTCTTGGTGGCGGAGACTCGAGGGAACGGAAACAAACAGTACCTAATATATTTCCTCGATATGTACGCGTGGAGGCCGATGGGAAGGAAGGAGAGGTGGGGGGAAGGATGGGGGTCGTAGGGCGTCGTGGCGTTGGCTGGGTCGAGGGTGGGAGGGAGGAGTCATGAGGGGGTGGGGGCTTGAAGGGGGGGCGCAGGATGGAGTGAGGGGCAGGTGGGCTACACAGAACCCTCCTTGTATGGAAGCCAGGGGTCAAGAGGAAGATGTAGCCGTGTTTAGTTAGGAGTGTAGTATTCTTTTTATCATTATTCTTGGTAAAAACGATTTCTGTAGGTTGTTTCATTGTTTTATTATTATTACTACTACTATTATTATTATCATCATTATTATTATTATCTTAGTAGCGGCAGTAGTAGTGGTAATAATGTGGTTTGTGCGGTGATTATTAATGAGTGGTCTTATAGAGTGTGATATTTTCCTAAATTGCTTAAAAAATCGCTTCTTCCTCATCTAATATATTTCAGTCTCTCTTAAGGATTCCGAAGCTCCTTGGCCGCCCACCTGCAGTCAAGAACTTCATCATATTCCATTTCTTATTCCTGGAACTATATTTTCTCTCTACTTCTCTTCTTTCCCCCATTTCTCGGTGCCTCTACACATGGGTAAGGGGGGAAGGGGGACACCTGAAAAATAAGACGTCTCTATTAACAATACCCCAACACTGATTTATCCCCGCACTTATCTAGCGTGATGTATTTGCCTCGGCTGCTGTTATTTGTCATTGTACCGAGGCCTCACGCGCCTCCTACGCCCGTAACCTCGATAGCGCGCACTTGGAAACTACAAAGAAGGGCGACTCGCAGTGTTATCGGACATCCTGGGGCGATAACCAAGTGCTCAAGTCAGGCGAGTCACGGCGAGGCGAGAGTATGCATGCCTAGCGGTGACGCGCGGCGGGGAGGGGCCGAGGGTAGGTGGTGGAAGGCTGGGAGGATGGGAGATAGTAGAGAGGCAGGGAGGGGAGATGTTTGGGTGTAGATGAAGGGCAAGGAAACGCAGGCACTTCTCTCCCTCTCCTTCGACCTATACTGTTTCTTCTTTATGCATTCATGGTTTCATTCTCTCACTTCTCTCTTTTTTTTTTTTTTCCTCTGTTTCCTTGTAAAATAAGTACACATATAAGACACAATGGCGCCAGAACTAACTAACCAACCATTTACTTTAGGTTCTTCGCCATGCACTTCATCATTCAGACACACACACAGGTCACAATCTCAAGAGTAGATTAACAAAACTAAAACATTTCGTGAGCTACCCATGCTGTCGTTAACTCAAAATCCTCCAGTTCAGAGCCTTTTCGTCCATATAATGCTCTCAGGAAGCCATGAATTACTATTGAGGGTTACATTATAGCAAGACTCGCTCAAGCACAAGTGGATCAGCGTATCAGAATTTCTTAATGGCGCAGCTGGCGTCAGAAACTGCAAGCAAGGCTGTAAATAACTCGTGATCGGAGGACGGTGATTGATCTGTGACTCTCAAGCTGCAAACAGTGAGGGCGTCGTGTTATTGGTGCCTCGATGCGTCACGTCACACCCTCTCGACCCGGCCCGACCTGAACTTTTTTTTTAGGATGAGAACCGTTAAGAAGGAGAATATTTACTCTCTTTATCATGTTACCTTGATAGAAGTGGCGTGCTGGAATCCAAGCTTTTTTCATTCCGAGGTTATGTGCTTTCATGTTGTTATTTTTTTTTTTCTGAATTATTTTACAACTCATTTACTTTTCCTTTCGTATATTTTCTTAGATAAACTTAACCTACCCGATTTTTTCAGTCTTTTCTCTTTTATCAGTTGCCTTCCACTTGCCTTGATCTACCTTCCCATTACTTTCCTATCCCTACTTTCATTACCTTTCCTTTGCTTTGCCGTACCTCACATTGCCTCTCCATCACTCCCCATTTCTCCCATTACTCCCACTTCGCCCCACCTCACCTTACCTTGGCTTCACTCCCCTTGCCCTCTCTCCATGCCAATCCCCAATTCCCCATTCCTTCCCTCCATCCCCCATCGTGCCCTCCTTTCACCGCCCTCACGTCGAGCAGGACCATCGCACAAAGCCTCCCGCGGGTCGGCCTCCCCTTCAGAAACATTGTCACGGGGGCGTCTGAATAAAGCCACTGACCACCTGCCGACAGGTTAATGATGGCGCTGACTAATGAGGGGAAAGGTAACAGGGGGCCTCCACTGCCATATAATTAGCCTCATCACGTCAGGCTGTGTACTTCCCATAATTTCGTATCGATTAGTGTATTTATATCTCCCTATGTTTGTTTGGTATTCTTTATGTTCATGGTCTTTATGGATTGGTGTATTTGTTGAATGTTTTTTTTTGGTGGGGGGGCAGGTGTGTGTGTGTGTGTGTGTGTGTGTGTGAGTTTGTATGTTTTAGTATTTTATTTTTCGTGTTTTTTTGTTTTGTTTTAATATATGCAGTACTATATCACTTCCTACCTGCAGCTGTTTTTGTTATTTGTTAAGGTTAATGCGTACAGACGAACACACACACACACACACACACACACACACACACACACACACACACACACACACACACACACACCGTAATATATATACACGTACACACACCCATGTACGGCTTCCCCCCGCGGCGTGCACATGTAATTATCTGATTTGTAAACGTCACTATAATTCGGCGGGGCTTTGAATTCCAGTCCGCGGCGCCCACAGATTTATGCTCCCTTTTTCTTACCCTTCCCTTTTGTTTTCTTTTTTCCAGGCTTCTTTTTCCTTTTGTTTTCTGTTTCCAAGCTTCTTTTTACTTCTGTTTCCTTACTCATCTTGTTTCCTTTTCACTTTCACCTTTTCCTTTCCTTTTAAAACTATAACTTCCTTTCCCCTTTTTTGTTTCCTTTAGATTTTCCTTGCCCTTTCCTCTTAAACATATACCTCTGATTTTGTGTGTGTCCTTGTTTTTATTCCCCTTTTTCTTTCCTTTTCTTTTCTTTTTCAAGTTTCCTTTTCCTTTCCCTTTTGTTTTGGTTCTTACTTTTTCCCTTTCTTCAACCCATTTAAATCTACAGCCCTCATTTGTGTCTACTCTTATATGTATTCACCTTTTTTTCTTACTCTTCCTTCTCTTTTCAAGCATCTTTCTTCTTTTTTTCCTCCCTCTATTGTTTCCTTTAATTTTGCCTTTTCCTTTCTTTTCAAACCTGTTACCTCCGATTTCTGCCTATTATTGTATATATTCCCCTTTTTCTTACTCTCTTTTATTTTCCAACCTTCATTTTTTTCCTTCCTTTCCCTCTTACTTTTTCCCCTTCTCCTTTCCTTTTAAATCTATACTCCTCATTTCCATCCCTCATTGCATTAGTGTAACATGATGTTCTTGTATATTTTTCGCTCCAAGCCAATATTGATGTAATACGGAAGCATATTCATTAGTTTCAACGTTTCAAGTGCTGTTTCGTGTGCGCCTAAGGACTAGATAAGCCCAGTAGTCTCCACCGTGTCAGGATCAGAGGCAGGGAGGCAGGAGTAATAATCTGGACGGTGGAGCAGCGAAGGGAGGGAACCATATGTTGCCACGAGACCTGCCAGCCCTGACACAGCCTCCACCTGCTGGGGCTTGGGTGAGAGAGAGAGAGAGAGAGAGAGAGAGAGAGAGAGAGAGAGAGAGAGAGAGAGAGAGAGAGAGAGAGAGAGATTGAGGAAAGGAGGTAGATGGAGGGAATATGATTTAGAGCAGAGTATTCAGATAAAAATAACAATTGTATATTTTCGACATTTTTGCTAGTCTCGAAGAAAATATGTATGTGTCAGTCCCCGTTTAGTATCCCTTTAAAGAATGTACGAGTCATTATGGGAGGTAGTGATTTTTGAGGCACCAAGCATTTTCTTCACAATAAAAGGATGTAGGTCTAATCAAAATGTGGCCTATGATAAATAAGCGATAGTATGGATGGGTAGAGAGAAAAAAAATATCCTAAATGAACACACAAAAAGCTGAAAATATATGAAAAAAGCGAATTATATGTTGGCTGACAATGATTAAAGACCCGAACTTAGTCATACAAATGATAAACACCCATGATAAATATCCAAGTATTATAAAATGTAAACACAAAACAAAGCCGGAAGAATATGATAAACAAAAATGGATGACCGGAAATGGCCGTGGATTGATGCGCCCGGTCCATGCCATATAATCGTGGTGCGCCGCGCCTCCCGGGGGGCCGCGGCGCGTGACGGGACGTGACTGTGTTGGGCCGCCACGCACAGACAGAAGGGGTGGCGATGATGGATAGACGGACGGGACACTTTGTGGGGGAGGGGCGGTAGGCTTTGTAGTTTATCGGTTTGGTTTTATAGGAATTTATTGGTGTTGGAATTGTCGGCTTCTTTGATATTGTTTTCTTTTTATTTCATTTTTTTCCTCTACTTTGTCTTCTTCGTCTTCTTGTCATCGTCTTGTTTTGCTTCATTTTCCTCTACTTTGACCAACCGTCTTCATCTTCCCTCTTTATATGATTTTTTTTCTTTTTTTTTTATGATTAGCATTATCATTGTTACTAGTGTTCGGGTGGTGGAGGTGATAGTAGTAGTAGTAGTAGTAGCAGCAGCAGCAGTAATAGCAGCATCAGTATAGTAATGATAGTATATAAGTAGTAGTCATGCGCCACTCATTCATGAGCCGTTGATAAAGCACCTTCATCAAAGAACTCAGGTGTCACGTAGTATCGCCAGGTAGCCTAATGGTGGCCGCCGCCGGTGTAATGTTTCCCTCCTTGGGTACGCCTTGCTTCCTGTGTTACTGAACTCTCAAGTTTTACGTAAAGCTCCTGATTCCGTTTTGACCTTCACACGGCTCGTGACTTTTGTTTACTCTAAAATTATCCTCAGATGGCTGGAAATGTTCTCAGTGTCTGCAGTTTTACTTTAATGAGCAAACGTGAGAAAAACGAATACATTTCTCTCAGGATTCGCAACAAATATATAACGGCCATTATCTCCGCTTCTTAAACAGGCGCTTGGTTGCCGGTCTGCTGCTCCACAGGTACAATACCATGCACTATTACCGCCTTAGTATTTGCAATCTCGTGTTATTAACATAATGCAATCAGTCACAAGTGTAATTACCCGGCCAAAAAGCATAAACCCGTGTCGTCTGCGCAGTTACTTCACCCAATAGTTATGTGCTTGTTATGCCGTGTAATTAAAGAGAGGGAGGCTGCGTTTTATCTCCATCCAAAGCAGCGTGTGGTTGTAAATGGTTTGTGGTTGTGCTCGCCTGCAGTTGTGGGCGGCAGAGGGCTGGCGGACAGGACGCGTTGCTTCTGGAAACGGTACGGTCACTCAGGTGCTAATTTGAGGCGGAAATTACAGGCTTGCTCGATGACGTGTTTGCGAAGCTTAAAGTGAACTCCTGCGTAAAGCACAACACGTTTTAGATATCCAGCACCCCGTTATATCCCACAAGGAATTCGTTATAAGCTTACCGACATTTTACAGGCAATGTTCTCCTTTCATTACAGATTTTTCACTTATTTTAACAACGTATACAACTTTTTTTCTCTGAGTTAATCGGACCTAAAAATCAATCGCACAATTCACAGGTCAACTTAACTGCATATAAATCGCCTTTCTCTCTCAAGTTTGGTAATAAAAAACCCGTGGGCTCTTTTCTCCCTTTGCCTCCGCTAGTCCCTCTCAGCCCCCCAGCCACCGTCGAGGAGGCTGAGTGGTTGGTCTATATGAGTGTGCGATGATGTAGAGGCTCTCATTCCGGTCCTCGGCAGCTGGTGGCTCGCCTGATGAACATATTAACGCCGAGGCAGCCATCAAGCCGACCAGGCCTTCCAGGAGCAGTGGTGGTGGTAGTAATAGTAGTAGTTGTAGTAGTAGTAGTAGCAGCAGTGGTAGTGTTGGTGGTAGTGATAAAAGTAGCAGCAGAAGTAGTTGTTGTGATAGTTGTAGTATTAGTTGTGGTAATAGTAGTAGTAGTAGTACAACGATATTGGTGGTAATTTTATTTGTGGGAAAGAAAGGGATAATTTTCTTTCTCCTGTTTCGACTTAATGGTGGCTTTTACTTTTCTGATGGTGCTGGTGTTCTTGAGGTGGTGGGCTGTTATGTTGCTCTGAAGACATTTAAACTTCTCTCCTGACACGTCCATATAACTATCATATTCACTGACGGTATATGGACGTGTCAGGAGAGAAGTTTAAATGTCTTCAGAGCAACATAACAGCCCACCACCATCAACTCCACCATCTTCACCATCACCAACCCCTTGTCCACAGAAATACACCACAACCACCACCACCACTACTGATATCAAGAACAGTTTATAGTTTGCAAGCACTCATATTTTTTTCGATTCATAACATATTAAACTCCCTTTTTACCTGCTATTTCCTTTTCCGTGTGCTTTTCTAAATAGTGCGTGACGTATAGTACCCCATTTTAGTATCATTTCTTTAAATACGGCAATTTTTAAAGCTCATATGACGGCTGTTGAGCTCTGTTAGTTCAGGCGTATCTTATAGTCGTTACGTAATTCCCTGCACCATTACAGCGTTATGCAAGTTTCCCCTAATTCCTCCCCTCAACCCCTTCCCTCCCCTCCCCTCTCCCCTTCTGCTACTTGTCTTTCCTCCCCCTCCGTTCTTTCCTCCCCCTCCGTCACCCCTTCCCTTTATTCCTCCTCCCCTCAACCCTCTCGTTTCCTCTCATCTCCCCCTTCTGTTACCACTCCCCTCCCCTTACTCTTCCCCTCCCTTTTCCCCTCTCCCCTTTTACTACTTGTCTTTCCTCCCCTTCCGTCACCCCTTCCCTTTATTCCTCCTCCCCTCAACCCTCTCATTTCCTCTCATCTCCCCCTTCTGACACCCCTCCCTTCCCCTCACTCCTCCCCTCCCCCCTTCCCTCTCCCCTCATCACCCATCTCATCACCACAACACACAAGCCCCATCGCCGTGACTTATAGGCTAAAGCAGACAAGGAAAATATGTCCGCCTTGCCTGGTCTGGGAAAAAAAGGAAAATGGCGATGCGAAGTAAAATAGCTTGGCTTTTTTTTCATTTTTGTAAGGTGTATAAGGTGTCTCTGTACGCACCTAATACCACAACTGCTTATTTACGTATTTGTTTATTTATCTTTATTCACTACTGGAAGAGCGGAGGGGAAGAAAGAGAAGCGAGAGAGAAAGAGAGAGGGAGAATGGTAAGAGGGGGAGCAAGGGATGATGCGAGTGAGGAGAGAAAAACAAAAACAAGAGAGGAGAGGAGAGAGAGAGAGACAGAGAATAAGATCTTTTCTGTGCCATTGTATCCCGCCATTACACATTAGTCTGCTTCCTTACATGCATTTGTCTACCCTTCGTAACCACTTTATCAATCCGCTGCTCTGCCCCAGAAATCATCGCTCCCTTCCCTTCATCTCTCGCCTCAGCATCCGCCCGTCGTCCGCCGCGTCGCCGAGTGCTGGACACGAACGGAGCCATCGTTTTAGGAGTCTCGAGCTGCGATATTGCTGTCCAACCATGCAAGACCCTCACACGCCGTCCCCGATGCAATTAATGGACTCTGAGGCTCGAACATAAAGAGGGACACAGGCGGCTGGACACAGGGAGCGGAGGGACACACCGGTAGGAGGAATTAATGCCGGGACGGGAGTAGGAACGGCAGGAATTAGACTGGGAATGTAGATATTAAGACCCGGAGACAAGGGAGCCGCCGGATATTAGATACAGAGCGAGGGTCAGTCTATAGTGCAGGAGGGAGAGAGGGCGGGAGGGTGGGTTGATGTGTCGTGTGTCAGAAGCAAGAATGGTTGACGAGGACCGTTCTCTCACGTGGAATACAGTGCGAATATTCCGATAAATTACTCTGTGTTCTCCGTGTTTGAGAATTTCGAAATCGAGAAGCAATTAAATCAAGTAAAAGTGAATGACCGTATTTCTGCCACTTTTATTTGTTCACTATAATGATATGTAGTTTATTTGGCGTTTTGCGTGTTTTATCCTGTTTATTTTACCTCCGTCTCCCTTAACAAAAACACAATCATAAGTTATATGTTTAAAGAAGATTCGGTGTAGGCACATGAGTAATGAGGTGGTGGAGGGTAGTACTGTGGAGTCATTACCAGACCTTGAACCGGCGCACGAACCGTGGCTCAGACTATACACACGTACACCTTAAAGAGTGTATAAGCAATATGTAAAAACCCAGCCGGCAGTAGCGAGGCGGTGAGGGGGCAGGTACACCCACTCACCTGCGCGGGTCCCCCAGTGCCGTTCAGGTTGTAATTAGCTTATAACCGCGTCCCCCACATCCTGCGCTTAAATGCCGCCCCCAAGATGTACCCTGGTATTACGCTGGCAATGACTTGTATTTACCATTACACACACCTCTACACCCTCCAGTGGCCCCGGAATGTGTCCACGGCACACAGGGTACACTCCCAGGCCTCGCGCCGAGAGTGGCCTCTGTTTTGTACTTGGTAAAGAAACAAAAAAGAAAACACTGCCCGAGGCGCGTCTTGTGGAGCAGCGAGCGGCCCGCCAGCTGCCGCCACCCACGACACGTAGGCTTCCCTTCCAGGCCAGGCTCTTTTTTGTTCTTCTTCCTCTTTGGCGACGTTCCAGCTTTGTAGTTTCTTCTGATAAGATGTTAATGTTAAATTTGTGTATTAGCGTGTTAATATAGATTGATTTAGTAAATGTTTGCATATCCTCAAATTTGTTCAGATTTTCATATTAAATTACGAAACATTAGGCCAGGGCTCCCTTAGCAAGCGAAGGGTGTTTGACGTAGCTGAAGTTTCTACACACGCAACATCCTAACCTCTCGATTGACATACTCGGTCATGGTTTGCACATTATTTCAAGCATTATCCCCTATTCACATAATTTTCAGTTTTGGGGCTACATATATAAAAAAAAAAGCCGATTAAGATAAAAAAAAATGTATATTGTAACAGCGACAAAGGCTCGGTAAACGCTAATGGTTTTAACGATCAACTTAAAACCACAGAAAACAAAGGTGACGATAAGGGGCCAGACCATTAGAAGGAGAGAAGTGGAGCAGCCTCACGCCTTCCCCCCCCCCCCCTCTGGACACCTGGCACACACACCCCTGATTTATTCTCCATTACCTTGATAACAACCAATTATATGAGCAGGCCACAGATAGCATTTTCTTGAGGCTAATGAATGACGGTGGCTTGGAGGCTGGGCAGGCGAGTAAGAAGTGGGGGACTATAGGACTTAAAGGAGAAAGAAGAGATAGAAGAGGACTCGAGGGGGCAGAAGAGAATGGGAGGGTGACTACGAGAGGTTCGGGCATAGGATAAGGGAGATTTCGAGGGAGGTATAAATGGGAAGGGGAGGAGGAAGGAAGGAATAGAGAGATATGCAGGGAAAAGAAGAGAAAGGTATAAATAGGATGTGGAGGAAAGTAATGGTGGTCGGAAAAGATATAGTGGAAGAAAGAATTAGGAACGTTGATCAGGAAGAAGAAAATAAACTTGGCACAGATGACAAAGGGAAAGTAAGATAAATTGGGTTGAAGAAAAGTTGTGTAAAGTGTTTTTTATGAACAATTAGATGTTTAGAGAGAGAGAGAGAGAGAGAGAGAGAGAGAGAGAGAGAGAGAGAGAGAGAGAGAAAAAAAGAGAGAGAGAGAGATAAAGGGGGGGAGGTATGGGCGTGTTCGGGATGAGTGTGGCAGACAGAGAGAGAGAGAGGAAGAGAGAGACCCACCTCCCCCACCACCACCACCTTCTCCTCCTCCTCCTCCTCCTGCTCCTCCTCCTCTGATTAATGCACTGTCACCTCGGTAACCCCGGCGCCTCGTAGGGGGTCCACTCTCCCCCTAGATGCCGGGTTCCCATTGTTCCCGGCAATTTACTTCTCTAGATTATCGCTCCGAAGCTCCTGTGCCGCTGAGGAACTCGAGGCCGCTGAGATCCGACCCGCGAAGAGAGAGTGAGAAAGAGAACGAGTCGAGGGTGGGTTGAATTGGTTGTTAGTGTTTTATAATGGGTTGATACTCGGTTTGTGGTCATGATATTTAAGGTTTGTGTATAGTTTTTTTTAAGGTTTGATGTGTTTTCTTATTGTCTTTGGGTATTTTGACCTTTTTGTTTTGTTTTTCCTCGGCGGATTTTGTTTTTTATGGGTGTCTGCTGTCTCTGTCTGTTTGTCTGTGTCTGTATGCCTGTCTGTCTGTCTATTTTTCTCTCTCTCTCTCTCTCTCTCTCTCTCTCTCTCTCTCTCTCTCTCTCTCTCTCTCTCTCTCTCTCTCTCTCTCTCTCTCTCTCTCTCTCTCTCTCTCTCTCTCTCTCTCTCTCTCTCTCTCTCTCTCTCTCTCTCTCTCTCTCTCTCTCTCTCTCTCTCTCTCTCTCTCTCTCCACCAGCCCCTCGAGGGAGGCTCCTGGGCAGATGTGAGCCAAAGACGCCCTTTTACAGACTCCTCAGGGACCCGCTTCCTCATGATGGATTGAGGGTTCGAGGTCTTCCTGCCCCTTCACTTCCCCTTCATTTCCCCTCTTACTTCCCCTTTCACTCGCTCCCTCTCGACTAACCCCTTCACTTCACCTTCACCCCTTCCCTTTCGACCAATCCCCTTCATTTCCTCCTCCACTCCCCCTTCACTTCCCCCTTCACTCACTCCTTCCATCTCGACCAACCCCCTTACGCCTACAACTTACCTCTACTCTCTATCTCTTTCTCTTTATCCTCTCTCTTATATACATACACCTTTTTCAAGTCTTCCTCTCTCTCTCTTTCTCATCCACTCCGTTATGCTCTACCCCACTTCTTTACATTCCGTGACCCACTCACCCATTTTTCTTTCTCTTCTTTTTTCCTTTTTTTTTTACCTTTTCAGTGATGTTTTAATGTAGACAACTTCACTTTACCTGCTTCTCACTCTGCGGATTTTCTTTTCTTCTCCTCACATCTCCTTTCATCTTCCATATTTCATCTCCCCCCTCCCTGTCCTATCCTCTCCTCTCTCTTTCTCTCTCATGAAATACACACAGCCTTGTCTCATAAATCACTTAAATCCCCATAAAGCTAATACAAATCCATCCCAACATTTCCTACTTCAGTAATCTTAACACTCAAAACATTTACATCTTCGTGAATGGTCATTGGTAATTACGAGCCACAATCGCTACCCCTTTTCTGGCCACCCTTACCACTCCCCCTCACCATCACCACCATCATCACTACCATCACCACTATATCTGTAGAGGGAGTAGAATAGGGTGTTGTCCCGTTGAGAATATGGATAGGATGTTTGTCTTTTTGTTCCTATGAGAGAGAGAAGACAGGGTACACGAAGACGTAACATAAAATAATCTGAGAGGAGAGAGAAAAGGTTAAGGAAGTACTAAAGATTATGGAGTCGTAGAAGAAGAATTAGTAGGAATTTATTGATGATGAGAAGTAGGAGAAGTCTGAGAATTAGGAGGAGAGGATAAGGAGGAGGAAGAGGAGGTGTAGGGCGTTACCTTGTGGATGGGAGTCTGAGCATCTATTAAGTCCGCCTCATTTCGTGGGAGCAGCGGGGAGGAGGAGAAGAGGCGTGTGCAAAACCTCACGTTAATTAGTCGCGGGTGTGGCCGGGGAAAGGAAGAGTGGACGTGGTGGGTCAGCTGTCTTTTTACTTCCACTGGGTATTGCTTCGCCTGGGTTTGTTTTCTCTTCTGTTTCCTTTTTTGTGTGTGTGGGTGTCTCTGTATAATGGTGACTTAGGAAATATGCAAACGTTTGTGTGTATGTATGTATATATGACGTTTGATCAACATTTTCCGCGTTAGAAGTCTCCTAAAATAAATGAAGAACGTATGTAATTTCTTCAAACTTATTTTTAGAAAGACGACCATTACGCAGGCAAAATAATGACACGGTAATAAATCACTGTATTACAATTTACCTGAAGATACACTGGCTTTACTTACTGGCCTGGTTTAACTTCTGCCAGAACTTAAGTTAAAAAAAAAAAAAAGACACACCTGTGCACCAAAATATGTAAAGTATGACACCTCAGATTCATATGTACATTTAAAAGGCTGCTATCATCTGTGCGGGAAAATACCATATAATTCCCCGTAAGCCTCGACTCGTTTATCGCCCATTACTTAGATGCAGCCGTGAATGTAACTCGACACGCCTCACGTCCTGCACTGCGCCCGAAAAAGTATCTCCTCATGACACAAATTGCATCGCCGCGCCTTGTGGTTTAATTATCACATGCCAATTATCATCAGAATTATCCCATTATTATGAGAGTTAACCAGGCGCAGCGGCCATCAACGTCATGTGTTATGCAGCGGAGCCATGCAGCCCCCTCCCGCCTAGCCTATCACCACCTGTCCCTCATTTGTCATCCCTCCTGCCGCTACCTCCACCGCCTCCCCTGCAAGATGGGCCTTACCTCCACTTGTAGCTGCTTCCTCCACACGGACGTCATTCCTACCACCACCACCATCGTCATTCCCACCACCACCACCACCACCATTCCCATCATCATCACCATAACCATTGCTATCATTATCATCACTATTGGTCAGTACAGCAAACTGCATCATTACTACCATCACATTCGCCGCCTATAAGGGAGCCATAACCACAAAATCAGTGTTCTCGTAACTAATCTTTTTTAATGCAGCCATTTTTTTAGGCAGTATTTTACCTATTTAAGCAGTTTAATAGCATCCTCATAGTTTGGAAGAGTGTGAATTTGAATCAACAATAATAAAAATAAAATAATAATCAAGTAGAAGAAGGAGAAGAGGAAGAAGAGGAAGAAGCAGAAGAAGAAGAAGTAAAGTAAAGGAAGGAAAAGTAGGAGGAGTAATAATGATAATACTAATGATACTAAGAATATAAAATCGCATCCTTTTACAACACTACTACCGTTTTGTTTTTCTTTCTCCACGCATCGCAGAGCTCGTGGCATCCTTCACTCGCCGCTCGTCTAATAAATTTTTCTAGCGTGGAAAATGAAGACCTCTCACGCTGTCTCTCCGCTGGTAAACAAGGCGGCCGGAGAGACCCTGACAGCCTGAGCGATGAAGACCTCCACAGTAGAATAGACGCGACTATTCACCCTCTCGAAAAAAAAAAAAGAGGGAGAGAAAAAAAATACTCCCCGAACCCCTGTCACGCCGGGCTGGAGAGAAGCATCTTCCTCCTCCTCCTCCCCCTCCTCCTCTTCCTCCTCCTCCCCTTCCTTTATCTCCCCTTCACTTCCCTCCCTGCCCCCCCCCCCCCCGTCCCCCCTCCATCTCTACATTTCTCTCTCATTTTCTCATTCTTTATTTTTCATTCTTTTCCTTTCTTTTTTCTTTCGTTTTTTCGTTCCTCCTTTCTTTCTTTCCTTCTTTCTTTCGCTCTCTCTCTCTCTCTCTCTCTCTCTCTCTCTCTCTCTCTCTCTCTCTCTCTCTCTCTCTCTCTCTCTCTCTCTCTCTCTCTCTCTCTCTCTCTCTCTCTCTCTCTCTCTCTCTCTCTCTCTCTCTCTCTCTCTCTCTCTCTCTCTCTCTCTCTCTCTCTCTCTCTCTCTCTCTCTCTCTCTCTCTCTCTCTCTCTCTCTCTCTCTCTCTCTCTTCGTGAGACGCCCGGATGTGTGAGAAAGTTCAGGCCGATGACAAATGATTATCGACCTCCGTGGCCAAGTGTGGGAGGTTCTTTTCTGTATGTGTGTGTTTGTATGTGTGTAGGTTTAGCAAAATACACATACGGAAAAATTATTGGTTGCCATGATTTTTATATTCGTTTCCTTAACTTTTTGGTTCTCGTATGATTTTAAAACTGCTTATTATGGACTACAGAGATGGTTGTCTTTGGGGTTTTGGTGGGATTGTGAAATGTATAGATGTGCGTCTTTGGGTTTTGAGAAGGGAAATTATGGCAACCTGTGTTTATTTGTAGGTTTACCGAAATATAATACAAGATGAAAAAAAAGTTCGTTGCTTTTGTGATTTTTTTTTTTTTTTTTCGTGTCTGCATTTTTGATATTGAGAACTGAATAGATGAATTTGTAAGGGGCATTTAGGAGGGAAAGCCGTAGTGTTGAATATCGCACATTCGGTAATCGACGTTAAATTTTATCACGAAACGGACAAAAGAGGCTGCTGGCGGTTGTGCATGAGTGGAGAGAAAAGGAGAGGAGAGGAGAGAAGAGGAGAGGAAAGCGGCGGCGGGGCTGCAGATCGATCCACAGGAACTGACATATACAACATAAAACAATAAATACATGAACGAATGAACGCTGAATCTCACATCTCTGTATACCTAACCATCGACGAAGAGTCCCTTTTTCCGACATATACCACAGAAGGGAACAAACACGTGTCTATATAAACATACACCGTCCCCTGCCATAGCGAGTCTCGTACGCAGCGGCAGTTATCATGTTGCTGGCAGCCTCACCACAAGCAGGAGAAAAATCGTGTCGTCAGAGCACCCCTCAGAGAGCTCCATCATGGCGCCCACCACCGACCACCTCTGACGCTACACAAACAGCCCTCAATGGATTATTCATAAACCGCTTGCTTCTTACGTATTCGCTGCCTTCCCGCGGCTTGCTTCTTCCGCCCGCTAATGACACCGAAATGGATCAGTCGACAGTCACTTGTTATTTATTTACACAAACGCGTAAGATTTATCGGCCGGGATTGTGGCTCTTGAGTAGCTGTTCTTGGTGTGTGAAGGATATGAAGAGAACAAAGTGTAATTTAGGTCTGGTTCGAATTTGTCCGTGTTTAAGGCAGTTTATCAAAGCGTACATTAAGAAGTCCAATTTGAGATACGTGGAATTAAATGGCAAGGTGATTTTTATATTATACGAAGAATCAATTGACGTTTAGTAATGTATTTTAAGTCCAAGGCCGCCAGCCAGTCTCAGCTTTAGTAAATTTAAAGTCTCCATCGTGACAGCTTTGCATAATCCATACGTCCATTATCCACGAAGCAAGAGTAGTGTCAATAATGAGGAATGAGAAGCCAATTCGCACTTCAGTTTGATTCCAAAACACACGCACACACACACACACACACACACACACACACACACACACACACACACACACACACACACACACACACACACACACACACACACACACACACACACACACACACACACACACACACACACACACACACACACACACACACACACACACACACACACACACACACACACACACACACACACACACACACACACACACACACACACACACACACACACACACACACACACACACACACACACACACACACACACACACACACACACACACACACACACACACACACACACACACACACACACACACACACACACACACACACACACACACACACACACACACACACACACACACACACACACACACACACACACACACACACACACGACACACACACACACACACACACACACACACACGACACACACACACACACACACACACACACACACACACGACACACACACACACACACACACACACACACACACACACACACACACACACACACACACACACACACACACACACACACACACACACACACACACACACACGAGCGCGACAGAAACGCGAGCGACAGAAACGCGCGCGACAGAAACGCGCGCGACAGAAACGCGCGCGACAGAAACGCGCGCGACAGAAACGCGCGCGACAGAAACGCGCGCGACAAAAACGCGCGCGACAGAAACGCGCGCGACAGAAACGCGCGCGACAGAAACGCGTGACAGAAACGCGCGGGGCAGAAACGCGCGCGGCAGAAACGCTCGCGATAAAAACGCGCGCGACAGAAACGCGCAGGGCAGAAACGCGAGCGAGAAAAACGCGCGCGACAGAAACGCGTGCGACAGAAACGCGCGCGACAGAAACGCGCGCGACAGAAACGCTCGCGGCAGAAACGCTCGCGGCAGAAACGGTCGCGATAAAAACGTGCGCGACAGAAACCCGCAAGGCAGAAACGCGCGGGGCAGAAACGCGCGGGGTAGAAACCCGCGCGGCAGAAACACACGCGATAAAAACGCGCGCGACTAAAACGCGCGGGGAAGAAACGCGTGCGTTGGCACAAAACACCACACAAAACACAAGCCATAAGACACAAGACACAACACAACACAAGGCACAGACACACGCACAGACACACGCACAGACACACGCACAGACACACGCATAGACACAGACACAGGCACAGAGACAGGCACAGACACAGACACATACTGACACTGACACAAGACACTGAAACAAGACATTATATTCCTTCTTATATTATAACTTTTATTATTTTTTTTATTTTTTTATTCATGCGAAAGTCAATCCACGTCATTTCCAGACCACACAAACGCTAAAGCTGTCTTCTCCTCCCCTTCTTCCTTCTCCTCCTCCTCCTCCTCCTCCTACTCCTCCTTGGTGTCTTCCTTAGCGCTGGTGGCTGTGAATTATTCCCGTCGTCAGGGAGATAGTGATGACTGCGTGCCACCTATCATTGTCCTTCTGATCTCTCCCATCATTAATCAGCATCATCAGCATCTTCCCCCATAGCTACACAGCCTCACACCTTACCTCCTTCTCCTCCCTTCTTCCTCCTCCTCCTCCTCAGACACCTATACCCCCATTCCTCATCTCCATCACTTCCCTCCTCCTCCCTCATCTAAGTCTCCGCTAAGCTGCCGCCATCATCATCCGTCTAACACTCCAGTCCTCATCAACATTGTTATCATCACCATCATCATCATTATCTCGATAGAAACATCACCTTACAAGTTGCCCCCGTCACAACGGTTCATTCTTAGCGGAGTCTTGTTTCGCTCACTATCGTCTTCATCATCCGCCGCTTGATAAAGATGCCGGGTTATCGCCCTGGCAGACTGAGGCATCGCTATCTTCGTCCATAAGTTAGTGGCTGTCTTCATTATCATTTTAGCCGCTGGGACAGTCTTCTTTCTTTCTTCATTCAGTGTTTTCTTTCTCCCTTTCTTCTCCCACTCTCTCTTTTTTCGTTTTCTTCATGTATTCTCTTTTGCCTTTCCTCTCCTTCCTCTTCTCCCTCTTCCTTTTTCCTCCCGTCTTTTTCTTTTCCATTTCCTCTCCTCCTGTGCTGCCGCTGCTCTTCCTCTTCCATCCTTCCTTTTTTCTGCCCCCCCCCCCCCCTCTCCTCCTCCTCCTCCTTTTTTATCCCTCTTCCGCCTCATCCATCTCCTCTTCCTCTTTCTTTTCTTGCTTTGCCTTTTCCCCTCCCACCTTTTTTTCACCGTCACCACCACCACCACCACCACCACCAAGGGCATCTCGAGTCTGTTATTTCCTATTCGTCATTGTCGTCGTCCTCGTCTTCATCGTCATCGTCTTTATTGTCATCATCGTCCTCGTCATGTTGCCCCCCCAGCCCCTTCCTCTTCTTCCCCATCCTCCTCCTCCTCCTCCTCCTCCTCCTCCTCCTCTTCCTCCAGGCCACTCACAACGTAAATCATGATCTATGCCTCACTCTTGCTCCCTATGGAAAAATGGATTGAGTGGATTTTCATTCTGGAGTGCGCGTGAGGGGAATTTTGTTTTGAGTTCTGAGTCAAATCAGCTGCGCGAATCTTGACGAATCCTTGGCTCTTCGTCACGATTCGGCGAGGAAGGTTGGTTGGCCCGGGAGAGAGAGAGAAACCGGTACCTATTAGTTTACTAGCTCGCCACATGTTATTTTTTCTTTTCTCCTTTTTAGCTTGTTTTAATGTTTTAGCTTCAGTTTTATTCCTGTGTTTTTTTCTCTTGGTTTCGTTTTATGTAGGTATGTATTAGGGGCCCTTTCTTTGTCTGTTTGTCTACTGGTATTTACTTTATCTTTTTTTTTCTGCGCCTCCCTTTTTGTTTGTTTTTAATTCTTTATAGTTCTATTTATTGTCCTGTTTTTCTCTTTGTTTCTTTTTATGGTGGAATGTATTAGTCTTTTCTTTTTGCCTGTGTTTGTCGTTTGGTATTTACTCGTCAATCTCTCCTTTATTTTTTTCCTTGCTATATTTCTTCCTTTTTTCTGTAGTTTCTTCCTCCTCCATTTTAGTTTGTTTTACTATTTTAGCTTTCTGGGTTAACTTTTTGGGGGGTTCCTCTATAAGCTGAAATGTATTAGGTGCAATTTTTTGTCTCTGTGCCGTCTGGTATTTACTATTCAATCTTTTCTTTATTTTTTCCTTGCTATAATTCTTTATTTTTTTTCAGTACGTCAGGAGGTCCTCAGCCACTCACCTGCGTCGTGGCCCTCACCTGAGCTTTCTCCCTCCGCCGCCACCTGCCTCATCCTGTCACGTCAGCCGCCACATAAATCTCCCATGGTATGTTTGTTTGCTTTTTTTAGGAAGTACGAATGAAGGGGAAGGGAAAAGGGGAACAGGAAAGGGGGAAGTAGTGCATAACCGCAGACACGTACATTCCCTTCCTTCCCTTTCTCCTCTTCCTCTCTTTCTCTCCCTTTCCCATCCTCCTCCCCCCTGACCTCCATTTGCATGTGTGTGTAGGAGTCAAGAGAATGCTATGCAGGTTTAGTGCATATATGTTTTCGTCCATTATGCTACAAATTGCTGTGTTTATTTTGCCGCTCTTCCGCCCAGCCGTGATGACGCATGGTTTGTTTATCTTTACGGACTGACAGATGGCCGGGCACAGAGGTGGAAAAATACACGTGGATGGAAACGTAACCTGAATCGGCGCAGGCACACACACGCACGCACACACGCACACGCAACTCCCCCGACCCCCACACACACTCACACAAGCACGCACACGCAGACCCACCCTCCCATCCCCCCTCCCCCCCACACAAACCTTTCTATTATCCTTTGCAAAACATTACTACATTAAATAATTAGAGTTTGTCATTATTTATTTCCTGCAGCTTCAGTGATACCCGGCGTTTAAGGAAATGGACAAATAGCGGGATAAATTACAGACGAAAGATTATTATAGTTACACAAGCCGTCCTGCATGTAGCCCGCGACGTGTAATTAGCGTCGCCAGGTGAGCAGAAATTTCCTACCTGGAGGGGGAGAGCGAGAGAGAAAAAAGTGAGGGAGGGAAGAAAGGAAGGGAGAGAGAGAGAGGAAGATAATGATAAACGTGACCTGGAGGAGTAACTCAAGAACAAAATGGCCAGCCAGTACCGAGTCATGTAAGTTTGTTCCCCCTCGACTTCCCCTTCGTCCTGCTCTCCCCCAAGACCTCCCGCTGGGCCTACGCCGCTAACTGGGGGACCGTCGGGGCCTGGCGTTGTTCATATTACCGCCGTCCATCACAAGCGCTTCCTTCGTGACAGTCATAATTTTAACAGACGAACGGAGCGTCTCGTTGGTCAAGGGACGTCATTACCCATTAATTGTGACCCCCGTGATGTGCAAGAGGTGCTCATCAGGGGAAATAATTATGGAAGAACTCGTTTGTTGTTTAGTTTATCAATTGTGTGCATGTTTTTTTTTTATTACATTTTGCGCTCACTTTATGATTTTTTTGAGGATAGGAAGAAGGAAATAAATGATGGGAGGAGGAAGTAATTATGAAAGAACTCATGTTATTTAGTTTATTAATTGTGTGGATCGTTGGAGGGATTATGATTACACTGTACGCTCACTTAATGACTATTTTTTTTAGGGTAGCCAGGAGGAAATAAATGATAAAAGAAGGAAACAATAATAGAAGAACTCATTTGTTATTTAGTTTATTGACTGTACGTATCTTTTTGGGGGAGATATTTTATTGTACTTTGAGAGCAAAAATTAAGAAGGTTACTGAAAATTGACATGCATGACTCTTAACGGGCTTTTTTTCTTTCTCGTTTCTCTTCCTTTTTTAGTGCCCTCGAGCTACTCAAGATACTGTAATAAAAATTGAGTTAGATTAAGTTTCAACAGGATTCAGTTCGAGTCCCGCCACGAGTCTCCATGTCCCAGCTAATGCTCCTTTGTTCTTTGTTACTCGGGGCATGTGTAGCGTACAAGGTGAGTGCTGCCATAAGTCACAACTCTCCACTGATTGCTTCTGTTGTAAAATCTATCATTCTCGCATTGCTCTTCGGTTTAAGGAGATGAAAGAATGGCTGTTGAGGTGAAAGTTTAGAAAGTTTATATTGCTTCGGCTAATGCTTCCTCATACCCGTGCTAGCTAAGAAGTCTTGTCCCTTTCGTCGCTTGTATAATGTGGGGGCAAGTTACTGAAAGGCCATTGACGTGTGATTCACTCCACGTCAAGATTTTGTTTGTGGATAAAGAGAGAGGATGGAGGCAATGGGTGGGATGGGTGGGAGTGGTGGTATGTGGGTGTTGCTGGTGGGGAGACGATGGGAGGAAGACTAGGGGGATGGGGGACGGGGAATAGACGGGGAGAGAGCTAGGGAGGGGTATGGGGGATGGAAGGGATAGTTGTTAAAGGGGGTAGGAGAGATAGGTTGGAAGGGGGCGGGGAATAGACTGGGAGAGCACAAGAGGAGGAGGATGGGAGAGGGAGAGGGGAGAGGGATGACTGTTAGAGGGGAGTAGGGGAGAGAGGTTGGGAGGGAAGAAGGCTGGGGGGTTCGGGGGTGGGGAAGGGGTAGGGAGTGGCTGTTAGTGGGGTAGGGGGGATAGTCGTTGTTCCGTGATGGCCGTCATGCATGCAACTGTCAGGCGTGACGTCACTTGGCAGGCGACGATGGGGCGCCATAATTCTGAAGGGCGGAAAGCATTGTAAACTTGAATTCCGTGTTGACAGTACTTACCGCTACTTTTATGTGTTCCGGTATTGCTTTTTCCAACATTAATGGCGGATACAATGACTAGTTCGTGGTGGGGGATTTATGAGTGGCGTTAAGGTGATGTGATTGGCCATTATGGTGTTAGCGGTGATTTGTGTGGCGCTGGACTGGAGTTTCGAGGTAGACTTCTGCTTTTGTCGACGTTCTTGTGCTGAAAGGAATTGCTGTTTTGTTAGCGTGTACCGAGAGCAGGACAAACAAACATACAGTGACCTTCCTTGTAAGATATTGGAGGCAATAACTCTAGGAAGGTGTAGAAAAGCAAGAAAAGGTGCATAGAAAGCAGGATTGGGGTAGAAAAGGCATGCAAGACGGATGGATGTAGAACCAAGCTTGTATGTGATAGATAATTCCTTTCCTTGCCTCTGTTTCTGTGCCGTGTCTGGACCCAATCGGACTGACAGACAGACGAACGAACCGACTCACGAACGGAAGAACCTACCGAACAACGAAACGATAACAAAACGACAACAAAAATGAGGGAGAGAAAAAGACACGTCACTCGCGGGTTAGCGCACATCCATCACTTCCTGGTTTATCGAGGTGCTTCTCATTACACCTTTTGTCTGGATGAGCTCGCCGCCGCCGCTGACCGATGGCGCTGGCTGTCCTTTTCATTATGGCTGTCTGGCAGAGATGTCACCAGCCTCTGTGATACCTCCAGCCGCGTCTCGATCCCATCACTTGGCTCGATCACCTTGTTGGACTACCTGAAAAGAATCCCGTTTTTCTTATCGAACTTCCTTTGTTGCTAAAAAAAAATTGGAAGATAAAGTATAAAATTATCTCTCCCTTGCGGCTTTCACTTCCCTAGTTTCGTTGGTGGAGATAAAAAGAAAGCTCAAGATACAGGTAGAAGTGTCTAGGCAAGAGTTCGAACGCGGTCAGTCCCCTAAAGCTCATTATCATCAGGTTTTGATGTATTTTTCACCCACTAGGAGGCTCGCGGATGAATTGGTCTCGTGCTTTGTGCTCCTCCTCCCTTTTGCTTGCATGTCCGCCCCTTCGAAACAATTAAGCAGCCCAGACAACACCCTCCCGCCGCGGCAGGACACTCCCAGGGCGGCGCTCCTCCTCCCTCTCCTCCCCTCGCGACGAATCCTTAAGGAACTTCTACTTAATTCCCTTTGTTTCTTATTCTGTGCGCGTCAGACGGGTGTTCCTCCTGCAGGGTCTCCGTCGGATAATAGTGAGTTTGACGGATGACAGATGTCTCTGGGGGTCCATCACGGCGCCCTCGACGTTGCAGGTAGAATGAAGTTAATTGTACGACAGGTAAAGGTCCTGATGTGGAGTTAATTGCGAGGCGTGGTTTGTGACGGGGTTTGTTATTTTCTTCGTTACGTTCCTACGACGAAGACAAAGGCACGAAGATAAAACAGTGCTTGAAGGAAGTTATTGCGGGGGTCTACTCACACACAGAACACGTGCTTGAAGTTTAGGTTTAGAATAAGAATCATCATGGAAGTTCTCGTCCTCCTCCTCTTCATCTTCTTCCTCTGCCTACTTGTGTTCCTTATGATGGAACTTGTGTTTTGTGTCTTCTTGTTTCCTTTATTCTTCCTCTTTGCCACTGTTGAGAGAGAGGAAAAAGGGTGTTGACGGAGTGGAGAAAAGCAGAGAAAGAGAAGACATCGTTACATAGAGAGACCTTTCATTTTCTTATTTTCTTTATTCTTCCTCTTTACTGTTACTGGGAGAGAGAAGGAAGGGGGTGAAGGTAGCAGCCGGGAACAGAAAGACAAAGAAAGGAAAGAGAAGGGAGAGAGCCTAATAGAGAGAGACGAACGCAACACACTAACCGGAAGACTGACAAAGAAAAAATGAGACCCCCAAATATGCACCTGCCACACCTGTCACTCACTCACTCACTCACTCAGCGACTGTCCAAAGAGACGGATGTGCTGACGAACGGCGCGCACCCCAAATTAAGCAAAATTGGGCTCCTTCCTTACCATAACAACCCCGGCCGGTGGACACGCAAGCTTTGAGGGAGCGCCGAGGGAAGGAAAAAGGGACGGTAAAGGGACGAGAATGGGGTTGAAGCACCACAGCGGCTCCCTTTAGCTGGTGCCTCGCGACTCCCTGTGACGGATGATGATGACGCAGACGGGGAATTAGAAGTGTGACAAGTGGCGGTGACGAGAAATTATAGGGTTTGTGTAGGGAAGAGGACTAGGATCATCTATCTTTTTCGTCAGCTTGGGATAGGAGAAAGGGGGACAAGGGGGCGCTCAGGGGGCAGAGAAGAAAATGCTGGTTGAGTGAGTGAGTGTGTGATTGGAAGCGGAAATAATTAAGAATCGGATAGCCAAATACGGTTTCGGTCCCATATATGACAAAGAAAACTCGGGTTGTGATTGGAGAAAGGGGGATAAGGGGGCGCTCAGGAGGCAGAGTAGAAAATGATGATTAAGTGAGTGAGTGAGTGTGTGATTGGAAGCGGAAATAATTAAGAATAGGATAGCCAAATAAGGTTTCACCCCCATACATGACTAAGGAAACTCGGGTTGGGATTGGAGACAGGTGGACAAGGGGCGTGCGAGACAAAGGAGGAGATAATGAGTGAGTGAGTGATTGGAAGAGGAAAGACACTATGAAGAAAGAAAATACAACCAACAGTATCATCCCGTGTTCCAATGATTTAGCAGACTTGAACCTAAGACTAAAAGGAAGAGGAAGTGGATTTAGTTGGTGGATTAGGTGGAGGAGGAGGAGGATATTAGGATTAGGGGAAGCAGGAGGAGGTTAAAAACAAGGAAAAAGAATGGGAATGATGAGGAATATAAGGAGGAAGAGAAAGAGGAACTGTAGCAGGAGGAGGAAGAGGGAGATAGAACTAAGAACGACGAAAAGAACTTGATGAAGAAGAATCAAAAGAAACAGGAGCAGAAGCAGGATTAGAGAAAGATAGAGGAGGGGTTGGAAGAGAGGGACAGTAGGAAAAAGTGGAAGAAAGGGAAGGAGGAGAGGGTGGATAGGGGTGGATAGGTGGGGGTGGGGAGGTCGTCTATCACAAGAGGCTGATAAATGGTGATTACCGGAGGAAGATACCGCCCTCATTACCCCCCACATCAAGGATTCACAAACAATCGCTCGCCATCCCTCGCCGTGCAACAACTACCGCGGATCAACACTCGTTTTCTATTATTTTACCTTTTTCTTCCTCCCTCTCTGTGTGCTTCCTGTCTAGTGTCCTCAGCGTTTGTCCTAGGAGGAGGGAGGGGGAAGGGGAAGTGCTCATGACGGCCAGGTTGTAATAGTGTCCATGGCTTGTTTTGTAATGGGGCGGACGTGTATGATTTATCTCTTGCATCTTGGTGTGTGTGTGTGTGTGTGTGTGTGTGTGTGTGTGTGTGTGTGTGTGTGTGCGTGTGCGTGTAATGGTGGGTGGTTTAGTGATGTTCCTCCTTCTGCCTGTTATTGTGAGTTTTTTTATTATTTTTATTTGATGTTTTACAATGTCCGTCTTCGTGAACTGTGGGTGGGCGGGCGGTCTGTTTGTCTGAGGGGAAGAAGATTTATGGTGTCGCTCATTTTTTGTGTGATTTTGTTGAATGTGTTTTGAGTGAAGGTTTAATTTAATCTTGTGGTCACGGCTAATCGTTTTATGTCCTGTGTGTGTTATTTTTTTTCCACATAACACGTAATACTTCCTTTCTTTTATTTATGGCCATTTTTTTTAGAAGGCGTTTTTGCAGCAGCTTTACATTATTATATTTTATTGTTACTAGAATTCCCTAAAACCTTTCTTTCCCCCAAGTGTTATTTCTACGGCTTCAATTCTTTCTTATCTCTCTCGTCCCCATTCTCGTCCCAAACTTCTTCTGTCCCTCCATTTTTTATCCTCCCCCCATCATCCTCCTCCTCCACCTCCACCTCCTTCACCTCCTCGAACTCCGCTCTTCCTTCTCCAAGCTCGCTTCTCCTCCTACGCCTCCAAGTTTTCTTCATATTTTCTTTCTTCCGCACTCCTGCGTCTCCAACCTTCCCCCGCTCCGCCCTCCTTTCTCTTCTCCTCCTCCTCTTCTCACTGTATTCCTCCTCCTTTTCCTCTCACTCTTCTACGCCTTTCTCCTCCAAGATCGCCGCTCCTCCTACTCCTTCTCCTCCAGCTCTTCATATTCTCTTTCTTCCACACTCCTGCGTCTCCAGCCTTCCCCCTCTCCTCCCCTCCTCCCGCCTCGCCTCCACTCCATCATGCCGGCCGGAGCGCGCCAAGGCCCCGAGCTCCTCAAAGTCTGGAGAGGCGGCCACAAGTTCCTTCCTCGGGAGACCGGCGCCCCTATTACGTCCGGGTAATTAGACGAGGCGCCGCGGCAAAATCTTGTATTAGTTTTGGGATTTTTATCAGAGTTCTCGGGGTCCAGAGGGGAAGAAGGAATCTCCAGCTTTCCCGCCTCACCTGATTGGGTCATTCCAGTCACCATTACCTCTGGGTCTGTGGCGCCCCGTCCAGACCCGGCCAGCCCCTTGCCTTGCCTTGCCTCGCACCAGCCCCTTGCCTTGCCTTGCCGTCTGTTCCGTTCTGTCCCGTGCCTTGCCTTACCTTGTCTAGTCTTGCCTTGGTCTTGTCGTTCATTGCCATTGTCTTCACTTGCCATCTACATCAACCGACCGACCGACCAACCTCCCACTTCTTCCTTTTTTTCCTCTTGGTCTTCTTCCTTTTTTTCTCCTCTTCTTCTTCTTCTTCTTCAGGGTTTTTCACTTCAACTTTTGTCTTTTCTCAGGTGTTTTGGTGTTCTTACCTGTAAACCACTTCCGTTTTCTTCAATTTAGGTTTTTGCTTGTGTGTTTTGTGGCTTGTGAACTTCTGCTGGTGAACTATCTCTCAAGGAAAACGTATAAATCGTGCCCGTGTATCCATTCAACTGTATTTCTTTTGTTTTTTTCTTTCTCCCCGTCACTTCCTCCGTCTCACACATTTTCTTCTTCCCCGTCAACTCATTTACTAGATTTATCACCCCCATGTCTTTTTCTCCCTTCTGACTGTTTTCTACTTTAGCTCTCGTCTTCATTCGTACTTTTTCCCTCGTTTTTCTCCGTCGCTCACTCTCTCTCTCTCTCTAGAACTCCTCCCTTCCCTCTTCTCCTCTCCTTCACCAAGCCTCCCCCTCTTATACACCCTCTCCCCCTGGTCTCAAGCCTCTCTACATCCATCCCCACAAGTCTCTGTCCCAGCTACTTATTCATCTCAATCCCTCAACCTCAACGTACATTTTAAACCTTTTCCAGAAACCTTCCATCCCATTTTCCTTCACGCCGGCCCTGGTAATTCCCACAGGACCTTCCTCTTAACCAATTCCCGCTCTTCTTTTCTCTTTCCTCCTCCTCTTTCCTCCTCCTCCTTTCCGTCTCATTCGTTTTCTTTGCCCTCTTTTCCTACTCTCGTCTCTTAATCATTTTCCGTTTTTCTCTTCCTCCTTTTTCCTTTCCTCACTCTTTCTCTTTCCGTCTCACCCGTTTTCTCTTCCCTCTTTTCCTGCTCTCGTATACTCGCGCTTCCAGAGGCTTGACAGAATATTTAATAAGGTAATTACGTCACGACTCTTGGCCCAGCAGCCGCGTTAACCTGGAAAATAGGAATATGCAGTCACCCCTTCAAGACAAACTGAAGCCGGTACTGACGACGATGGAGAAACCGCAGCAGAGGGAAAAGTAGCAGAAAAAGGAAAAGAAATAGAAGCAAAAGAAGAAGTAGCAGAAGCAGAAGTAGCAGATAAAGTGACAGAAAAAGCAGAAGCAGAAATGTCAGAAAAAGTAACAGAAGAAGCAGAAGAGAATTAAGCAGACGGAACAAGAAAAAAAAAAAAAACAGCGGAAGTAGAAACAGAAAAATAAACAGAAGAAAAAGCAGAAAAAATGAAGACTAAAAGAAGAAGAAAAAGCAGAAGATAAAAAAAAAGTGAAAAGGAAGAATAAAAATCAGCCTTACAATTCATTTTAAAACAGAGAATGACTCCCACTTAAAAATATTCACTTACTTCCTGTGTGCTGATTATTTACCGTTGTTCATAATTCGCCATTCACACGCCTTGAACCTCAAATAACTCACCGTAAGGAGCAATAACTGATAAAACTATGCCTTGCCCTTCCTTTGTCCTACCTACTTTCAAGGAAGAACATCTCGTGTCTCCCCGGCTACTGTATCTTGAAGGCATAACTGAAGAAGCTACTTTGGAAAGGGAAACTATGAGAAAAGAAATTTACGGCTCCTTGTTTTCTGGGGAGTGTGTGACCAGGTCTTCATGGGTCTCCAGATACACGATAAAATCCACATAAAAACGATAACGAACCCGTGCGCGTAAATCTAAGGCGACGCGGAGAGCCATTATGCCGCCCATCCTCTATCATAATTACTCCTGCGGCGTCAGAGAAAACAGGAACTTCCTCATAGAAAATGGAAACTGGAGTACATACCTGCGCGCTAGTCTTCCGCAGTTAAACGGAAGTCCATAACGTGTACATTTAAGCTCCATAACTCTTCTCTCTCCTCTCCCGGCCATAAGCGACGCATTGAGGGAATAGGGCAATAAATAAACAAAAGTGGCCCTGGTTTATTGGGTGTTATCCTAGCGGCGGAGTGCCTCAGAAGTGCATAGGACCGTTACAGAGGAGGCGAGAGATAAGGGAAAGACTACCCCGCTACACCAATAGATCATTAGCCCTTGTATAAACTGCCGCCCTGTTCCCTTCCTTCCTGCCTGGCCAGTGGAGGGTGAAGGGGAGTGCGCTGTGATGCTTGTGGGGCATGTCAGGTTAGGTGCCCGGGCCGAGGAGGAGGAGGAGGAGGAGGAAGAGGAGGAGGAGGAGGAGGAGGAGGAGGCTGGAGGAGAAAAGTGAAATATGGCGAAGTGTGAAGCTAATGGAACAGTCTTTTCTCTTTCCGAGTGTGAAGAGAAAAAGAACAAGCCGAAATCACTATAAAAAAGCCATACACTCACACAATAACTCGGAACAAATATGAAAATAATACAATTCCAAACACCAACGCAACTAACTGACAAAAGCGAAGAAAGAAAAATAAAAGTAATACCCCGAGAAAAGAGGATGAAAAAGCAGCAGAAGGTGGAAGATCCTGACGGAGCCCCGCTGAGCCTCCGAGGGCCTGTCCCTTAGCTAATTTCCGTCGCCTGAAGCAATCTGGGTGGCGGCGTCCCTCGGGCCCTCCCGCAGATTGCCGCTCGACTCCACACACCTCGCTCCATTTGGCGGCCGGGGAGACGCAGAGGTAGTGGAGGAGGAGGAGGAGGAGAGTAGGAGAAGGGAGGAGAAGAAGAGGCGCAAGAAATAGGTGAAGGAGGACGGGGTGGAAGATGAGAAGATGGAGATAAAGGAACGTAAGAGATATATAAAAAGATGAGGCCAAGATCCTACGACGAGGCCGAGGATAATCGTGAATAGATGGAGGCGGCGCGAGCGGGGCGAGTGAGGGAAGGCAAGGGATGGTGGAGGATGAAGAACTGTTAGGTATATAAAGTGGAATAGGACATTTAGAGACAGGACATATGAGCATCGCCCTTGAGCTGTCTCCCTTGGTGCAAAAAAAATATTACAATGAGTAGCCTAATACCTAATAAGAGAAGGTTAAATGTGTGTAGGATATAACCAGCTTTAGCAATACGAGATTATTACACAGTGTAGTACAAATCATTCAGCACGCAATTGCTGTGCATCACCTATCATTAACGCTGAATTCAAACTTAAGTAGAATTCATTGATTTGTTATTATACTATTATCAGCATTACAGCCTATCAGTTGCAGGAATTGAACGTGACTGTCCTGTCCCTCACCTAATATTGTATCTTTCTCAGTTATTACTAACCTCTCCGCTTGTGTGTTAAACTTCCTCCCTTCTAATCAACTCTCACGCATAAAGTTTAAACACGGCGGTGGAATCCCGGCCAAGGAGATAACAAAGATCAGACACAAACAAAGACTCGCATCACCGACGCTCAGGTATTGCTGTGACGTCACGCTGGGCAGAAATACCATGCTAGAACCCTAAGTCGGAGGAGCCAACGTTCGATTCCCTGGCCGGCGAAAGTAGAAACGAAACCTTCTCATGCTGTGGGACCCTCTCCACCTGCAGGAGGGGATCCCGGGGGGCGACGGTTGGCGCGACATCAACCGAGACGTGAGGGGTGAGCCGCCGCCGCCGAGGCACGCCGCCCTACGTGCCCTCCCCGCTAGCCAGGGCGCGGGCAGGGTATCGTGCCAGAGAACGGGTACCCGGACGTTTTGACGAATGGCCTGAGACCTCGTAATTTTCACACAACATGACGTGCGCCTGATTTACGGCGGCCGCTAACCAATCAGCGCCGTCCATTCTGCGGTGTCCGAGAACCGCGAATGAAGACAATTTCATTCAAACTCCGCTCGTTCTTTGTAAGCACGTTTACTCGGTGTCATTCCTGTCTGCCGGAGAACAGTGGCCCTGCGTGACGGCGGGGGTATGATCGCAGGAGGTGAGACTTGCATAAAGCAGCACGGAAACGGCGGAGGAACAAAAAACTTCCCTTGGAGGACGCCGCAGCGGAGAGGCGTTGGGAGGTCAGCCGCGGGTTGTGCCGGAGTGGAACGAGAACCCGAGGAGTTTGAATCTCGCATCTCCCGCCTCACGATACGTTTTTTTATACCTGTGTGTGTGTGTGTGTGTGTGTGTATGTGTGTGTGTTTCTCTCTCTCTCTCTCTCTCTCTCTCTCATAAAGAACAAATATGTACTGTAGCGATAATTGAAATGACTGAAGTACGAAGGTTACCAATCATATTAATCATCTTATTCAACCTTGCAAGCTACTACTCTGAATGCAAAACCTGTGACACTTTTTCTTCGTCTTTTAAACATAAGGAAAGGGAGGAAGAAATCTCTGTACAGCGCCGTCAGAACGCGACCCATCTGGCAACGCTTCCCGCACCAGACAGTCTATTTCCGTGAGGCGATGCTCGTTCTATCTCTCGTCATCTCCGCGTCTTCAAAATGCGCCACCCCTGCCTCTATAGTAATTCGCAATATAATACCAACATGATATATCCACACTCGTTAAAAGTCATGATATACCCGTAGAGTGACAGCCAAGTCTCTCGTGAGGAAATTAAAGCAAACTGAGGAAAAGAAACCGACCTAGAGAGAGACAATATACTGAGTTGCATGTAGTAATTGAGCTTTGGTATATACATGTTAAGCCTTAGAATTAGTAGTGGAAATCAATGAGAGGTGTGCAGTAGGAATTAGCCTTTTTTTTTTTGCAGTAAAGGAAGTAGATCAAGGGCAAAATAATAATAATAATAATAGTAATAATAATAATAATAATAATAATAATAATAATAATAATAATAATAATAATAATAATAATAATAATAATAATGAGAAAACAAAAAGCCCACTAATCAATGCCCCTTTTGATTTTCTGTTAATGCAAAAATCCTCTAAAGAAAAACACCAGGAGCCAAAAACTTATAATGTTCTTGGTCCACATTCTAAGACAAAAGAAATGAGTATCAATAAAAAAAAAAAACGCGATAATAAAGACTTACCTGCCCGCGCCCCGCCGTACAGGTAAGTAAAGGTGAGGCGATGGACCGTGCGGCGCAACTTGGTTCAGTGCGGAAGTTTAATTAACGATTTTGCGTCAAGAAAGAAATATATCAGTAAGCTTGCACAAAAGCGACGGCCGGCATTGAATAATATAGGCGCATTATTCTATACATTTTTAATTAAACTTCATAAATCATATGTTGAAAGGAGGGGAAGGTTAGGGTGGAAGGAAAGGGGAATGGGGATCGAGAGAGAGAGAGAGAGAGAGAGAGAGAGAGAGAGAGAGAGAGAGAGAGAGAGAGAGAGAGAGAGAGAGAGAGAGAGAGAGAGAGAGAGAGAATATGAATGCGTGTCTGTGTGCGTGCGCCAATGTATACAAGTGATATTGTGTTACTGTAGTCGTGGGTTGTCCAAAAATAATTTTGGCTAACCCTTCTCTTGTTTTTATTTACAAGGGCGGAAGGAACGGGACGGCATCTTAAAATTACACTCTATAACAGGTTTACGCACGGCTGACGCAACAGATTAAGGGAGGCTGAGGCTTAAAGAACAGCAGAAAGGAAACAGTTACAGGAGTTGAAATCAGAGAGGGCAGACGGTGGGGGGCAAGGCTACTAAGGGAAAAAATAGAAAAACAGAATTAAATGGTTGAGAAAGTAAATGATAGAGGAAGAATCGGGTATGAATAGGAGACGAAGAGGAGAAGAAGAATGAGAAAGAGAAGGAGTAGAGGGAAGAAAAGAGAAACGGAAAGAAGAAAATAAACAAAAAAAAAGATCAATAGAATAAGTAGGATGAGGATGAACAGGAGAAAGAGAAGGAAAAGTTAGAGAGTATATACACTAGGGAATAGGAGGAGGAGGAGGAGGAGGAGGAGAAGTGCGAGGAGGCAGGAGCAAGGAGAGAATACGAAGGAACAGGAGGAGGAAGAGGAAGACCAGGAGGAGAAGCGGCACGAGGAGGAGGGAGAGGAGGAAGGAGGAGGAAGAGGAGAAGTGTGAGGAGGAGGAGGAGAAGTGCGGAGAGGCAGGAGCAAGAAGAGAAGACGAAGGAACAGGAGGAGGAGGAAGAGGAAGATCAGGAGGAGAAGCGGCACGAGGAGGAGGAGGAGGAGGAGGAGGAGGAGGAGGAGAAATGTGAGGAGGCAGGAGTAAGAAGAGAAGACGAAGGAACAACAGGAGGAGGAGGAGGAAGAGGAAGAGGAAGATCAGGAAGAGGAGGAAGGAGGAGGAGGAGGAAAGCAGTGTGGGTTAGTTATAATTTATGGCCTCACTCTCCCTCGGGTTTAACACTACGCCCAAAGTCCCATCTTAATCACACTATGGTATGGCTCCCGCAACTTCTTCAGCGAGTTTGTGATGAGAGTTGAATGTCTTGCTGGAGTGCCGCGGTAAGACTCCTGCTGGGGGGGTTGGGGGGGCGAGGGGGTGAAGAGTGAGGAAGAGCAGAGAGGGAGGAAGGAGAGAAAGAGAGAGGAATTAAGGGGGGAAAGACAACACAAGGAGGAGGATAAGTTAAGAGAGATGAGGAAGGAGAGTTAATTTTCTGTGCCTCTAATCTAACTACTTTTTTTGTTATGATGTGAAGTGGAGAGATTATTTTCCTGATGTGGTCTTCTATGTTTTTTCTTTGCTGTATTTAGTAAAGTTAATCGTATACATTCTATCACTGGCTTCCACGAACATGCTTAACCTGTCATTAAATTTTGATTGTCAGTTCACCGGTTCCAGAGATCATATTCACAGGTTAGGTTAGGTTAGGTTAGGTTAGGTCAGGTGAGGTTCGATTCGGTTAGGTTAGGTTAGGTAAGGCTAAGCTAGTTTAGGATAGGTTAGGTAAGATTACGACATTTTGTTACTCAATTCACTCGGTCTGGAGGTTATATATTCACTAACTAGAACATTATACATACATTGGTTGTCGGTTAGTCTCCCCGGTGAGTGCGTTGGTAGTATTAATATCCAGTCCTCTCTCTTTCTCCTCTGTTTCCATCTCACTTCCTGCTTATTACACCAAGTTGCTGACGTGATGGATGCGCCTCAACTCCTCTCCGTTCATTAGGCTCCACGATCCTCTCAAGTCGTTCATCATACGCACCTTCACCGGGGCGCAACACCTCAGACAACACTCCTCCTCCCCGCTGAGGTGTTGCGCCGCCCCGTGTGTGTGTTTCTTAGGTAATTAACACTCATCTTCTCTCTCTTGCTGAAGGGGAAACGCGCTCCCTGTTGGCCGATGAATCACTCTATTTCCCTTAATTGTAACATCACCTTCTGAGCAGGATGTAATCTCTCTCTCGTCTCCTCTCTCTTTCTCTCTCTCTGTCCTCCTCTCTCTCTTCTCCTCCTCATCTTCTTCTCTCCCCGTGTAGTCTTTGTGTTTCTTGTTTTTTTTTTGTCTGCGTTTAATTGGTCTTACTTTGTCATTATCAGCTTGATTTATTTGGTTTCTTCCTTGGATTGTATTTTTCCTCCGCCATTCATTTGTTCCTTTCCGTATAGAGCGATGTCCCCTCCTCCTTCATAGTCATTGTTATCCTCTCGCCCACTCTCTTGCATGCCTCCCCATTACCCCCCTACACCCACCCACTTCCTTCAACACAGCATTTTTCATTCACATTTCCACCCATTGCTTCTCTTGCTTCTCCCACCTGCAACCTATCTCCACGTTCTCCTCTCCTCCACCTTCCACCGTTACCCTCCTCCTCTACTCACCTTCCACAATCCCCCCTCGTTCTTCTCCCCCTCACCTTCCACCTTTCCTCTGTTCTACTCTCTCCCCAATCAACCTTTCCATCCTTCTCCTCTCCCTCACCTTCCACCTATCCCCCTCTCTCCTCTCCCCTATCTTTCTCCCTACCCCATTCTCCTTCTTTCTGCAGCGTCTCCTCTCTCTCCTTGGTCTACGCTCTTTGATATTAACTCACCCAAGCTCCTCTTTCCTGATACCTGATGTGTAGACAGAGTTTAAGATTCATGTACGTTTGTCTTAGTATATTTGGGTGGGTGAGCAGGTTTGGGTTTATGTTCTTTGGCGTGTCTCTGTTTGCCTAAAGTGGTGTTTGGTGTTTTGAGATGATTGATGCTTGTTTTTGTTTTCTCTTCTCTTTGTCTCGCAGATAGAACGACTGAGTGATGGCGGTGATGGTTAGGTGTCACTCTGTTTGTTTTGAGAGAGAGAGAGAGAGAGAGAGAGAGAGAGAGAGAGAGAGAGAGAGAGAGAGAGAGAGAGAGAGAGAGAGAGAGAGAGAGAGAGAGAGAGAGAGAGAGAGAGAGAGAGTTTCCTTGATATATTCCTCACTTCCTCCACTCGTTTAAGGTCATGTCAGAGTGCAAAAAGTGAAGACATAATTTATACTCTTTTTTTCCCCACACATAGAAACTTAAAGAAATAAAAAAATCCTTAATAATCCTTATATAACCGACCTCACCGATTTAAGAAGGAAAAGAAACGCTCCAGTGAACTGTTACCACAACCACCACAGCTATCACTACCACCCCTATCACCACCACCACCACCATGACCCTCCCCCACCACCCCCACCTCCACAGCCTCGTTCGTCAACTCATTTCATGGGCCAAAGGAAACAGGTCATTCGCGTTTTTTTACATGAGCATCTTCCATTATTTTTTTTAACGTAATTCCCTGTGAACGAAGCTTCCTTCCTCTCCCTCTCTCTCCCTCACTCTCTCGCCCCTTTCTTCCATCTCCTCCCTTCCTCCATCTTCATCCCACCCCGGTACCATTTTTTTCCTTCCATGACCTCTCCCCCACCTTTCCTCTTCCCCTTCCCTTCTTTTCTTTCCCTTCCTTGCCCTCCTCCCTCCTTCCCTCCCTTCCCCTCCCCCTTGACAGCGGTTGCCAAGACGTCTTGTAAGGTGGAGATCAATGGCATCTGTCCAGCCTCCCGTTGCCATGGCTACTGCATCCAATATCGACAGACATCGGATAGACGGTCAAAGGTTGATGAAGTGAGGTGATTTTTTATGTATATCCGCCGATTACTTACGACCCGCGAAGCGAATAAGGTTGTGTGAGGGACGAATCAATCCTGTTTGCAGCCTCGCCCGACCGGAACCGCGCGCCGGAATCGTCTCCCTCGATGCTGAGATGAATGTAAAAAAAAAAAAAGAGAATATACGTTAGTGTCAGATAATGGGTGTTAATGGTGAATAGTTTGGTGATGATAGGGATGGGTTAGTGTACATCGCTTAGGCCTATTATTTTTTTTTCAAGTTTAAATTCTATGTTTTTAATATAAGATTATTCGGTTGACTGTTTTGGAGTCTGAGGCTTTTCATATGTCTCTACGGGTAAGCTCTCATTTGGTTTCTTTAGAGTATGATAAAGCTCGGCCCTTTTATTATTAGTATTTTTGAAAGTTTGAATTAATTTTTTGTATCTGGTTGACTTTTCTTTGGTGTCTGGCATATCATTTGCCTCCGCCGGAAAACTCTTATTTGGTTTCATTAGAGTATGACAAATCATTCGTTTAAAATCAGATGTCCGTCGCATTTACCTGCTTACACAAGGATCAACACGCTGGAGTGTCTTGTTTATAGAGTTGAAGAGAATCATACACAAAGATCACCCACAGAGATGACTCGGGACGAAGAACAAACTCCCTCCTCGGCGTCAAGATCACGCTCAGAATCCTCTGTTTCGTGAGCTCATTATCGCGGCGTAACCTCGAGGCTCGGTGACCCTCCCTGCGGGACTCCCTCTAACCTCGAGACGCCTCGTATCATCCCTTCGTGAGCTGCATATCCTTCATTGCGGTTTCTGAACTTTTTGTTTTGTCAAATTGAGGATGAGAGAAATTCCATCCCCTTTACCCCCCCCACACACACAAAAAAAAAAAAAAAAATAGAGGCTAGCTTAAAAGTGTCGCAGAAAAGAGAAAAGGCATTTAGAAAGCTTGAACACAAAGAAACATTAGAGAAATTAGAAGCCTTAACATCTCTAAAATCACGAACACAAAAATCAGTTAATTATACTTTTCTGTGATTTACATAGGAATTCACTTTCCTTTATAGAGCGTTCACGGGCATTTAAACAACGTCCATATCGCAATACCGTGAACTTCTGGCGCGGCACAGCTCTTTTTACCCTTTGCTGTCTCCCGTAAGCCCTATACACAGCCCGGACAGGTAAGGGAGAGCACTTCGCCAACCCCACGTTCGCACCCGTCATCTCAACAATTCATTTCCCGGATTTACACCATCGTCGCGGCCTCCACTTCTTCGTTTCTCCGCTGATCCCTGCTTTCCGTCCCCTCAGCCCGGGCCTCGGTGCCTCCCATCGCGGGGCATCATGGTTGGTATTACAAGACACTTTGCCATATCACATCAGCTATTTCTAAAGATCAAAGAGGGGATCAATCGGGTTTTAATGAGTGGTTCTTTAGGTTCATGGTACAGAAGAAGGGTCACACTGCCACCAGGGTCATAAAACTACCCCTGGAAATGCCCACAACTCCTACGAAAGCCTTGGCAAATATGTGTTCTTGGGCGGGGAGATGTCTTGTAATACGACCCATGAGTCATAATGGCACTGAGGAGGAGGAGGAAGACACGAGAAGGACTGAAGGTGCCACGGGAGATAATGGAAGTCAAAGGGACGTATTATTGTGGAATTGTAGTGCTTTGAGTGTCTATTAACATGTGAAATGGAGGAAGGAGGGTCTGTATGTCTGTGTGTCTGTAGGTAGGTTTGTATGTATGTATGTCTAGGTCTCTCGTTCTCGCTCTCCCTCTCTGACAATAACAAAGTGAAACACACGCAGGTCGCGGCGCTCACACTCACACGCGGCGCGGCCTGACGCTGACAGATGCCTCCTGACGTGTCCTGCAAATTGAAAGGCTCTGTGTATCTCGTCCGATAATTAGGCGCGTTGCTTTTTTGCCCCGGAAGTAGTTTAGTGGTCCTCGCGCGCACACACACACACACACACACACACACACACACACACACACACACACACACACACACACACACACACACACACACACACACACACACACACACACACACACACACACACACACACACACACACACACACACACACACACACACACTTGCCCGGCTGGGGTGTGTGTGTGTGTGTGTGTGTGCGTGTGTGTATGCCAGTATTGATGTGTGAGTTTAGAGGGGGCGAGAGGGGATGAGAGTTGGCATTGCGTCGCTTAGTCAAAACTGAAGTACATTATTGCTGATCAAATATAATTAAATGATTAATAAACGTTTCTCCGACATGACTATAACCTAGAGTACTGGAACGTTAATTTTGTTTGAATGTTGTAGCAGGAACGAAAAACGAAGGTCGCAATATTTGAATTTTTTTTTCTTCAAATTATACAAGTTATGATAATGTTTTGACTTCATTGCTAAATATGTATAGGTAGATAGATATAAATAGATAGACAACAACACAAAGACGAACAGAAAAACAGACAGACTGAAAGATACAGACAGAATGACAAACAGACAGACACACAGAAAATGACAGACAGACAGACACACAGAGAATGACAGTCAGACAAACAGACAGGCATACAGAGAGCCAGCCAGAGACAAAGACAAAGAGTGACAGAGTTAAGCACAGCACACAATCACAAGAAATATAAATAAAACCACACGGATTACAAATGTCCTGTAAACAAAGACACACACACACACACACACACACACACACACACACACACACACACACACACACACACACACACACACACACACACACACACACACAGACCCCTCCCCCCCCACACACTCACCAAACAAAACCTTCCTCTCTCAACCTGGCACTAAACTCAAACCCAGAGAGAATGCCAGTCAAGAGTGCCAACCAGCTAGAGGGAGAGGAAGAGGAGTGCCACGTGCAGAGAGAGCCCTCCCTTCATCACTTAATGGACAAAAAAGTGGTAATCAGACAGTGGGCACAATCTGGGCCATCCGTCAGTGCCGCGGGGAGGGACTCTTCCTCTCCCTAAGAGTGAGGTCCGTGATGCATGGCGGTGTCAGGCGAGGACGGTGCTCACAAGATTATGATGGTTGTGAGTATCTCATCAGCCCTGCACGAGGAGGAGGAAGGAGGAGGAAGGGGAGGAGGTGGTGGTAGTGTTGGTGGTGGAGGGAATGGGTAGGTAGGGATAGGTGGTGGTGTTGGTGGGTGTGGGGAGGGTAAAGGGTTGGTGTGTAGGAAGAGGAAGAGGAGGAGGAGAGAAAATGAGATGTTGATGCAAGAGGAGACTTGAAGTGGAGGATAGATGTCCTTAGAAGAGGTTAGGGTAGCACAGGACGGATTTGCAGTGTGTGTGTGTGTGTGTGTGTGTGTGTGTGTGTGCGCGCGTGTGTGGGGGCGCCGTGTTCCCGCGTCACGTTATTTTGCTCTAAATGTGTGAAATATGACTATCTGTATACACACACACACACACACACACAAACACACACACACACACACACACACACACACACACACACACACAAGGGGAGGGGTAGGGGCAGACAGACAGACAGACAGACAGACGGGCACAACATGTACATAATTAGAAGCGCGTCACCCCTGCGCTGCACTAATAACGCCGGAGTAACGTAATGAATTCGAGGAGTCACGCCATGGCGCCGCGTTTGTTTCTTTATCGAGTAAATTGGAATTTCATATCACAGAGATCATTCGGGTCAGCCATTAATCTGGGCGGCACGGAGCGGGTCACACTTGATTGGCTGATGGTGATTTATAGCTTGACCAATTAGATTGTTTGTCGCGTCGGGTGGGAGGGGCCAACGAGGGAGGGCGACCCAGGCTGTTGCTGCACTTGTTTCTTACTTGACCCTCGGCAGGACGCGGGTAGGCTGCTGGTCTGCCTGTCTGACTAATCCTGCTCTCGTCCTACTCGTATTACCCTCGCCTCAAGCTCTCCGTTTGCAGGTTGGGTCTTCTCCTGACATGGAAGTTCATTAAGTACTCCCTGAGACTCAATCAATAAAGCATTTTCCGTAGAGTGTAGAGATTCATCGTTACTCATTACCTCAGCGCCACCTGTTCTCCCACGCATAGATCAAGAGTGAATAGTGTTCACGCGCGCGCCGGCCATCCCCGTGTATTTAATCACATCGCTGCTCCTGACGTGCGCGGCGGAGGAGGAGGAGGAGAGGTCCCTTCACTACACTGCTTTGTTTATGGCTCTGCAAGGGCGTCCCGGCGGTGGTCAGGAGGGCTGCTGGGGGCGTGATTTATGGCCCACCGATTGATGCTTATTAATGCTACTTCCTTCACTTGATGTTTGAAGAGCCAACGTGATTCGGTTTTCCTTTATTAACTGAGAGGAAGAGGCGAATATGAAGCTTATTTTTAGATGATTCCCCGCTTATTAATGCTATTTCCTTCACTATATTTGAAGCGTTACAGATATCAGGTTTATTTTCTGTTACTTGAGAGAAAACAGGGAATATGAACTTTAGTTGAATCACAGCTTACTAACGCTACTCCCTTCACAGTTATCAAGTTTCTTTATTTTACTTTTAGTTGAATCACAGCTTACTAACGCTACTCCCTTCACAGTTATCAAGTTTCTTTATTTTTAACTGAGAGAAAAAGTCGAATACGAAGCTTATTTTAGTTGAATCACAGCTTACTAACGCTACTCCCTTCACAGTTATCAGGTTTCTTTATTTTTAACTGAGAGAAAAAGGCGAGTACGAACCTTATTTTCAGTTGGTTCTCCTCTGAATTAAACATCATTCCTTGGCTGCAGCGGGCAATCGATCTTCTTTTGTCTCCCGCCTTGGAACCTTGAGTGAAGTGGATTTGTCTTCTAATTCGTTACGGCTCTCCACTTTAATCCATTTATATGCTAATTACTTGGTACACATCATATCGAGTTCTGATCTGATGTTTGAATTTGATGTTATAATGAAGGACGCTCGTAGCTCTTCATGGCACTGTTATTTTTTTTCATTCCTTCATTTTTTCTTCAGTATTCCCTAAACACCTCTGTGATATTAAATTTACTATACATTTCCATTCTCCCTCCCCTTCCTCCCTCCCTCCTTCTCTTTCCTTTTCTCTTCCTTCTCCCTTACGCTTCTTCATTTCCAATCTCCCAACCCTCCTCCTTCACTCCCCTCATCCACCCTCCTCGTACCCGCCCTCTCCCCTCCCTCCCTCGTGTTCCTCCCCAGCTAATACGGAGGACTCGATTACACACGAAGCCCCAGAGAACCGGCGCCCTGATTTGCAATTTAGATAATATTTGACGGCGTCCGAAATCATGTTCACTCAAATACCAGAACCGAACTGAGTAATGACTTGTGGACGAATCATACGTGTGTGTTCTTACTTACAATATAGGACTTGTAATCTTTTTTTTTATCAAGGAGGAGGAGGAGAGAGGAGAGGGAGGAGGAGGATGAAGATGTACTGATGACGAAAAATGTAGCAAAAACTGCAGACGGAAAGAAAAGGCATAGGCATACATCACCAAGCATCAGAAAAAGTCTTTGATTGATTGGTAGGCATAGATTTCCTCCCTCACATCCATCACACAAAACTGAACTCTTCGTCAAACTGAGGCTCCCCATTTCCGTAAAAACCTAAGCCCACTCAGCATAGTATCCCCTTTAAGAAATAAGGAAAAAACACCCTTCCACTCTATACATTGGGGTGATATATTATAAAGAACTGGAACCGATCACACGAAAAAAGCCTAAAGAAGGAATAAAAGGGGAGTATATAGGATGGGCTTCGGTATATAGAATTGGGTTGAGGTATAGAGGATTGGGTTGCAGTATAGAGGATTGAATTGGAGTATAGAGAATTGGGTTGAGGTATAGAGGATTGGGTTGCAGTATAGAGGATTGAACTGGAGTATAGAGAATTGGGTTGCGGTATAGAGGATTGAGTTGAGGTATAGAGGATTGGGTTGAGGTATAGAGGATTGAATTGGAGTATAAAGAATTGGGTTGCGGTATAGAGGGTTGGGTTGAGGTATAGAGGATTGGGTTGCAGTATAAAGGATTGAGTTGCGGTATAGAGGATTGGGTTGAGGTATAGATGATTGGGTTGCAGTATAGAGGATTGAATTGGAGTATAGAGAATTGGGTTGCGGTATAGAGAATTGGGTTGCAGTATAGAGGACTGGGTTGAAGCATAGATGATTGGGTTGCAGTATAGAGGACTGGGTTGCGGTATAGAGGACCTGGTTGCGGTATAGAGAGATGGTTTGCGGTATAGAGAGATGGTTTGCGGTATACAGTAAAGAGTTGCGATAAAGAGGATTGGGTTGCAGTGAAGGGGATTGGATTAGAGTTTCATACGCTACATGTACACGTATTCATCATGAAGCGTTGGTGGTGTTTATGTCCTGGTCTCGTCTCGTCTCGTCTCTCGTCTGGTCTCGTCTCGTCGTGGGGTCGTGGATAAGACGAGGAGAAGCGTCATTGCAAAGTCGTCTTCTTTCCCGGCCATTCGTCATATTCAAATGAGTCTCCGGGCAGTCTTCCCCCTCCCCCTCATCCCCCCCTTCCCCTCCCCTCCCCTCTTCCCTCCCCTTCTCTCTCCTCCCCTCCTTTGCCCTCCTCCCATCCGTCCTTCCCTTTCTTCGTTTTTTTCTCTCCTTTTTTCTTGTGTTAGGGATGGTGTGTGTGTGCGTCTGTGAGTGCGCGTCTCTCCGCCTTTGTCTGTCTGTCTGTTGATCTTTTTTCTTCCTCTTTTGTTTGCCCTGGCTGGTTTTGTCTGTGTCTGTTATTCTCTCTCTCTCTCTCTCTCTCTCTCTCTCTCTCTCTCTCTCTCTCTCTCTCTCTCTCTCTCTCTCTCTCTCTCTCTCTCTCTCTCTCTCTCTCTCTCTCTCTCTCTCTCTCTCTCTCTCTCTCTCTCTCTCTCTCTCTCTCTCTCTCTCTCTCTCTGTTATGTCTCATGTTATGTTATTTTCATTTTCTTTTCTTTTGTGTCTTATTCCTCATCAAGTTTTCCTTCCACTCATCTTCGTTCTCATCTTTCCCGTCTTCGTTTCTCCTTTTCCTCTTCCTTTCCTCTCTTCTTCCATCCTGGTAGTTCCTCTTGCTCTCCTGTCATTTTTGTCCTCCTCCTCCTCCATCGCCTTGTCTTTTTCTTCTTTCTTCTCCATCTATTTATACTTTCTCTTCTCTTCTCCACTCCTCTATACGTTCTCAGCTTCTTTCTTCTCATCTTCCTCCTCTAACATTTTTTTTTTCTTCTTTCGTCGTCTCCTCTCCGGGTTCCTCCGCGTCACCAAGGCATTTCCATATTGATAAGAGGAGGAGGAGAAGAAGAAGGAGGAGGAAGAGTTGGAGGAGGAGAAGGGTGAGGGTGAGAGGAGTGCATTTGCATGGCATGAGGGAGGGAGGTCGTCATCTCTTTCTTTCTCCTCTTCGCCTCCGCCGCCGAGGAAGAGAAAATGGCGCAGGGGATCTTTTAATCTGTAGCTTCATGAATGTTTAATGAACGTCCTTATTTTTTAATGGCGCCGCCTCGCGTATTTATCAAAATTTTCTTGGCGGCGGCGAAGATGCGATGATGAAGATGGGATGCGAGTCTTTAAAGAGGGATGGTAACGCCTTTCTTTTTTTTCTTTCCCTTTTATTTCTTCGGCGTTCAGTGAAGTGTTTTTTGTTTTGTTTTGTTTTTTGGTGTCCTATTTTTAGTGTCGCGTTGATCTTCGTTTCCTTGTACAGTTGTTTCGTCCTTTTTTCCAAGTTTCCTGTATGTCATTTTTATGTACAAGATCATATGTGTGTTTTTCTTTTTCGCTTGTCTTGTTTTCTCGATTTTTTGGACAGAATTTTAGCAGTTTTAAGAATTTTAGCATTGTTACTTTTATATATAAGATCAAATATAGTGTTTTCTTGCTTTCCTCTTTCTCTTTTTCTTGATTTTTTAAAACTTATTATTAGCATTTTTTTTCCAATTCGTGTCTTCCTTAGTGGCATTTTTTCAGCGTTTCCTCTATTTCCTTTTTTACTCTCCATGTTCTCGCCATCTTTTCCTCCTCAGATCCTCTCCATCCTTCTCCCTTGTCGTAATCCTCCTTCCTCTCTCTCTTCCCCTCACCCTTTTTCCATTTCCCGATAATCCATTTCCTCCTTTCTCAGATCTCTCCCCTCCCCGCCTCCCCTCCAGCCATCCCCTCTTCTGACCATCTGTCTCTGTATTTTCCCGCCACCCCCTTTCCTTCTCCCCTCCTTCCCCTCTTCCTTCCCTTTCTACTCCCCATCCATCGTCCCCTCTTTCCCTGTCTTTATCAGATTTCTTCTTTTCCCGACATTCGTCCCTCCCTTCCACCCTCTCTCTTCTCTCTCTTCTCTCTCCCTTCCTTCTCTCCAATAATCCCTTACACAGAGCTTAGAGGGGAATTACTCTTCCCCTTCAACCTTCTGCACGGAGATTAGTCGCCAGAGGGAGTGTTTGCTGAGGAAGAGTCGGGGTCGGGCGGGCAAGATCCTGCGTTCGGGCTGTGCGGAGAATTCTGTTTTTTATATTTTTTACTTCACTGTGTTGGGTTGCTTGGCGGGGCGGGGTAGAATAGGACTAGGCTGAGATGCGTGGTAGTGTAATCTTTGGGTATTGTATGGAGTTCCGGGGCGAGGCGAGGACCGGGGTAGCACTGACAGAGAGGTAGCGACGTGAAGCTGCCTTTGTATTAGTTTTTAGTGTTGCTTGGTCCCTTGGTAGTTATGGTGCTCCTCAAGGCGTTCACTGGTACACCGAAGACTTTACTCGATGTTGAAGGAACGCTTTTTTTTTCAGTACTACAACCAAGGAAGGGAAAATAGGGCATGGAGTGTTGACGAAATATATATTCTGTATGTATATAGTTGTATAGAGGTTTGGAGAATAACTATTGATGGGTTGGGATGTGTTTTTATAAGTTTGCTAAGTTCATTAATGTTGTAATACTGATATCTGTTTGAGGGTCCATCCACCACTCTTCATAAAGGCCAATTAAGTGGAGTATTCATAAAGAGTGTTATTTCTTTCAATGGAGGAGGAGCTGCTACTCTGCGGGATTACGTCATTAATCCTTATCCATTAGACTAGATTAAATTTTCGACCGAGGTACATAAAAACGTCCTTGAGATAAATAAGAAAAGAAAATAGTAAAAGAAACTGACGAGAAAAAGAAGAGTTCTTACTAAGAAGGATTAAACCACTGATCCCCTTCTTTAATAAGCTCAAAGTATTGACGGACGCGCCAGAACAGAACTTCACAAACTTAAATAAATAAAAATATTGTAAACTAGCCTTTTCAAGCGTAAACCATCGAAAAATGGAGTCCTGGAATGCGATGTGCCGTCCCGGAAAAGGGTTCAAATACAAACATAATCTGATTCACATTAAAGGGCATTAAAAGGAACGGTGAGTGAGGATTAATTTGCCGTCGTCAGCGAGAATGTTTCCCCTCGCGGCCCGTTACCAGCCTAGGTGAGCCCTGTCCTGCCCAGCCTGTTCCTCCCCCGGCGGATCCTTCCTTGTCTGCGGGTTTACTAGTGTCCGTCGTGTCGCTCAAATTCGCCCTCACAAAGAAAAAATGTTAGAATCTTCATCTTTTCTTAATTTCTGGGAGAGCAGTATACTTTAGTTCTTAATTTAACTGTAGAATACAGTTTTATTTTTAGTGGTGAAGTGAGATATTTAGCTGTCTTCTTTATAATTTTTTCACTGATATGTTTTTTTTTTTTTATGTATTCGATTACACTTATCTACATTGAATATCTACTGTTGATGATTGTTTATATTTTCTTTATCTGTCTGCCTGTCTGTGTCTGTCTGTGTCTGTCTGTCGGTCTCTGTCTGTGTCTGTCTGTCTGTCTGTCTGTCTGTCTGTCTGTCTGTCTGTGTCTTTCTATGTCTGTCTATCTGTCTCTCTCTCTCTCTCTCTCTCTCTCTCTCTCTCTCTCTCTCTCTCTCTCTCTCTCTCTCTCTCTCTCTCTCTCTCTCTCTCTCTCTCTCTCTCTCTCTCTCTCTCTCTCTCTCTCTCTCTCTCTCTCTCTCTCTCTCTCTCTCTCTCTCTCTCTCTCTCTCTCTCTCTCTCTCTCTCTCTCTCTCTCTCTCTCTCTCTCTCTTCTCCTATTTTCTACTTCCTTTCGCTCTCCCTCTTACAGTGACGCATTTGTATCCTGCCATTCCCTCCTTTCTCTGCCTCTCTCCCTCCCTTCTCTGCCTCTCTCCCTCCATCCATCCCTCTCCTCCACTCCCTCTCTCTCCTTTGTAGACACACTAAGGGAGGGAGGGAGTTTTTTTCTCTTCCTCCTCCTCCGCTCCCTCTATATCAATTTCAGTGTGTCTTTTTATTCGCATTTTTCTCTCCTTCCGCCCTTGTTCTCTCTTTCTGTTTACCTCCGTCCCTCCTTTGTTGCCGGCTGTGTTTTATTTCGGATTTTTGTTCGGTGCTTGTTTCCCCTTTGTCAAGATTGCAATTGCATTTGACTGTATTTATTTATTTTTTTTTTTTTTTTGTGTGTGTGTGTGTGTTTCCACCTGCTCATCGTTCTCATGCAGCAATTGATACATCCCAGGGGAAGCCACGTGTTTTTTTTCTTTATTTTTCCTTAATGACGTTTTTTTGTATGTGTGTTTTGACGTCTGGTAACGCGCGGATAATTTATAATATTTTTTTTCTCCAACGTTTAAAGGAAAAAAATAATTATGGAACTTTCTCTTCTTCGCTGTATATGAGCGAAGTCTTTTCATCATATTACACGTTCTTTTCTTTATATACTTGGTCTTCGTTCAGGAGTCTCCCCCTTAACCTCCCTCCTCCATGTTTTTCCCTTGTTCCCCTTCCTTCCTTCCCCCTCGCGCCGGATGCCCTCGCTTCCTCTGAGGGGAGACGTGAGGCGGAGGCGGAGGGCGGCCGAGGCTCCCCTTATTCCTCTCCTTCCCCTCTTCGCTCTTTCTTTCTCGTCGCGAGCGTCAAATGTGAAGGGAGGAGAGTGTTGCCTCCAGGCTCAGAATAACCAAATATATACAGAGAGAATACGAAATAGCTGAATGGACAGCCATAGAGAAATATAACTAGGAAAATAAATTTTACATAATTTGATTTCAGAGTCCAGAATGACTTACAAAATAGTCGGATGGCATATAATATGTATAGTTAGTACACCATGAAAATAATGACAAAATCGGTTGTTAAGTAGGTGAAAAATGTGACTCAGGAGGAAGAAAGTAAAGTAAGTGTGCAAGAGAACAAAACTATGAAGAGGAATGACCGTGATATGAATAAATAATAATGATGATAATAATAATAATAATAATAATAATAATAATAATAATAATAATAATAATAATAATAATAATAATAGCAGTAACAGTAATAATGTGATTGCTAAACCTAAATAAGTAAAGGCATTGTAAAGTTAAAGATAAAATTACCGATGAAAAAAACATATACGCATACCTGAAACATATTACACAGTGACCGGTTGACGGAACGAAAGGAACGAAGAAGCAAACATATGAGCACAGGTACACGAAGACAGGTGAAAACACTGACTGACCGGTGCCGGACGTGTTGGAGGGATCCGTGTCAGGAGCCGCGCCTGACACCTTTCCCTCGGGCCGGCCAGGTGTGGCGATCATTATGGGCGGCGATTCCAGCTTGTGTTGTGTCCGGTGTTCGATTAGGTTTTTATTCACCTGCCTAATTGGTTTTCGTGTATCGTTAATTAACAGCTAAGGATGGTATTAGTCACTTCTCGCCTGCCGGTGGTGGTGGAGGTGGGAATTTTGGTGATGATGGTGGAGGTGGGGGTTAGGTGGTGATGGTGGTGGTTTATGTGGTGATGGTGGAGGTGGAGGTTTACGTGGTGATGATGTTGGTGAACAGAAAAGCGTCACTATCTTTAACATTCCGTCTTGATTCGTTAAGATCAATAAGTATTTTTTTGTTCTTTCAGTTAAGTGTTGAAGTGAAATACTTACATGTAATGAACGTAGATTTTTACCGGTTGTATATTTTGTATCCGTGATTGTTTTGTGAAAGGCTATACATTTTTAACGTATTTTCTGAGATTATATAATATTTTCTTCAGTATACTAAAGGGCAACAAAAGACAAACAAAAAAAAATGAAAGAAAATTAACAAAGTGGAGAAAAGAAAACGAAAATTAAACCAAACAAATCAGTGGAAATCTAAGTATCGGTAACTAGGTGTACGAGTTTGCGAGTGTGAGAAAGTGAGTGTGAGTCAGTGTGTGGGTGTGTGTTTAAGACTGAGGCAGTGAGTGAGAGCGAGCACCACCCGCATCTTCCTTCACCTCGCCGCGGTTCTCCACCTTGATATCGAGCAGGAGAGGAGGAGGCCAGGGAGCGCCGCAGCCCGGCTCTGTGGGGCTGAGGGGCGCCTGTGGGATAATGGACCAACAAAGCCCTAATGGATGACAGTCCTGTGAACTCGTAACTCATCCTCACCTCATGAATGTTTGGCCACGAGTTTTGAAGCCGCGGAATCCTGCAGGTCTGGCCCCCTTTGTTCCCGGGGCGTGAGGTGGGAGGCGCCGCACAGAATTGATAAATATACTTTTTACTTGTTTTTAGTCGCCCGAGGCCGTCACGAGCGGTGTATTAGTCTGGGTTGTATGCATGGCTGTTGTGGCGTTGTAATCATGGTGTTGTATGGATTAAGGGGAATGTTCTGTGTGTTATTGATAGGTTAGGGTTAACTTTTGCTTAATAGAGGAGAAACAGTACTGAGAAAAGATCAAACGGAGAGACCATAAAGGAGAAATAGGAGAATAGTAGCGAGGACAGATCACTGAGAGAGGGAGGGGAGGGGACGGTTGGGCGCAAGCATGGGTCTTAAGTTGTGGGTATTTTTTATGGTCTTGGGTTAACAGGCACACCCACCACAGGAATGACCATGTTATTATTTTTTTCGTCGTCGTAAGTGTCAGTGCTCCAATTAGGGCAACGTTTTAAAGCACTAAAGTATGTTATATCTTTTTTTTTTTCGAGTCCAAGGCCACTGAATTTGTGTTACATAGCCCACTTTTTTTCTTACATACAAGTTTCTCATTTTATTTATATCTTATTCTTCATCATGTATGTAAACTGTTTCTTCCTTCGGTCATATTATTAGTTTCTATCTGTTATTATTATCAACTGTTACATTTTGGTGTCTCTATATACTATTCTTTATATTTTTTTTACTTTCCTTCACAGTCTCTCTCTCTCTGCTTCTCTCTCCTTCCTCCCACTCTTCTCCACTTTCCCTCTCTTCAAACATCCTTCCCTCTCTCTCACCCTTCTTTCCTCCCTCCCACCTTTCTTTCCTCACTTTCCCTCTCTTCACCCAGTCTTCCCATCCTCCTTCCTTCCCTGCCCTTCTTTTCTCTCTCCCTTCTTCCTTCCCTCCCACCTTTCTTTCCTCACTTTCCCTCTCTTCACCCATCTCTACCATCCTCCTTTTCTTCCACCCTCCTTCCCTCTCAAGTTTCTTTTCTTTCTCCACTTTCTTCCCTCTTTTCACCAGACCCTCTCAACCTCCTACCCTTCCTCCCAGCCCTCTTCCCTCCCTCCCACTTTTCTTTCTTCCTTCCATCCGTCACCCGCGTGTACCTCCTCACAAAGTCTTCAGCAACGTGCCGATATTTCACCATTCACTCGAGGTCATCATTATCTATCACTTTTTTTCCTCGCCATCAAAACACACTCACCCCCGCCGCCCTCACTCGACCCCCGAAAACACCACCGCAAGATTTTTCTCCTCCCGCGATGACTTGGGCGAGAGTGAGAGGGAGGGAGAGGAGCCGCCATGTTGACTTTCTATAGAGGGATGTTGCTGGCTCCAAAAGGGGATTCTCCGTTTAGTTCTTAGTTTGAGTCTCTATTTTTGTGTCATGTGTCGATTAGTCATTTTGTCTATTTGTGTCATACTGTCTTTGCGTCGGTCTGCCTGTCTGTGTCTGTTTATCCGTCTATCTCTCTCTTGTCTGGCTCCCTCTCCTGCTTGCCGCTAAAGAAGTGTTCCATTTTTCGTCTTAGTTTGCTTCGCTTTCTCTGTTTTTGTGTCTGGATCTATTAATCGTCTTGTTTATATATATTTTTATCTGTCTTTCCGTCTATTTGCCTGTCTGTATTTGTCTTTCAGTTTCTCACTTTTTCTATTACATGAGTGGTTTCTGCATCCGTTCTCATACAAAAAGGTCCTTGCCACTAATGATTCAGTTGCCATTTCATCCTTGTTTAAAAATCTCCTTTGTTAGCTATTTCGTTCTCCTTTATTTCAGTTCTTTCTCAGTGGTGTAAGTTTCATCCCCGTGTATAGTTCCATTCTCACACGCCCTTCCCTCGCCCTCCGTCTATCCCCTCTCTCTTTTCCCTCGCTCGCCCGGGGTCGGAGGGTTCTGCTCTCCTCCCGGGACGCACACTATGAATAGAGAAAATTCCCCGGAGAGGACACGAGACTGATCACCGAAGCTGGTCTGGTAGAGGCGAATATACACTAAAACGGGTGGAGCAAGAGACTGAAGTTAACTCTCGTCGTAATAATATGGGAATTCACAAGACAAATTAAAGACTAACATTTATATATTTCCCACATTTTTGGCTAGTGGAAAGTTAGTCATATTTCAGGATCAAAGAGGAGATTTTTAGACGGTTTCCCTTTAAAAAATGTCTGAGAAGTCTTCCATATTATCTTAGTCGGGGAATGATACTGTGTCGGCACTCGAGAAAAAATGTAATTGCAGCATTTATATTCAAGATTAAAAGATTTGCTCGACCAAGAAAAGGCTCAGAAGTTGCCAGTAAAGATGCCTACATACCACAGAAGTGTTTAATTAGTTCGCATTGCCTTTTATTCCTATGCTAATCGAGGCTAACGTGTAAACATGTGGATACGTGTTATATATTTCCTAACGATTGCCTTTCAGCACATTTCCTTTTAGTTATGGTCTAAAATCATGACTGGTCCTTCGATTTGAGTGTAGCGAAATGCGTTCTTTCTTTTCTACGGCGAATATCATAGACTTCTGGATCGCCTTCGCATGCCCTTACGTGATTATCCCTCTTTTGGCATCTCCTCAGCGCCTTCCTCTTCCCCCCCAGTGACGATAGATCGGCCGTGTGTTCTTCCCTTGGCAACGAATCAATTACAGAAGCCTGGAAACAACGACGGCATTAGTTATATATTTCTCCTCCACGACTACCGGCGAAATATCTCCACCCTGGCATCCTCCCTCCTTCTCTTCCTCTCCCTCCTCATCTTCCTCTTCCTCCTCCTCCTCCTCCTCCGCCCCGGCAACGGAGATATTAACGCGGCCTCGTTATCAAGAGCGATGCCTCACCTCGGAGCAAGAAGCCACAAGACAGTTGCCGGCAAGAACGATTGAGATCCTTTTAAGACCAACTAATGGCCACACCCACCGAGGGGATGTTTACTGTTCTCAAATATCACTCTTACGGGAGGCTATTTATTAGAGGGGCGCCTTCTGTGTAGACTTCCCATCTCCTCCTCCCACTCCTCCTTTTCCTTCCTATCTTCCCCTTTTTATTCCCACACAGCCTCGTTTTCTTCCTCTCTTCCCATTTTCACTTTCCCCTTCTCTTCGTTCTTCCATGTTTCGTCGTTTGTTTCCACCCCCTCGTCGTCTTCCTCCTTCTCCTTTTTCCTCGATTCCTTTTTAATTTCCACCCCATCGTCTTCCTCCTCCTCCTCCTCCTTCATTTCTTCTCCTTTCACTTCCACCCCCTCGCCTTCTTCTTCCTCCCTCTCATCGTTCCTCTCTTCCCCCTTCATTTCTAACCCCTCTTCTTTTTCTGCTTCTTTCTCTTCGTCCTCATCTTTGTCATCGTCCTCATCTCAGGCCTCCTCCTCCTCCTCCTCCTCCTCCTCGTCCCTCTTTCCACCTTCTTGACTTTTGAATCTTTGGAGTCTTCTTTCATCTCCGCCTCTTCCTGGTCACCTTTTTATCACTCCTCTCCTCTTCTCGTTTCTTTGTGTTTTCGATTATTTTCTTCGTTAACCCTCTATCTCTTGTTTTAGTGTTGTCTGTTTTCTTCTTCATTTCTCCTCATGTTCACTGCGCAGTTCTTTACCTCTTTTTTTTTCTGGCTCTGAAGAATTCTATGCTCTCTCTCCCTCTCTTCATCTGCATGATTTGAATTCTTCTCCTCGCGTCTTTCCTCCCGACCCTCCGGCTTCATTATAGTCATCATCTCTCATATTCCTTAAATTCCTTCCTTCACACGTTTTTTTCTCTCAGTTTTCCCTTCACCGCCTCCTTTTTTTTTTCCCATTCTCTCTTCAGCGTCATTACCATTTTTCTTCCTCCAACTTTTTTTTTTACCATTTTCTCTTTTCATCATCATCTCGTATCATTTCCCTTTCTCTAACTTCGTTTTTTTTTTCCATTCTCCCTCTTCATCGTCCTCTCTTAATATTTATCTTCCTCCAACTTCGTTTTTTCTATTCTCTCTCTTCATCATCATCTTTTAACACTTCCCTTTGTCTAACTTCCCTTTTTTCCCATTCTCTCTCTTCATCATCTCTATTTTGTATCATTTCTCTTCTTCCAACTTCTAATTTTTCCATTCTCTCTCTTCATCATCTTTTCTTACCACTTCCCTTTCTCTAACTTCCCTTTTTTTCCCATTCTCTCTCTTCATCATTTCCATCTTCTATCGTTTCTCTGCCTTCAATTTCTCTTCTCTCTTCCACGCCCACGCAGGCAAGAGCTTCGTCTCCTTCGGGCTCTCATCTCATCTTCCTTCTGACTCGCCTTCCTCCTCCTCCTCCTCCTCCTCCTCATTTCCTCTCCTTCCTTTCCACCGTTTTTCTACCATCTACTCCAACCAACCGTCTGGCACCTCTCACCCTCCCTTCCTCGTCCCTTTCCTCCCTCTACCTCCCTCCAAATACCTCCTCCCACCCTACCTCCTCTCCTCCTCTCACTCTCATCCTTCCTTACTCTCTCCTCCATTCAGCTATCCCCCTACACCTCCTCCTCCCCCACCTTGGAAGCTTTTAAGACCTCCCGTACAAGAAACTAGACTTATAAATGTCACTCAATGGGGATGACACGTCGTTAAGTTATGTCCATTTTTCTGGTCGGGGACATCCTCAGATTCAACATTTCGACCCTTCTCCTCGCCCTTCGCCCTTCAGATGGAGACGCGAGACGAGATGAGTGGAAAAAAAAGAGCATCATAATTTTTCACGCCGGGACGTATCTCAACTCAACTCCGAATCAATTTTCAACTCAAGGAATCAATCTCGAGAAGTGTGTGGATGGAGGGGCGGCGTCCAGTGCGTTCTCCCTTCAGCGTCCTTTTCACTCACCGGGGCGCAGGAGGAAGCATCGTCAGGAGGGTTTTTCAGGTGCTTTCTGGCAGGCAGTTGTTAGCACGGCATCGTCACGTGGTAGGAGGAGGGTTCGAACGAGGGGGTAGTAGTTATAGCATCGCCCTCTCAGCCCCCCCTCCATCATACCCCCTCTTCCCCTCCGTGACTCCCCCATGAACAAAGAAAATGAAAGTTATCAGAAAGAAAGTGTAAGTGGTGGAAGACCGTCAGGCTGTCAGTAAATAATTCGCGCGATTCTTTACCAAGGGAAAATATTTTCGTAATTCCCGACGTTTCCTTTCAATAAGAGCCCGCTTGAAATATCAGGTTGTCAGGATATTTTTCCAGCGAGAAAATTTCAATAATACGTCGCCATTTTGAACCGTCGAACGCAAGACTTGGTAGCGATAAGGCTTATATTTCATAGCATATACTCCCCTCCCTCCCTCCCTTCCCTCCCTTCCCTCTCCTCTCCTTCTCTCCCTCGTCTCTCCTTCCTTCTTCCTCTTTCCGTCTCTCAGCGGCCCTCCATCCCTCCTTTCCTCCCTCCTCCAGGCTTCCTTCCTCCGGCCTCTCTCCCGACCTCCGCATTTCTCTCCCCTACTCACTCTTTCTTTCTCCGGCGTTCCTTTATTTTATTTCGTCCGTGCCAGACCTCCGCCCCGCCAGTGCCGGCCACCTGCCCTCCCGGGACGCCGGAATTCACTTTATTGTTGAGAGATAATGGCAGGAAAATGGAACTTGTCTCCGCGCCGCTCCGTCTTGCTCTCCCTCACCTTGAGTGTACGTAATTTTTTTTGTCGTGTGCGCAGCTACGTAGGCCGATCCCCTTTTATTTTACACACACACGCACACACACGCACACGCACAAACACAGGTCGTATCGGTGTGTTTTCCTCTATTGCTTATGATGTCAAGCTCACGGAATGCCCACTACTCCTTCCTCATCCTTTTCCTTTCCTCTGTACTTTCCTCCCTATACTTCCTCTTCCACCTCTTCTTCTTCCTCCTCGTCCTTCTTGACCTCTGCTTCCTCCTCGTCCTCCTCGACCTCTTCTTCCTCCTCGTCCTCTTCGAACTCTGCTTCCTCCTCGTCCCTGTATCATCAGTTTGACGTCTTCCTCCTGCTTTTTGTGTCCTCTATTTCTTCTACCTCGTCATCGTTATTCCCTCCTCGTCCTTGTCCTCGTCTTCGTAGTTCTTGTCTTCGTCTCCCTCCTCCTCGTCGTATTCGTCCTCCTCCTACAGGTGTAAATTAAGCTGTAGTTAAATGGCAAGGAAGGGAATTCAGTGGCTGGCTAATATTTCCACGTGTTCGGCGGCGGCTGTGACATCTTTGTTTTCATGTTTAGCGCCTCCTGGTAATGGCCGCTGACTGGGATGGATGACCGGCGATCGATCAATTTTAAGACCCCTGAACAAGTATCCCGCATTAACATGTACTCATCATTCGTCACTAAGGAAAAGAGAAAAAAAAAGAGGCACCCGTAATTTAAGACTGTAATTAAACGTTATTTTTCATGCTAAATACATTTTAAGCATGACTAATGTGGGTGAATATTTACGAAGCTTCAAGTAGGGATAAATTCTTTTTTTTTCCTGCAAGTTTTAAGACAACTTTATGAACGACTTGGATATATATACCTTATTTTTCTTCTTTTCAGATAATGATGGATGGATATCCGAGGGCCATCTGATGGGAGGCTGACGAACTATACCGACAACAGTGAGTGGTCTTGTTGCGCGAAACTGCCGCTAAACTTGTAGGTTCATCGCAGCTCTGTTCAACTTTTCTTAGTGTTTACCCTTCCCAGAACTCAGCATGTCAGAATAGGCATCCCAACACCCCTTTAGTCATGTTTAAGTTGTTCAGGGACCCCTATAATTTGTCTGAAAAGACTACATTCGCTACAGCACAGTATATTAATAGATTTTCTTTGTAATTTTCATAAAAAAAGTGATCAAACTTTTCATTATTAAGCAAAAGCAAACAGAGAAAAAATGTAGTAGTAAATTTGCTGTATGTTACAGAAAGTCACTTTGCCTGAATCATCTCCGTGTAGCCTTGTAGCATTGGACTTGGCTGAAGGATATCCCAGCACCCCTAAAATCCCCTCTTGCTAAGATACGCTGCCTTAGTCGGATCACCACCACCACCATCACCACCATGTTTAAATAACCGAATATTAACTAAATCAAACAGTCTGGTCAAACAACCGCAGAACGCTGCCTTTCACTAAGGAAATGCGTCTGAGAACCCCGATCTTGCTGCCTGACTTCCGCAGGCCGGGAACTGCGTGAGTAATGATTATTGTTCACGGAAGAAAATTATTGTTTAAGGAAGTGTGAACCATTGAACAGTGCTCTGTGACTGATGCATCGGAATCCCCTTCCGGCCCGCCCTAGAAGATTTTTTTGTGGTACCGGCTTGTAAACTGAAAAACAGGAAATTAATCTTTAGTTTGATTTTATGCAATCTTCATCTTTTTACTGACCGCCAGTTTTATCAACGATATAAAATGTTCCAATTCCCATACCTTCATATTCTTCATTTTTATTTTATCTATAATCGATGTAATTGTTATCTCAGTCAGCCATAAATAAGTTTTTCATTTCACCAAACAATCTTTCTACATACCGCTGTCACAGGGGCACACAAAATTACACCTTCACACAGTCACCTGAAGAGCGTCGCCCCACAGGCAGGCCACACACTCCTCAGGATGAAGCAACGCGGCCCTTTATCGCCTCACACCGCACCGAGCACCGCCAGGACACATCACGCCCCATCATCACGCCATCAACTTAAGCCTTCGACCCTTGAGACACCGCCCTCGTCTTGCTCCTCAGACTTTATTAGCGAAATTGATTTAATTGACTCACACTAGCGGCCCATTCATTCCCTTAGACCTTCACGAGGCAAATCACTACACTGCCACCACCTCCTCTCTCCCATTCCTCCTCCTCCTCCTCCTCCTCCTCCTCCTCCTTATCTAGTGCGTACAATTATTTTAGGTTCATTCAGGCTCGTGTCGGGCTGAGGCTGCACCTGTCGATTTCCTCTCCCATGTCTGGATCTCATAAATTTCCTGTTAACCCTCATCCAAAGTTATGGGTCCGTAAACTGCGTGTGTGTGTGTGTGTGTGTGTGTGTGTGTGTGTGTGTGTGTGTGTGTGTGTGTGTGTGTGTGTGTGTGTGTGTGTGTGTGTGTGTGTGTGTGCGTGAGGTATACTAATATGATCAGGTAAACCACTCCAATCTCTCGCATCACCATCATCATCATCATTATCACCTGAATTTTCACACCAAGTTCGCAACGAGTATAGGTCAGCCAGGAAGACGCGCTTACAAAAGTGGCAGATATCTCCCTCACCCCCACCCCCCATTACTCTATCTCTCACTCCCTCTCCCACTCTCTCTCACTCTCACTCCCTTTAACCCGTGGCCATAACCCACTAAGAACAGCCATGACGAGCGACCATAAACTTTACATGATGGCTCGTAAAGCGTTTTCACGGTCAAGGCCGCTCGACACATAACCCCCTCCCCGGAATGGCCTCTAAAATATCTCATTGACTGTTGACGATCATTTGGGTGCGATCTTTATGACTCTACTTGACAGAAATAGCCCGGCTGTTTCTGGGGAATGTGTCGGCGGGGCCTTGTGAGCATAGAGAGGCAGTGGCGGACGGGATGGAGGTGTCTGTGTGCCTCGCTCTCCCAGGTCTCTCTCTCTCTCTTCCTCTCACTGTTGTCCATCCCGAAGGTGGTGATCGGAAGATTACCTAGTGGTTCTTCGGAGGCGATTTCCGGTGCGATTTTTTTAATGTGTTACTGTGAGAATTTAAGTGATAATTTGCGACGAATGTTCGTGTTTTTTGTGGATTTCTGTGTCTCAAGGGCTTGTGTCTGGCTCCCGCTCAAGCAATATACCAGACCCTTGAGGGCACGATGCCTCGAGAGGATAATTAATTCTGATTATTCACGTGACTATTTATCGCTGATCTTGACACTTGACGGAGTGCCGCCCAGGAGCCGAAACCACTGCAAGATGCTCATGTGACAAAACGAAGGTGTTTTTTTATCAGTCTTAGTTGTGGTGATTGTTTATGACCAGACTGACAACACTCATTTGTTCTGTGGCTAAAGTGCACGTGGCACTGTCGAGGCGGTGGTGGTGGTGGTGCTGGTACTGGTGGTGCTGGTGGTGAGAATGATGGTAGCAGCGGCGGCAGGGATGTTACAAAGAGATCACACTAATGTATCTCTGCCGTGCTATTATAAAAAAAAAGAATATTTGCGGCTTTACGCTGAAGACTTTCAACTCACAACGTTATTAGACCAGGAATTCCAAGACTGGCTTCCAATATCATAACATGGCTGGAATTCGCAATCGAGTTGTTTTCAATGTGTGGGCAGCGAGGTGGAGGTGATTCACGGAGAATGCCGGTCATGCTGAATATTTTCTAATTACAATGGCAAATATCTGCAAAAGGTATTCATAGATCGGAAATAAAACTAGAGGAAGGTAATATGATTATATATATATATATATATATATATATATATATATATATATATATATATATATTTATATATTTATATACACACACACACACACACACACACACACACACACACACACACACACACACACACACACACACACACACACACACACTAGTCACATATAATACATTTGTAAAGTTTTACAAATATGACGGATTAGATCATATAATAACAAATGTGAAACACAGACACACAAATACACACAAATTCACACAAATACACGGACGGACACACACACACACACACACACACACACACACACACACACACACACACACACACACACACAGTGCATATATGTAAATATAGAGATATACAGATAGGTAGATACATAGGGAGATAGAGATGGATAGATAGGTAGATAGATATAGATAGGTAGATAAATTATGTGAATATATTTTCGTGTGTGTGTGTGTGTGTGTGTGTGTGTGTGTGTGTGTGTGTGTGTGCGCGCGCGCGCACTCAGAAAAGAAAACTGTACACGAGTTTGTTGAGGATTAATATTTTTCTAAGTATGTTTTGTATGTTTGTCAAGTATTCCTCATCTGTTTTTCTTACAAAGACGTAGATTCTAGAAAATCACTTCAGAAAATGATGAATCAAATTAAATATGTTTGACAGTGTTATTAAAAAGTTTCTAATGTATTTTTTACTTGTAATTTTTAAAACTTTGTTCTGATTGTGTTTCGTAATTAGCGTTTCTTCGGCAACGTTAGCATATAGTGGTGTCATTGGATGTGTGTGTTGTATGTGATAGGGATGACGTAACTGTAGTGGTGGTAGGTGATATCGAAGACGGTAGTTGTTGTGGTAGCGATGGTAGTACATACGTAGGTACTGAAGGTTGGCTGTGGCGGCGGCGGCGGTGGCAGCTGGGCGGCAATTGGTGTGGCGGTGAAATGCCCGGCCAAAGCGTTTTAGACTTCCATATATATATTTTTTTTTTCAAGTTGATGTCTTATTTGATTTTGATTTTTCATGCGGAGACGTTTTACTATGTACGTCGTTTGGTTAGGAACCGCCATATATGATTTTTCTGGGTGTTGTGCAATTATCTGCCTCTTTTATTTATGAATTTCAAGGAACTACTTTGAACAATTGTATTTTTGAGGCAAATGAAAATTGTTAGTGCTTTTGTGATATCTGTAGATCTGTAAGTATTACAAAATTACTTGCTCAGCGATAAAGTCAGGAAACTGAGACCCCAGAGACGCGGCGACGCTGAGCCAAAGCCGCGCCGTGACGAAAAGCGGCCGAGAAAGTTTCAGTATGAGTGATATTTTTTCTACTAAATAGAACTTGGCTGTTCTTTTGTTTTCATCACATGTGTTTATTCAAGTGTTGACTACATGGCAACAATTACTATCCAGAGATGTATTTCCAGGGTGCCTGCCGATCCTCAGCGGGGCCTCGCCGGGGCTGGACTACGCGATCTCGGGCGGCCGTGAGCACCAAGTCAAGTGGGTAATGTTGTTTTTGTGTCTGTTTTGGTAAACACATCGTCTTTCACAGCTGAAGTGCCGTCCTGACACAGAAAAGCTTGAGGTTTTGTGCCCGAAACGTGTTTTGAAGTGACTGTAATAAGAGCCATCAGCAAATGACTCGAAACTGATCTGTAAACATTTTTTTGTGTGATGGTGTGATGCATCATTAAATCAAGCCTTTTGTCTGTGCAACTACTTTGTGACGGACGATATTTCTTTATATATTTCGAGTGTAAAGTAAACTCTTCGCTACACTTATGTAAAATTTGTTTCACGGTGTTAGCTTGGCTCAGAACGTTTAATTCACAAGAAATCACATTACGAGTAATCATGATCAAGCCTTGACAATAGGAAAAAAAAGTCGAATAACCAGAGAGAGCTCAGACCTCCGGCGGGCTGTGGGCTGAGTGTTAGCGGCGGCGGGGCTGGCGGCACCGTCTTGGCCACGCTGTCACTGGCGGTCTTCTCCCAGCCTCGTAAATCTGTACTTACAAACATCCAACAACTGTTTATGTCCTCTTCGTCACAAGAGATGGGGAATATCATGTTTCTTAATAACTAGGACACTGATCCGATGTCAAATATTAGCCTTTTGTGATGAGAACGTCCCGGGCCAAATGGAGCGGTGGAAATCTTTGCCTCAGACTCCCAAACCTGCACGATTCACGATCCTACTGAGTTGTGTATGCACCAGCAGCGCCACAATGGGGTTTATGGAGGCCCCAAGTCACTTAAAATCATCGAGTGGCCTACTTCAGTCACCGAGAGGACCACACGAAGGGTTCGGGGAGAGTTTTAGCTTCTCTCTCTCTCTCCTGCCAAGTCCGCGATGTCGTAAATCTTGCGGGTTCCGAGGGTCGGGTCAGGGCAAGGCCGGCGGCTGGCCTCCCCCGCCGCCCGACCACCACCTCACCGCCGCTCGCCCCAACAACACACCGCCTCGCCCTCGCACACCCCGAAATCTGAAATACTCGCTCTTTTTTTGTGTGTGTGATTCATGTGCTCATACTTTCTGATATTCGCAGGAATCATCGAAACACAGAAAAGACCGATTGTGAGGCGAGAAGGCAGGAACCGAGTAGCGCCCGCAGTTGGATTCCCGGACAGCGATGACGAGCAGCAGACGAACTTGCAGAATAAGTATCTGTATTACTAGCATTTTCTTTGTGTTTGAGTGGCATAGGAAGCATGTGAACCAGTCTTACTTACCTTCAAATATCCATAACACCTCTGGATTCTTGATTGTATTTTTTAAACGAATAGGAGTGAAGATTTCCCAGGTTTTGGAGTCTGTGTTGGCCGCTGTGTAGCCGACCCGTGATCTGCCCGCTAGACTCCCTCTCATGAATGGTAGATTTTCGCTGTAGTTAATCGTGTTTTTGGCTTATATCTAGAGTGCATCGCGTAGAGTTTAACGTTGATTTGTTAAGTATTGTAGGCTTTTCTCGTCTTAAGAAGCGTAGAAGTGGCGATGAGAGAGAGAGAGAGAGAGAGAGAGAGAGAGAGAGAGAGAATAGGCATAGTTCGCAAAAAAGCAAAGAAAGTTATAAGAAAGGGAAAGGGAATTAAACAGGACATAGCAACCGAAAAAGAGGGAAAAATGATAAAAAAATATGACAGGAAAAGATAAAATAGGAGTAAGGAAACGAGAGCAAACAGAAATGGGGGAAAATATACAAAAATAATAGGAAATGATGGGAGAAAAGGAAAAAAAATAGCTGTTGAAGATATAGGAGATAAACGTAGGGAAAAACTTGAAGGAAAAAGAAGGCAATCGAAGGAAAGAAAATTAGAATAATGTAATAAACTTGCATTATGGGAAGAAGGAGAAGACTGACAGAGGGTGAGGAAGGAAGGGCTTGAAAAATATGGAAAATGATGTAGATAAAAAAAAGAGGAAAAAATATACAGAGAAAAGAATGAGTAGAATCGGTAAGAATAAGAACAGACTACAGTAAAAGAAATTAAAGACACTAAGAAAAAAACAAGATAATTATATAACGAGAGGGAAAAAAATATAAGTCGTAGGAAAAGTAATTATTTTTTCCTTACTGTTTTCATTTCTCTCTCTCTCTCTCTCTCTCTCTCTCTCTCTCTCTCTCTCTCTCTCTCTCTCGTTATATCATATTGTCCTCTGCTTTATTCCTGTTGTTGCTGTTCTGTCTACTTTCATTCCTATCAATTCTTCACGTTCTGGGCTCAATATTTTTACCACTAATTTAGGTTTAATTTACATTTTTTTCTATATTCTTAAGCCTTCCCTTTCTTGTCCTAACTTTTATTTTTCTTCTCTCTTCTGAGCTGGTTAATTACTATATTCTGAATTGCGGTTTTTCTCTCGCATCCTTCTCATTCAATTGTTTTCCCTGCCTCTGTCTCCCATATCTTTACCAGCGATTTTTCCGTCTCATATTTTCCTATTTTTCCTGTATTATCTCCCACATCTCTTTGCAACTGTTTCTCTTTTCTATTTCAGCTTTTTCTATATTGTTTTGTCACCTCCCTATTCTTGGTAGCTATATCATGCTTATTCTCCCCATCCCTTTTCTTTTAGCTTTCCTTTTTCTTTTTTACGAATTTTGTCTCTCTCTCTCTCTCTCTCTCTCTCTCTCTCTCTCTCTCTCTCTCTCTCTCTCTCTCTCTCTCTCTCTCTCTCTCTCTCTCTCTCTCTCTCTCTCTCTCTCTCTCTCTCTCTCTCTCTCTCTCTCTCTCTCTCTCCTACGCATCTTTACGGAGATAAAAAATTACTACAGCGAAAATCAACTGTACATATGAGGGAATTTAGCGGAAACACCACAAGTCGGCTACAGCGGCCACCACAAACATCAAAAAGGCTGGGAACTGAGATTGGTTCATATACTCTCTACTGCTGCTTCAGACGATATAATCAGGACATTAATAACATTTAATGGGAATGTCTTGCTTTATTGCATATTGTAATAATTTACATAGGCTCTCTGCTTCTGCCTACTATCATTGTGAGAGTCATACCATTCACCTGCAGAATGTTCATTCCCTCTCCTGCCCTGCAGGTTTGGTTTACTCTGAAGGCAATTCGTACTTTTAGATTTGCTGTTGGCACCTTGGGCTTCACTTCTGCTGGAAAATAGTATATTGGCGGTGGATCTTCACTTTCAAGCAGAAGTTAAGCTCGAGGTGCCCCTTGTAAATGCCAAGTAAGAGTTACCCCCAGAGTAACCCAGCAAGAGAGAGGGAGTGACCATTCTGCTAGTCAGGCAGGGGTCAGAAATTAATAAAACTCTATAAATATTCCTTTTACTGTAGATCCCTCGCGGATGGCAGACACCAAAAGGAGACTTGTGAGAAGAACCTCCAGCAGGAGTTGTGTGAGGGACGCCCTCCCCCGGAGCTGTAAGAGAGACACCCCCAAGCAGAGTTGCGTGAGAGACGCCCGCACCAGAAGTTGTGTGTGAGGAGCCCCCAGCAGAAGTTGTGTGAGAGGCATGCCCCCAGACCTCCTGTGAGGCACCCCCAGAACTCCTGCTGATGGGGAGGGTCTCGCATACAACTGTGTGAGGGCATCTCACACAGTTGTGTGAGGCGCCCCCACACAAGTTGTGTGGAGAGGTCCCACACACAGGAGTTGTGTGTGAGGGTCCCACAGCAGGAGTTGGGTGTGAGACGCCCCACACACAACTCCTGCTGGGAGGCGTCCAGCAGGAGTTGTGTGAGACGCCCCTGCAGGGGGGGTCTGACCCCAGCTGGGTTGCTGAGACGTCTCACACACAACTCCTGCTGGGGGCGCCTCACACACAACTCCTGCTGGGGGCGCCTCACACACAACTCCTGCTGGGGGCGTCTCACACACAACTCCTGCTGGGGGCGCCTCACACACAACTCCTGCTGGGGGCGTCTCACACACAACTCCTGCTGGGGGCGTCTCTCACACAACTCCTTCTGGGGGGCATCTCTCACACAACTCCTGCTGGGGGCGTCTCACACATAACTCCTGCTGGGGGCACCTCTCACACAACTCCTGCTGGGGGCGCCTCTCACACAACTCCTGCTGGGGGGCGCCTCATACACAACTCCTGCTGGGGGGCGCCTCTCACACAACCCCTGCTGGGGGCGTCTCACACACAACTCCTGCTGGGGGCGTCTCACACACAACTCCTGCTGGGGGGCGCCTCTCACACAACCCCTGCTGGGGGCGTCTCACACACAACTCCTAACTCCTGCTGGGGGCGTAGGAGTTGTGGGCGTCTCACACATAACTCCTGCTGGGGGCGCCTCTCACACAACTCCTGCTGGGGGGCGCCTCATACACAACTCCTGCTGGGGGGGCGCCTCTCACACAACCCCTGCTGGGGGCGTCTCACACACAACTCCTGCTGAGGGCGCCTCTCACACAACTCCTGCTGGGGGCGCATCTCATAGAACTCCTGCTGGGGGGCGCCTCACACACAACTCCTGCTGAGGGCGCCTCTCACACAACTCCTGCTGGGGGCGCATCTCACACAACTCCTGCTGGGGGGCGTATCTCACAGAACTCCTGCTGGGGGGCGCCTCCAACAGAACTCCTGCTGGGGGCGCATCTCACAGAACTCCTGCTGGGGGGAGCCTTACACACAACTCCTGCTGTGGGCGCCTCCAACACAACTCCTACTGGGGCGCCTCTCAAACAATTCCTGCTGGGGTGAACCCCTCACACAACTCCTGCTGGGGCGCCTCTAACACAACTCCTGCTGGGGTGAGCCCCTCACAGAACTCCTGCTGGGGGCGCCTCTCACAAAATTCCTTTCGGTGTTTTGCGAGAGGCGCCTCCACTAAGAATACTATGAGACACCACCAGCAGGAGTTATGAGAGACGTCACCAGCAGGAGTTCTCCTGCTGGGGGGCGTATCTCACAAAACTCCTGCTGGGGGGCGCCTCCAACAGAACTCCTGCTGGGGGCGCATCTCACAGAACTCCTGCTGGGGGGAGCCTTACACACAACTCCTGCTGTGGGCGCCTCCAACACAACTCCTACTGGGGCGCCTCTCAAACAATTCCTGCTGGGGTGAACCCCTCACACAACTCCTGCTGGGGCGCCTCTAACACAACTCCTGCTGGGGTGAGCCCCTCACAGAACTCCTGCGGGGGGCGCCTCTCACAAAATTCCTTTCGGTGTTTTGCGAGAGGCGCCTCCACTAAGAATACTATGAGACACCACCAGCAGGAGTTCTGAGAGACGTCACCAGCAGGAGTTCTGTGAAAGGGATCTCCCAGCAGAATTCCCCGTCGCTAGGTGCGCCGTTCAGATGGAAAACAGTCAGTTAACAGCTCGACGACTTCGGGTGTCGTACATCATCTTACATCAAGGGAATCCGTCCAGTAGTACGGTGTCCTCCGGACTCTGTCAAAGATGGAAAGCATAACATGTGACATGTGCACGCTGGTGAGATGCTGTCAAGGCAAACAGTGATGTGTAATGCTAATAAAACTCGTCCTATAATACACTGACTTTGTTTTCTCTTTCCAATCTTGCTGGCAGACAGAGCTTTGAGTCATAATCAAAGATACGAAGTATTAATATCTTTCCTCCTCTTCATTATCTCATCTGTAAACAATATTGCTAGCCATGATTATAATTATCCCCGTCTTCCCAGACTCATCCTCTTGTCTGATTTCCTAGGATATATTCCTCTCTACCTTTTTCGTATTAGCTTTCCTGCCGCCTGGTTCTCGTCAATTTACCCATAATATTAGTCTTCCATAACTTCATATTTGGCTTTTTCTCTTTAATGTGTTCTCTGTATCTGTCTTTTTTTTCCTCTCCATGCACACACTACCTTGGTCCTGCGTCAGCCCTTGCTTCTTAGGACCCTATTATCTCATAGTATCTTAATATGTGTATCTTCTTATCATGTTCGTCTCTGTCCGTCTCATCTGTCTGTTTTTCCATGTCTCAGTCTCTCCCGTTGTCTATAGATACCTTACCTCTGTCTGTCCTTCAGTCTCATGTCCCGCGTCCATGTGGTCATCTAAGGTATTATTCCGGTGTTTGTTCCTGTGTCTCTTCGTACGCTGTCTGTATCTTTGGCACTATCCTCTTTCACTGCACGAGTCATTAAACACATTTTGTCTCTTTTCCTTTTTCTTCAATAACCCTCTATAATTCCCTCTCTCATTTCATCTCATTCTCTCTTATTCTCTCATTCTTTCTTTCGCATTTCTCTCTCTCTCTCTCTCTCTCTCTCTCTCTCTCTCTCTCTCTCTCTCTCTCTCTCTCTCTCTCTCTCTCTCTCTCTCTCTCTCTCTCTCTCTCTCTCTCTCTCTCTCTCTCTCTCTCTCTCTCTCTCTCTCTCTCTCAGCAGGCCTTCCCCAACGTTCTCTAATTCTATCTATTATACGCCATCCTACTCAGCAAATGCTATAATTTAATTTTTCTACCTAGTCGTCGGTCTGCCCTAAGTTCTGCTATTCCTGGGTTGTTACTCTATTATATATATTCAGTGTGTGTGTGTGTGTGTGTGTGATTTGTCAAAATGATAAAACTTAATTTTTTACATAATACCAAGAGCAACACGCAGCAAACAAGCCTGAGCTACAACTGTCCCGAGACTCATATTCCACTCAGCATCCCACAACCTACGGCAAGTCTATCTTCTTTTACCCTTCTGCTTATGCTCTTATTTATCAGTTCCACGTTCACCGCGCCGCCTATTCTTTATACCGGCTATCCTCTCCTATCTTCCCTGCTCCTCACACTGACATACTGCCGCATCACTCATTATCCATCATAAAACAATTTTTTTATAGTACAAAAAAATGATCAATAGCAAACCCATATGTCAGGGGGACGAGCGCCGCGTCGGGACTACAACCTTCCGCTGGACGCCGCCACGAGCTGCTACTGGCTCAGGGGTGGCGACCGGCGGACGGCGGCGGAGCGTCAGCCTGATTTAGACAAGCGAGGGATGACAACCTGCAGGGAGAGATGGAGGTGGAGGAGAGATCAACAGTTGACAATCCTTTAATGACAAGGGGCAATGCTAAGGAGAATGACATATCCTATATCCTATGGCTTTATTTTATATTTTTGCTGCTCTATAGTTTCAGAAGTTACTATTTTGCTGATTGACGTAACAGCAAGGAATACGCTCACTCAGTACTCTTTACACGTTCTCAAGACACTCTGAAACGACACATTATTGAGGACAGTTTGCAGACCAACATAGAAAAATGTATGGAATCAAATATCGTGCCATGATTTTTATTTATTGACGGAAGCAGGCAGACACACGGCTAACTGTCTCAATAAAGATAAAGTAGATGCCTTTGTATTAGCTTCAGGGATATGTTGCTTCATAGAGTCTAGAGTATATATTATCCCCAATTTCAAGAGATTTTGTGTGTGTGTGTGTGGGCGCAAAGGGTAGTGCTATATACTATGCAGTATGATACTTATATCATGATTTCTAAGCTAATAATTATATTAGATATCTACAAAGGAACTGAAGGTACTGGGAAGCGTTACTTACTGTTCGTCTCCACCCTTCTGCACGTCAGCCTCAGCAATGAACACACACACACAGTACTTACGTGGAGCCTTGGTTGGCGTCTGGCGGGGAAGAGGGCGGCGCCGTCCCAGGCTGGCCGCCGGCTGCGTCACTACCTGTACTCTCCGCACACCTGGCCTCTCCCCAGGGACACTAACTAATACGAAGCTAAACACCACTCGTACCCGGCCATTAATACCCTTATCGGACCGTAAATCAACCCTCCGGAGAAAAGTTGTGCATGCTTACCTACGTGCTTCTGGCTAAATCTACATCTACTTATCAAACACTACACCGCTATTGATTTACTACACCTGGACTATTTAGATGGATACAGAACAACGTTATTTTTCTCTCTCAAGCCCCTAGCAGCTGGGGCCTCCCTCTCCTCCACTCCTTCGCCTCGGCGCTGCAGGCCGTTGGGAAATCTTAGACTTTTCCTGCACAATTGACGACAAATATTGGCGAGTAACAATTTTTCCAGGCGAGGAAAGACAAGTTATCTGCTCCAAGTTTTTTTTTAAGGTATTATTAAATTGCAGGGCTTGAATTATGAAGGCTGAATTAGCTTTTATTGACTTGATGCAACCTTATATATGAAAAAAAAAATACCACTACTAAATATTACATTCCCAAGCTATAATTTTGAAGTCAGTACTTGATTGATGGATATGATTTGCACTGAATAAGGTTGTGTTGATAGGCAGTGTGATAAGCTACCCATCACAACATGCACTCAATAACTTCACATTGACGCCAGTCGGGAATTTTAGTTCGGTATTTCATGCACTAATAATTCTGACTATGATAGGTAATAATAAAGATAGATATTACGAAAAAAATAATAATAATGAATATGATAATAAAAATAACGAAAATAATGGGTAAGCAAAGGCCCGTAGAGGCATGAGGCCCAGTACCCGCCCTCGCCACGTGCACCGAGGCGTCCCCAGCCCTCTTTGGCACTGCATTTCCCGGCATCACCCGTTACATGGCATGGCTAACCATTAGTCCTCAAACTTACTCAAAATGGCGGACCATAGACCTGATCATCATACACAGTTCAGCCACGGTCCAACAGATGTCACTCCTCTACGATTGCTCCTCTCTTCGACCGCAGGGAAGTGCAGCGGTGCCAAACAAGGGCGTGGAGTCGGCAGTGTTATGTTTACAAGCTCCACATGAACCCCAGCGGCAGCCATGATGGGGGTAGGCCTAGTGCGATTTCATGGTGAATCTCCGTTGGCTGATCAGCTGAGCGTGGATGGCACACACCCAGCCGCGTCACGGTCGTCATGGCAACTGGCCCGCTGCCAAGGCGCGCGATGTACGAGGACCTTCCGTACTCACACACCCCGCCAAGCCACGTGCTTCCCCGCCTGGCCGTGAGCCTTCATTCATTACTCTCCCTGCACATGGCTGCATCCACTACACATTAAGTTTTCCACCAGAACGTCCTCTCCGGCGCACAATAAGGCCGCCCAGCGAGAAGCATCACACACCCACAGTGACCTTCAGAGGAGGGAAACGTCCCGCCCCCTGAGGGACGGATTATGAGGCTCCTGATTGAGTTACAGCCCCACACCGACGACTTCAGGAGCACTTTCCCGGCTGGAACTAAGAAATGCGTCTGCGAAAAGATTGGCAAAGCGATCTAACAAACTCCTACGTAAATTGATGGCCAACACGACCACAGATCACAAATCTCACATCCAACTCCTGTAAACATCATAACTTATCCACGCATTCCAATAGCTACGAAGAGAGATAAGCACCTTTTCCTTAAATAAATAAATAAATAAATAAATCCAGCACCAGGCACCAGAAAGAATCGTAATGAAAGGCCAAGTATTCATTAAAGTTTGTATTGCGAAGTTGTTCTCTATTTACAGACACATGTTGAGTGGCACACGAACATAAACATACTTGTCCAGTCATCAATACAATAGTTCAAATACAATGTTCTGCTGATAGGAAACATCTGAACTTGTTAACCTCTTGAACATGAACTGCTTTGTTTATCCTTAAAGAGCTTCTGCTGTAATTAGAAAAAAAAAAGAATATTTACATTCAGAAGTAAGCGAGGTTTTACATGTTATAAAAAATCACCACAGAAATCATAATCCAATCTGGCTTCCCTAGTTGGTATACTATCAGTTCTTGGTGGCGAACAGAGGACCCAAAACCCCTTACGAGTCGTCAGGTCGTAAAGCAGATCTTGTTTTCTCTCTGGACATGGAATTGTGTGGTAACTAGCGAGCACAAGGGTAGAAAAAAAAGACGCGGATCTGGCTTAGGAAATGGACCAAGGTGTGTGGCGGCACGCGGGTGAGCCACACCTCTGGGCCACCTCACTTGAGTGCAGAGATAACAGCCGGATATCAATTTACTTTACGATGAGAAGTATAATACAGAGAAAAATCAGCAAAATGGAGAAAACAATCAAAGTTCCCTCACGACTACCAGGGAAGCCACAATTGAGTCACAATCTTCTCTACGTTGACAAACTATTGCCTTGGACTAAGTGAAATTATGGATAAGTAAAAATGACAACGTAAAAAACAAAACAAAAAAATCACTAGTCAATAAAACTAAATAAAAAAAGCTGCCGCGGCATTTAAATGTGTAAAATGTACAGTAATAATAATTACGATTGGAAATAAGTTACATTACATTGGTTGTTATTGCCATATCATGATGCATTTGAGGGTTCGAGCGAAGCGCCAAACCGTGTGAATGACAGCAATATCCTTGAGGGGGACGATGGCGGGAGGGGGGGCAATGGGGCTTTATGGGGGGATGTTTTGAGGTCCGTTTCGGTGACTCGCAGAGAAAGTAAAGAGAAAACCCCACTGTGAAAATACCCCTGGATACATTGCACATGTCTCAATAACAACTAATGTAGAGACGGCCGTCGTAAACAGACACGGTAAGAAAGCCAGAAAGCGCTATGCATTACTTACAAGCGTCTATTTGGTTCTGATACTGCTTGGTATAGAGTTACGTATATCTCCTCACCTTTGTGTACATGGTTACAAAATATAGAACACCTATCAATATTAAAACTATTATCAGGGTACAACACAATTGCTCCACTAAAATCCAAGAAATGGCTGTTTTACACTAGTCATCAGGTTCCACGCTTTAATTGGATACAGTCCGTATGTACTTTAGGTTATCAGCTTAATTAATGGATACATGTAGGAATACATCATGTTTCATGGGAACAAATAAATTAAATAGAAACTTCTTGATAGTTAAAGCAAACGACAGAAAAATAAACTATAATGAAATGAAATCATTGATATCTTCTTTAAGTGTTTGTATGAGACTTACAACTAATGAGTTGACAAAGCAACAGTGTCTGGGTATGCCATAGATTTCTGTAACAATAAACATTTTGTTCAGTAAAGTATGAAGATACCCGACTGTTGATAATACTCTAGGCTTTGATTAAACCTAAATTTCAGTCACACTTCTATATAACACTACACATGTCAATAACACTGGCTACAGGCTTTCGTTGGTTGGGTAAGATAAGTATAGTATACACGGCTCGTATACACGGAGTTGGGTAAAGTAACACTGAGTTTCATTCATTATAACTATGAGGAAAATCCTCGGAAAATATCCTTAGAGAAATAAAGTATACGAATATAAATTAATGTTAAAAGCATCATATGACACTAGAACAGAGGATGATGATCAACGTTATGAGAGAAAATAAAAATAATGGTAGTCGTAAAAATAATAACAGTAAGAAAAATAAATGTGATAATTATAATAACAGTTATAGGTGATAATAATAATTCCCACGACGGTCAACCGGCTGGCTGTCATTCGATAGTTTGCGGCGAGAAGGGCCTATGTCCCAGTTCACTTTAAATACACTAACATATATACCTTACTTACAACATGCCCACACAAGATACTATACCGAGAGACAGATCACTCACTACCTCTACATTACCAAGATCAATACATATGAAGACAGAAGTGAGAAATAGAGGGTCACAATATTAATATCATTAACATTAGCAGCTGCAGTTACGTACAGAGAGAGTCGAACGAGATCCACATGCTAACTTAGGTACATCAGTGTTTGGCTGCTCGCAATGAACGCGTCGTGATCATGAGTGATGCGTTGGGTATTTTTCTCTGCCAGCTTTTGTGATGAATGGTGATTTATTGGCTTTCAGATGCAGTGCAAAAGGGGGGAATAACCAATACTTCATCAAAGAAAGGCAAGAGGAGCCATAATTAATCAATTAATTAATTTCATTGGTGGGATGTTGCCGATTGCGTTTGCGTTCTGCAACATTTACTTTTTAAGGCATTTTTTTGCAAAAACCAGGAAATAATGATCAAGAAACCACTTCCATACCAGCGAGAGTGGGCTGAAGCAGTCGGCGCCGGGGAGGGTCACGCCCCCCCGCCCCGGCGAGGAGGGGGAGCGGGACCCCCCCAGGCACCTGCAAGTCTGGGTCATAATCGGTGGCCTTGCGACAAAGGAATAACTTGGTTTGGATACAGTGTTCGTGCAGCTAATCCCTGAATTTACTTCTGTCATGCTCTCGATTTTGTTGGTTGTATACATGTTTGTTTGTTCTCTCAAATCTCCTCCATGTCAACACGCACTACGACAAGACACCAAGATACCAGACCTACCAGACATTATACAAACAAGTCTCAAAGCCAATCCAGAGATGAGAATATCCCGAACTATAGATCGTATACATCATGAAACACCTCCACGGTGTTTCTCGCAGGTGAAAAAATTACTCTGTCCAAAATAGTTCCTCCACTGTATTTACGTATTAGGTTTGGGGTGAGTGAGTATGCAATGCCTTTGAAAAAATATAATTGTGATATCTCTCCCCATGTTAATTTACAATTAATGCTACATTTTCTCTGTTGTTTGTATGAGCCAATGGTAGATGGACGAGGTCTGACCTTTCTGTCAGACCACTCAATTATGAAGTCCCTACTTTACAAAGTAATGATATATATGAACAGAAGACATCCTCCAGGATGGTATTAAGGACAGACTCCCGGAGGTATGGCAGAACAACTCAGGAAGAACCCCGCACCTGGTCGCTTGCTGACACTCCTAAAGGGGACCCCTGATGGGCAACAACGGATCGGAGGAGGGGAAAAAACGGAGCATTCCTAAAAATAATCCTAAGTTACTCTGCCTTAAAGATTACAAAAGAGTATACTCCTATTGCACGGACCTAACACCCGTCTGTTGAATATTCTGTGCAGATTAAGAATCTTTTGAGTGTTCGTCGTGGGAAACTGAACCTTTCCCGACATGCACAGTGACGCCGGATGGTTACACTCTACTTCCGCCCGGACAAGAGACCATAAAACATGTTTATTTTTTTTCATATATTTCGCCATTATTCGTTACTATAGATGATGCAGTTACTCTCTTGTCCTTCCTTCATTGATTTGCAACTTTGATCTCCATTTCTCCAAGAAGTAAATCCCAAAACAACTGAGGGTTCGAAAACGAGGATGTCATAGAGACGGACAAACTCCCTTAGCAGTGAATATGATCTCAACTTAATGAATCAGACAAAATCGAAAGCTTGAAAATCAGCGTTAACTTTATCTTATTTTCTGTTCACTACTCCCCTCTGTCTCTTTGTTTACCTACGGAGTCCAGTCTCATACACCGCCCTTGGCACCATCTGGGAGGCTCACACGTGGCGAAGATAAGCAAGAAATGATAGATGGTTACAGTGATGCTTAACCCAACGGCGGACGCGAGCTTTCTGATGCGCAAACAAGTAAAGCTCCTCCAAGTTTGGTATCGTGATTAATGTTTTAGTTCCTCCCAAGTGCCGCCAGAGGGGGTGGGTTCTCTCCACCCCGGAACCACAACATGAAGATACCCCACCGTCCAGACCTGGTTCATTCTACAGTCTAACTATATAAATTATGTAGACTCAGCTTTGGAAGGTACAGTTTTTCGAGTACAAACTCATTTTAAAAAATATACTGGATGGAAATAGATGATTTTGGCGTCGGTAATGAGGAATGGAGGGGTTTATGGGGAGGGAGGGAGGGAGGGAGGGATGTGGGAGTTAAGGAAAGGAGGGGTGGCTTGAGGTGTGAAGGAATAAGGGAGTGGGATTAGGGAAGGGAAGGGGAAGGGGAGAGGAAGGGAGGGAGGGGGGAAGGGGAGAGGAAGGGAGGGAGAGGGGAAGGGATGGGGGAGGCAGATGCTGAACACGTGGATGGTGATTAACTCCAGCATCCATCTTTAATCGCGACGGATGTGCATCAAACATCGAATCCCACGTCCCCACTAAGAAAGGAGCTAACGTGTCCCTTTAGAGGTGGCGACAGTATACATGACAGGGACACTTTACGGCTAGTTCATAAGGCTTCCCCGCGGGTCTCACAGCACCGCAGCCTTCCAGAGTTGAGTCTCTTTTAGTACCCGTCCTTCACAAGCCTCAACGCGCGGTCGGTAGAATAGCAGTGTATGGGCAACAACTTCTGGCGCTTGACCGACGCAGCAATTCTAAACAACAGGGCGACGACACACCCAAACGAAGGACAAAAGTTACAAAATATCATTGAGCACGAGAGATGTGGATACTTGTTGTGATATGGACTGGTTTCAGGTTTGCCCATACAACTATTCCTCCCGGAGAGCGAGCATCTGGATCGAGGGACCGACTCCGAAGATGGGCCATCTGTGTAGAGAGTACACCCACACTGACGGACCTGGTTTGTTTTGGTGTTTCATGTAAAGTTTCTACAGAGATGGGCCAGAGTTGTCTTGGAAACCGTCGTCTCTGTAGAGGGGCCACCTGAATCACTCTTTTTACATATAAACTAATGATTCAACTGGACGAAAGGGGGAGGCACTCACGCGGCACACACCGTCTCCTCAGTTGAACCATCGTCGTACTACGCACTACATAGGTGGTCCATCCATGTCATTGGATCACCTCGCTAAATGAAAAAAAAGAAACCATTTCCTCTGATCATTTGTAACCTGTGTGGTATACTAGTAGTAGTAGTCAATAACATCTAGTTTTAAGTTTCACCTCCGCTACAATCTAGCATATATAAGATATACTGGGTTGTTCCTAGTAGGGAAACATTACAATTTTGTATCGAAACTCTTATTTTATACAAACAATACCAGAGTAGGAGAAGCAACTGGAAACGTTACGTCGAGTTTAAACAGCTAGATTCTCCTTAAGTTTTTGGTAGTGGCTAGCGAGGGGTCTGGCGCCTGACAGGTTGGCGGGGGAGCTGGGGTGGTGTTGGTGTTGGTAGTGGTGTTGGTGGTGGTGTTGGTGGTGGTGGTGTCGGTGGTTGTAAGGAGGGGGGCTTTCTGGTTGCTTGTCAAAAAGGAATTTACGAAAAAGAAAAGTTTACTCATCTGGATCTTGGAATGATTGTAGACTTTGCTGATGAGGGTACTGTCAAACGGTGGTTGTGAAATTTGATGTCACTGCTAACTCAAAGATTTACACCAATAGGAGAGTGCCACGTCACTGCTGCACCCGGCTACCGAAGCCCCCTGTTTTATAGCTTCTTGGTACTGGCACTGGTAGGCTGTTTCCCGGCTTGAACACCAATATAACACAGAATACACTTTACACTATGACGCCTCCACCGGGCGCCACCACGGCTTACATAGAGTCACTGGTTTATTCAGTAGAACATTTGCCAATATTTGGAGATGCACTGTACATAAGGAGCACGTACACGTAAACTATGTAAAATAGCACTTAATTATCCAGTATAAAATGGGTCACACACTCTTCACTGGCACTTTGCACACCCTAGTATACTCTAGGTCATTATTTGGCAACCCGAGCCACAGCACAGAGGTCACTGCGAGGGGGACGTTGGGGTCGGTGTATCTGAAAGGCTGTTCCCGTTCTCCACTTTGCTCTTGTTTTCTTTCTTCCACTTCATCCTTCGATTTTGGAACCATATTTTGATCTGTCGCTCGGTGAGGCAGAGGGCGTGGGCGATCTCTATCCTCCGCCGCCGCGTCAGGTAGCGGTTGAAGTGGAATTCCTTCTCCAGCTCGAGCGTCTGGTATCGCGTGTAGGTCTGTCGCCCACGCTTCCGCTCTGCAAGGTCAAGAAAAGGACAGCTTAGTAAAACGCTTAAAACATTGATTGGTTAGCTGAAAAGTGGAATAATGTTAAGCAATACAGATGGTTCAAGAACATTGGCCACTGTGGGTACCTTGGGGGTGAAGGAAACTTTGGGGGCATTCAGAAAGTGTATGTGGTGGTGATGGGGGATATTATTATTATTAGTAGTAGTAGTAGCAGTAGTAGTTTTCTTGTTGTAGTCGTTGTTGTAATAATAGAGGAGGTTGTGGATGATGCGGATGGAAGAAGTACTCGTAGTAGCAAAAGTAGTAGTAGAGGTGATTGTGGTGCTATAAATAGTAGTAGTAGTAGTAGTAGTAGTAGTAGTAGTAGTAGTAGTAATTGTAGTTGTTGTAGTAGTTGTTGTTTTAGTAGTTATTGTAGTAGCTGTAGCGTAGTAGTAGTAGTGCTAGTAGAGGTACAGTTGCAGTAAAGGAAGTGGCAGCAGCAGCATTCATAAACTAAAGTGAAAGACTGAGAAAAGTCTGTTTCTTTCATAAGTGGATCAATAAGATAAAAGTAAATGAAGGAAGAAAAAACAATGGATGTATTCTTTACGAAACCATGTAGCAATGAATTATTATGGAATGGCCTAATGGTGACAGGAAGACGATCAAGAAGACAAAGAGAACTAACTAAAAGCAATAAAACAAACCAGCGAAATAATTTATAAAAGCACTCATTATGTAATAAAAACCAAGACAACAAACATTTGACAAATTATATCATACTTAATATAGTCAAGCATAGCAACAACAAAAAATGCAGGTAACTTATCTTTGGGACAGGTGCATGCCAGGAGCCCACATCCGGTACAAGCAGAAAGCAAATAAAAGCAAAGCAAGAAGCGTGTGAAGGCCAGAGCCGAGCGTGCACATTCCCCGGGGAAGCAGAAGCAGTAACGTCACCCTTGAGTCATCCACAAGGGCATCATGCAGGCAGCCACACATTCAAGGGCGCCTCGTCTTCCAGGGCTTTTACTGCCGTTTCTGCGTAGCGTTCTTGGTCATGAGGAAAGTTAAGCCATGCAAGTAAAAGCCACCCTTCCATGTGCGACTTTGCGGTGGAAAACAAGATAAAGTGAAAGCCATTGCATGCACAGTCAATAAAGCGAGCATTAGGAAAACAAAGTGTGAGGTGTAATATTGTAAGCTTGCAATCATAAAAAAGTAGCAGCATTCTTTTCAGGAAATTCACATCAAAATAGTTTATTCTTGTTTCCTTCATCCCATACTAATGCTTCCCCAAAATGCCCCCCACCCGAAATCCCCCAAATTCATGTCTCTGCACCACGTCAGCATCTCACATAACCCCAAACTAGGCCTCACAACCCTCCCCAGGCTTCCCTGTAACATCTGTAACGCCTCCTAAGCCCAACGCCCACCGTCTCCACCATCACCAAGCACCCGTACCTCCCTCTTCATGACCTAAATAACAAGTAACAAGTCATCAGCAGTACAGGTAAAAAGTCAAAACATTACACCTCTACATCATCTTTCTTCACACGACGGGCTATGAGTGCACGTATAAATCCACAGCCACTTGCAACATAATCATCCAGCAATATCAACTGAAGCTTTTTTTTTTTTTTATGGCCACGCCGGACGCCAGAAATTAAACTCAACACGTCGAAGTCTTGTGAGTGAAGTGCGTGAAATTAATGACTTTGCAATGGTTGAATGGCGTACGAAAACCATAGCTGAAGGAACGGTGAATAAGATGCCAATTCGAATTAGATTAAGAGCTATCTAATAATCATGGTGTACATAGCCCTATCGACCTCGGAAACATACCATACATCCTTTGTGAAGAATAAGAGCCAGTCTGTTTATCGGACATATGTTTAAGCAGCTAAAGTGAAACGATAGTCATTAAAGTAAACCTACATATAGTTCTTAATCACTGATGTCTTACCATAATATTAATTACTTTCCTGACAGCTTTTTATCTGCTTAAGGAAAGTTAAACGTGCACACTCCTTGAATGGTATTAATTTGCTCTCTATAGGCCTATTAATGTTCAGTTATCGAGTATTATGGTTGACAGAGCGATGCTTTGATTTGGTTGTTTCTGCCCACTAAGGAACATCACTTTATTGCGATTATTGACGTTTATTTATTATTTTAGGCTCGAGTTTGGGGGTGACAGGTGGGCTATATGGTTTGATATAGACACTGTTCACTGCAGCTTTAATTTCGTTCTTCGTTTCTACGTTCTCAGGTCTTGTCTCTATTCTCTTCCTTTCATTCCTATTGCCTTTTTTGACACACGATTTTTATTCCTCCCTTTTCTTTCATATCTCACTGACCTCTCAACATTTTTCCACGTACATATATTTCTGTACTAGTCTCTTTTCTTGTCCCTCATTTTTTCCTGCCTCGCCTTTCCTTCTCTTCATTTTTCCTCTGCCATTCCATCCTCCATTTTTCTTTCTTTCTGCCTCATTCATCTTCGCCCCATTCCTCCATTTTCCCTTCCCTCCACCACCCTCCCCTCCTGCCAGCCTTCTCCCTCTCGTCTTCCTGCCTTCCCTCACCGCTGCCTGCTCGCATGTCGGGATGGCTGTCAGTGTTAAAAGCAAACGTTGATTGATTTACGAGTCTATAAGTGTCTCGGATTCCATGATGGGCCGGACGTCAAGGGAGGGAGCGAGTGAGTCTCCTCTAATATATATTACGAGCTCAGATCCCATTAAAGTGCAGCAGCATTGTGATGTCTCGAATACCGTTGATGCAATATTCAACCCTAAACAAGCAGGGAAGAGGAATGCTTTCTGGATACCGAAGGAGACATGCTAAGTAACTAAGGCTTGTTTATTTGGTTTTCTTTATAAAAAAAAATTATATATAAAATAAATGTTACGAGTACAGTGTTGGGGAAGGTAGATGGGCAGGTTGGGCAGAACCCTTCTCAAGCATCTTTTTAATAAATAATATGATCAGCAGAAGCATGATGGTGGTGGGAGTGTTTCCTTTTTTTTTTTTTTTCGGGACGACTCCCCACTTTTTCAAACAGATGAAGACCATTAGTCGGTGCCGGCCCGACCATTTGTACCCGTCCTCGATCGCCGATTTTAGGAGTGGCGCGATCCGTCATCGGCGCGTATGATTGGCACCACAAAGAAATCCATTACGGGGGCTTTTATTAACATGAAAATGTTCACAAGATCTTTTTCCCGGCTACAGAGGCAAACCTGGGAGGGTGGCGGAGGTACGACGCGTCTGGCAGGGCCTGGTCTGCCTGCCTCCCGCGGCAGGGTCTCGCCCTGGCAAGGCTCCTCCTTCCAAAAGCAAAATTGCCGGTGTATATTCATCAAAGAATGCAAGAGTAATCATTACATGGAAGAAACTCGGCTTTATTACAACCCTCCCCAGACACCGGAGTTCGACGCAATTATTTAAAGTGGAATGGCACGGACGCGCTCCAAGCCAAGACTGGCCATATTTTACCCCCACGGTCCATTCGTCAATGCCAAGCCAATGGGCGTGGTCACCACTCGTCACGCCACCTGATTGGCTGCCCGTTGACAAATCATTAATCACCAGGAGAAGCATAATTATCATGGCGCATCAGCGTGGTCCGCGTCTGGTGGCCGGCCAGATGTGACCTGCACCAGCCTCGCTCTTTGTCTTCACTACCTAAACATTACACAACGCCAGGCGCGGCCCGGCGCCCCTGCCGCCCCCTGCCCGCCAGGGTACAGCCACGATACCCGGCCAGCGACCATGAAATGCCCCAACACCCAGTCTCATATAATAAAAAAAAATATATTATCAGAAGTATAAATGTAAGAAAAAATGAATGCAAAGAGAGTGAAGAACCCCATCAGTGCCCTGGAGTACGCACAGCTCTGCCGTGTCATGCAGGGACCATCCAGCACTTCAGTCACGCGGGGCGGACCAGACTAATGACTTTTTGCCTTAAATCAAAATGGAGTTCGCCATTACATTTACTTAATACAGTCTTTTTACTCTAAAATGAATCTACCATATATATATATATATATATATATATATATATATATATATATATATATATATATATATATATATATATATATATATATATATATCCACACATAAAATAACCAGACGAACAAACACACATACTTCTATACGAACATCACATTAAGGGAAAGGTATTTGTCTGGAATTATTATTATTATTATTATTATTATTATTATTATTATTATTATTATTATTATTATTATTATTATTATTATTATTATTATTATTAGTATTACTGTTATTATTTTCTATTATAATTGTTATTATTATTATTATTATTATTATTATTATTATTATTATTACTATTATTATTATTATTATATTTATCATTATCATTAAATATAGTGAATATAGTGTTATTACAAACAATCAACATTTTTCATTCACACTGAATAATTTGTATTTATTAGGATAACGATAGATATTATTATTATTATTATTATTATTATTATTATTATTATTATTATTATTATTATTATTATTATTATTATTATTATTATCCTTTTCACTACCACTATTATCTTTTTATTATTATAATTTCTAGTATCAATTATTTTATTTCATTATTGTTATCATTATCATTATTATTATCGTATTAGCGTAATTCCTTCCATTATTATTATGATTGACAGCAATATTATCAACTATTATTATTTTTATTTACAGTAACGGAAGCAGCAGCATCAACAGTATGGGCTTAATAGTCATTGCAGTGGTAGCTTTTGTTCTAGAAAAGACGGCAGCATCGATGACACCAGATGAAGTTAGGAATATAATAGCAGAGGTAGCAGTAACAGAAACAGTAACAGCAGCGTTGGTGGGAAAAGAATAAAAGTAATAATATCACACACACACACACACACACACACACACACACACACACACACACACACACACACACACACACACACACACACACTAACCCTCTGTGAACAGCAATAACTACCAATAACCGCTGTACTTCCAATTACCATTCAGAATATTAAAACAAAACATCCCACGGGTCATAAATCGCCCAGCTACGAGGAGGGACCGGCCGGCCGTCACTCAGCCTCCGCGGCCCGGCGAGGCATCACGCACACAGCGCCAGGTGTGCCAGCGTGCCGGGGTGATCAAGACTGGACACTGCCCCGCGCCCCGCCAGGGTAAACACAGAGATAGACAGAGAAACGAAAAGAAGAAGAGAGGAGCCAACAGGGGAGGAAATCACCCGTATCAGTTCATTCAGCCCTCGATGATTACACGCCATAATTCAAACTTCTTATCATCCCTCCTCCGCCCCTGCCTCGGCCCTGCTCCCTCCCCACCCACGGCTCCCTTCCTCCTCATGCTACCTTCTCCCCTTCGACGGACCTTCCTTCCCTGGCACACACTTATTATTTATTACCCATCTACGTAATATATATCATGTAGTCTAATAGAAATAGTAGTAACTGGGGAAGCAACACCAGCAATAACAACGTGAAATAATATCACCAACATCGAAAAACAAAACAAACAAAAAAAAAAAACAACAACAAAAAAAAGAAATTGCAGCCATTGCCAATATAGAGAAAAAAATTCATACAATTACAAAAAACGTGACAGAAGGAACAGGAAATATAATCGCAGTAGTAGTAAAAGGCAGAGTAGCAGCAGGAGTAACACAAGCACTGAAGGGTAAGGCGTCCGTCCGTATCTTTACTACGACTCGAGAAGCGAGGAAGAGGAATGTCGCACATGCAGGTCCCTCAACAATACATTACAGGCCGGACACGACACGAAATGACTCAACTAATAAGTAAATACCCTGGATAATAACCTTGGGTATCACGAGATGAATTGTTAGCCATTTCAAGATGAAGAGAATGATAAAAAAAATAACAGGTGAATGATATAGGAGATAACAAAAGGAAGAAGACGAAGAAGAAGAATAACAAGAAATAGACATCAGGCAAAGAGAAAAATATAAGATAACAAAGAAGAGAGAGAGGATGAGGCGGAGAGAGGAAACTTGAAGATGAGAAAGTTATGGAGGGAAGAGGAGAGGGAGGGAGGCAGGAGGCAGCTTGTGGTGGGAGATACAATTATGTGTTATGTTGTAAAAAAAGGTCGTAGCCAAAACCAGTAGCCGCGCCGTTCCTGGGTTAAGTGACCGTCGTTTCCTCGCCCCTCCCAGCCCGCCGCCGCCTCCCACACCTCCACCTCGCATGCCTCGCCTTCAGGATCCCCATACCAGAACAACGAGAAAAAAGTTGCCCTGTAGCAGCCTAAATTACTCAAGTCTAAAATGTACAGGTGATATCAATACGTTCTGTACATACAATTGCCTGTTTAAATACATGAACGGAAAGTTAAAAGCTTCCAAGAGCATATAAGGCAATAGACTATGATATTCCCTTGAACACAAATTGCTTAAAAGAAGTTATCTCGACCCAACACTGCTAATAAGAGTGCAGAACGAATCAGCTATATGAAAAAGGTAACTGACAACGTTTCTCATTATATTACCAAGGAAATCACACGGCCAGTAAAGAGAAAGAAGGTAACCGATATGCAACAAAGTAGAAGAAAACAAGCAGTAGAAATGGAAGTAAGAAAAATCGAATATTTTTTTTTGAAATATAAGAAGGCGAATAAGAAGGTGGTGGAGGAGGAAGTACTATGAAATATTCTGATTCCCTAAAAGTGAAATGCCAAACAAATCCCTTCAAAGTTACCAGAAAATAAATCATACATCAGTAAAGAGAAACAGTAACCGACACTCTTGAACTGAATAAAAAAAAAAAAATCATCTTTAAACCTGAAGTGCCAAACAACACACTTATCAAGTTGAGAGACGCGAATGAAGATAAGAACAAAAAGTCCATTAGAGAGGCAATGCTGAACGGCCGGCCACTCCCACAGGCCATCGCGTTATCAGGGGCGGCAGCATAATGAACAAATGCCGCAGTAATGACACTTGCTCCTCGCGATAACTCTTGCTCAGCGCGGACAAAACCTGTCGGGCCGCGCGTGCCTCCCGCCAAAGCAGCTATTAATAAAAGGGAATTAGCGTGACGGATGCCCCAGCCTGGCGGACAGCTGTCAGAATTACGCGACGCTGGACCAAAAATCACCGAAACAACGCAGACATCAATTACATAAAGCTTCATTAAAGACACATTGGCCGGTGCCTGTCACTGGAGGGCTGAGTGTCGCCTCGCTGACTGACACACCAACGACGGGATGGACAGCCAAGGACCGCTCTTCTGCAACACTGAAGCGACGCCTCGTGACAGGAATTGATGTATTTCCAATAATGAATATTTTATATCTTAATGACATGCTTCATTACATTTATTGTACTATTACGGATTTTAGGAAATACGTCGTATTTATCTATCAAACTCATATTTATCATTCTCCATGTATCTTTCATAGACAAAATTGTTTCCATAAAAAAAAACATTAAAACTTTCTTAGATTCAAAAAAACATTCGCCACCGAGATGATAAACTATATATCCCAACGAATTATATTATCCTCAGATCGCTGAAAAGTATTGCAACAACGAAAAGGGGCACAACACTGACACTACACTTTTTAAGTAGTAATAATATTAATAGTAGTAGTGATAATGCTGACATTACAACTCCTACTACTAATAATAATATCGTTAATGTTAATAGAATAAACAGTGATAATTATATTATTACAATTACCATCACAACTTATTACTGGTATCATTATAATTATTATTATTATTATTATTATTATTATTATTATTATTATTATTATTATTATTATTATTAATATTATTATTATCATTATCATTATTATCATATGAAGTTGTAGAAATTTCTTGAAACGGTTATTCATCATATCATTATTGCTATTATTATTATTATTATTATTATTATTATTTTACTGTTGTTACTATTAATCTTCCTACACACACCCAACACACACACAGTCCCACCTTACACAGACACTCCCCTCCCCCCTCCCCACCCCCCCGCACACACACCTGCACGTACACCTGACGCAACGCACGTCAACAAGGGCGCCACCGCCTCCACCCTCCCCGTGCCAGTGACAAAAAAGGAGACTAATAACTTATCCCCGAGCACGGCACTTCACTTCCGTCCCTGTCGAGGGGCGGAGATAGAAGACACTAACTTTGGATCTTCATTCTAGTTTTATCATTGTCTATACGTTTGTCTTCCTTTGTTTCCTTATTCCTTTATTCTTCCTTTGGTTCCCTTCCCTTTCCTCTCTGCCGTACGTGTCAGCGAGCCGTGAATCAACACCTGGTCATTGTTTACACGGATAATTAGCGTGAATTACCTGTGTATATCGATCACCTACTCATAATGACTCGACAATGGTCCATGATTCTTTTTTTATCTACTCTCATTTTCTATTTCTTTGCCTGCTCTCCATACGAACTGAAAATTAATTTGTACTCTACAAAAATAAAGAACCCTGGGAAGTGGATACCAAAGTCCCTTGCGTTTGTCTGGCGGACTCGGGGTTAGTGTTCTTGGCTCGGTGTGGCAGGGGCGAAGGAGACTTTTCTTCCTTCTTCATCTTCCTCAATAATTCAGGGTTATGGACCGGCGACACGGAAGCCTGTGGTTAGCCTGATGTCGGCTCATCCGCCCTGCCTAATAATTACCGCTGATGGACTCTGCTTACCAAGAAAATATGGGTCAGAGAAAAAGCCGCAGTCTGAAAAATGGGCACCTCTATTATTTAGGAAGACGCGTGTGAGGGAGCAGTGTTATTTGAGGCACTTTTGTTTATCGTCGAAACGCAATGCAGAGCAGACGTCCGCGGCGCGGCGCAGCGGGAAAACTGGTTCCAAGGGGTGAAAATCGTCCTCCTCCGCCTTTTTCCCTTCCCCTCCAGCGCTGAATCGGTGAGCTGCCTGCATAAAGGGCCCACGTGTGGCGCATAATAAAGCTCGCCCGTGGTGAAAATAAAGATGAATGCAATATATTCATCGCATTGAGATACCGGAGCCCATCCCTCGATCGACCCTCTAAGCCGGAAGAGGCAGAAAAAATATATCCTTTCGTGCATCAGGAGAAAAAATGGTGGAATGCGATGAATATTCAGGCTGCCATGACGATGAGGAATGTTTCTTTTTTTTTACTTTATGTAACCAACGCACACACGTGTACGTATGTGTGTGTTTGTGTGTGTGTGTGTGTGTGTGTGTGTGTGTGTGTGTATATATATATATATATATATATATATATATATATATATATATATATATATATATATATATATATATATATATGTATATATATATATATATATATATATATATATATATATATATATATATATATATATATATATATATATATATATATATATATATATATATATATATATATATATATATATATATATATATATATATATATATATATATATATATATATATATATATATATATATATATATATATATATATATATATATATATATATATATATATATATATATATATATATATATATATATATATATATATATATATATATATATATATATATATATATATATATCTGATAAACACACACACACACACACACACACACTAGAAAAAAACAACAACGAAAAAGAGGAAAGGGAATGAAAGTCAGTACTCCAGGCACGTCCCTATACAAGGCAGCGCCACACGGCCGGGCCAGGCCAGCCCCTCCCAGGGCCAGGCCAAAGCAAGAAGCCAGCCAGACCAAGCCAGGCCAGGCCAGCCTGGGCAGACACATGGATATACAGGATCCTGAACGCCAGCTAATCTACATAAACATATATGTAAGAGCTAAGCAAGGCAACACACACACACACACACACACACACACACACACACACACACACACACACAGACACAGGCATAGACACACACACACACACACACACACACACACACACACACACACACACACACACACACACACGGACATAAGCCACAGCCCAGTATATGATCCACAGTTCGGCGTCGGGGGAGTCAGGAGTCAGCAATGCAGTCGTCCGTCAGTCTGTAATCAGAATACCATCTCGAGTCACCCTAAGCGAAGCGTCATGCCGCTACCAAGATAAACGGAGGATCATTCTTTTCGGTGTAGGGTGTTGGGGGGATGCTGTGTAGGTATGTGTACCCCCGACGTGCCCCCATCCCGCACTCAGACAAGCTGACTCCTTCCTCCTACTCTTTCCCCTACCTCTAACCTCCCCTCTTACCTTCCCGTATATCCTTGCCTAACTTACCCATCCTCCTCCTCCTCCTCGTCCTTCTAACCCTTCCTCCTCCTTCTCCTCCTCTTGAGCCTTTCCTCCTTTTCCTACTGCTGATTCTTCTTCTTCTTCTCCTCCTCCTCCTCCTCCTCCTCCTCCTCCTCCTCCTCGCCCTTCGCCCTACTCCTCTTCCTCCTTTTTTTAACCCTTTCCTTCTTTTTCTACTGCTGATTCTTCTTCTCTTCCTCCTTCTATTCTTACCCTTTTTCTTGCTCTCCTGTTTCTCGTTCTCCTCCTCTTTTCCTATTCCCAGCTCGTATCACATCCCCCCTTCATTCTCTTCTTCCCTGTACCCCTCTCTTCCCGTCGTTGTGGTCTCCTTCGTATCACCTTCCCACTTATTCCTATACTCCCCTTTCATCCCTTCCCTTCTCTCTTCTCTCTTCTCTGTCTCTCGCTCGTCCTCTGCCCTGTAACACTACCCACACCCCTGGCCCTCCTCTACGCCGCCTAATATACACTGTGTCACTCTAAACGAAATGTTGGCATACGTCATACAGGCAATGTTTACTACTAGGTCGAGGCGAATACATATGTAGCTTGACTGCTAAGGGAGAGAGTGTAATTTTTCCTTCCATGTAGCAGTGAGCGAAGGGCGGGGGTCCACGGCGGCCACATTACTCTGTTTATAGGACAAACACGCGAACAAACACTACTTTTAGGCTTCCTGTTCGATCTAAAGAAAAGTTATGGAGAGTCTGAGGCCCCGTAAGAAAGTGGCATTTCCTTTGTTGTCGTAGTTATTGAATACACGAGCAATGTGTGTGAGACGTTGTCATTTTTGGTGATACGAGTAAACTATCGAGTAGGTGGTGGCAAATTTACGCTAATGACACTTTCTTGTTTTTGTTTTTTTACATCAAAGGACACGGCTCAAAGGCATTAAAGAGAGTACGAAAAAAAAAAGCCCGCTACTCGCCGCTCCCATAATAGATAACAGTAAAGAGTAGCCAAAAGAGAGGTCAATTTCGGGTTTACAATACGACTTAAGATTTCTAAAGATTCTACATGCAGTAATTTTGAGTCTCTACAAAATTAATGTGGCATTCTTGACTGAAACAATGCAAAGTACTAGTGTAGTACGAGTCCAAGGAATTCACGGTCAGTACAAATTAGATGTGCCATTCTTGACCAAAATAAAGCAAAGTACAAATGAATCACACGAGGCCAAGGGATAAACGAAAGTAAAATAATATAATCAAGATATAAAACAACAATCAATGACAATATATTTTCTTTCCAGCCATGTCAAGAGAGTGCAAGAGCAACAAATATGAGAATCTGATCATTAGCCACAGGAGGCGAGGACGGATAGCCATCATCAATCAATATACTTTGGATCTGAAAGTCGGCTTGATTAACATGTTGACAAAACTTTGCATCGATACAGACCAGGGTTACCAAATTACCGTATTCAACCACTCAGCACGTCGTATTTTCCGGTGTCTGAGTCACACCTATCGCAAACAAACGGCAATAAGTAAAGCTTTTAACGAGAACTTTAGCTGGAATTTCGTTATATGTGTGGGTAAGAAAGTTCTGGGCAACGCTGATACAGATTACAAACAAAAAATATAAACAAATGAATAGATAAACACACACGTAAACACATATACAAGTTCTGGCAACGCTGATACAGACTACAAACAAAAAATATGAACAAATGTATAGATAAATATACACGTAAACACATACATGTTCCTGGAAATGCCTGGAGAGGAAATGGGGTGGTGTTCTAAGACGCAGCCCCTTCTTACATCAACTACTTCCAAAGGCCAAAATGGAGATTATTAGATCAGCATTATGAGACACTTTCGCTTCTCACATCAACTATTTCTAAAGGTCAAAGAGGGGATCAATCGGGTTCTCATGAGTGTTTTTTTAGGTTCATGGTACAGAAGAAGGGTCAAACTACCATCAGGGACATGAAAATACTCCTGAAAATGACCCAAACTCCTACGAAAGCCTTGTCAAATATATGAACTTGGGCGACGAAATGTTTTAGAATACGACCCTTTGTGTTTTCATCTTTTTTTTTTAACGATCATGGTGCAGAAGAAGGGTCAGACTACAACCAGGGCCATTAAACTACCTCTGGAAATGCCCCAAACTCCTACGAAAACGGTATAAAAAATGTGTAGCTACTTGGACGCTGAATCGTTTGAGAATACTGGCAGCAGTTCGGAATTCAGACACAGGATGAGGCAGAGATTATCGACCTGGCTAATCATACACTGCTCATCTTCATTGGCAAATACTTCAGCTGTAATAAATAAGCTTCGAGGGGATGATGGAAGGGAATGTCACCTTGGTTCCTGCGCCGGGCTGGTAATATCTTGTGGAAAAAAAAATTCGCCACGTAATAAAGGTGTAATATTTCTTAGCGTCCCGTGTGGGCCAATTAATCCCTCCATCATCACACAGCCACTTTGTCACACACACACACACACACACACACACACACACACACACACACACACACCTATACACCTCCCCCCACACACACACGCAACCCCCTACACAAACACACAAAAACACACACATGCACACACATAAACATACACACATTTTTGCGTTTCTATATATTTTTCAGAACAAGGCTTCCTCTTCCTCCTAGCCGGTGTGTCACTTCTACCAGGCGGGTAAGATGGGCATTAGTCGCTTTGTCCGAATGCCGTGCGATTCTGTTTTAAAGAGGAAGACTTCGGGGCAGATCTTTGGAGCCGGGCGTCTGGGTATTGCCTCCAACAGGTGAAAGGGTCTCTAAGGTCACGCCCTCGGGTCTGGGTGGTCGGGGGGGTCTGAAAGCGAGGTCTATGGGTGGAAAGTGAAACCGTAGTTGTGTCCTCAAACAGAATAAATCGCTTTTACCAAGGGAGACAGCGGGAGGGGAAGAAGACGGGGGGACGGAGGGGGTGAAAGGGTGGCTGGAGGGGGATGGGCTGGAGGTGGAGGACGAGGTGGGTGGGGGAGCGAGTTGTCAGATTCGGACGAAAATATGACTTAAAATGCCAGCTCACAGAAACCGCTATTTTAACCTGTTTCAAGGACTCTACCGCCGAGGCAATGATAGGATGTCCATGATAAAACAGTCCCCCGTGCCCTAGGAGGCTGCGGGGGATAGAAAACAGCAAAGAAGCGGCCGAGGCTTGGGCGTAGCTTTCCCTGTGTCCCAGAATACTCCATGACGGTGATTGAGTGCGTGGTGCCGAGCCTCTTTTGTCACCGTCAGGACCTTACGTGACGTCATCGCTAAACCAAAATGGCGCTCGTCAAGAAGGTGGTTAGTAAACAAAATGGCTGGCTATAGATAGTTTAAGATTACCACCTCATGACATAGGGACAATCACAACCGAGGACTGTAACTTCGCTATTGGTGTGTCATTCAGTCAGCTCTGGTACGGACGAGGACGGATGAGACTGAGATGATAGGCCTAGGTCACAGTTTTGGGTCGTCCCTGCTCTTATCTTGGACAGGAAGCAGCAGGAACTATCACAAACAGGCGTATATTATGTGTGTCTACGTCTAATAATCATCTAATGTCCATACTCAGCCCCGGAATGAGTGGACAGAAAGATACGAGTGTTATCAGGATTCGGCTGGTCCCTGCTTAATCCGCCCCGCCGTGCCATTTTCTCAAAGATCTGATCCATGTTTCCCATTTTCATTGTTTGGTGTTCTCAGGAGCCATTTAATTGATAGGGGCGATTCTGAGCGAAAATCAGAGGGAGGGAGGGAGGGTGTTGCCTCTCGCCTGTCCGGGATAAAAAAAAATAAAAATGTACGTTGTGTAATATCAGTAATTCGTGGCGGTGGCGGGACCTTACGAAATTAGTGGCGTGAAAATTGATGAAAAGCCTCGCGGGGAGATGGATGTGTTAATTAACCTGCGCTTCACAGGTGCTAAAGGATCAGGAATGCTGTGATGGAGGACAAAAGTGTGGAGGAACAGCACGTATCGAAAAAGCGGCTGTAATATTAATAACACGCCCGTAACATGCAGGCAGCCCTCGGGTCCTCGGGGGGAGAGGGGAGGGGAGGGGAGCGGGGTGGGGTGAGGTAAGGGTTTGGGGGAGAAATAGCGAAAGAATTTGAACCGCACGAAAACTTCAGGAAATTGTATTGGTAAGTAGTCACACCCACCACCACCACCACCACTGACACACACACACACACACACACACACACACACACACACACACGGTTAAAATTCATGGCTACACATCAGTAAATGCTTCAGTAACTCGAAGAAGGATATATACAACAAAATTTATCATGCCTTCAATTCAAATAAGGAAAAAAATGAAAAAATAATAATGCAATAAAAAAATGTATAAAAAATCGCATATAAAGTGAAAAAAAGTGAATGTCTGAATTTGAAGTTATTGATAGAAACAGACGTATGAGAATTGGATGGTAAATATAAGATAATAGTCTAGCCATTATTATTAAGCCTAGTTTATTATTAATTTCACTTCACGTCGGACGGTCCAGATGCTATCGAAGGGAGGCCTCCACATTTTCGGCTTTTTCCCGCAAAACAACATCCGCTTCCATAACCTTTCACGTGAACACCTGCAAACTCCACGCCGCCTCCGCCACGGTCGATAAAGGTGGAGGGCTTGAACCACACACACACACACACACACACACACACACACACACACACACACACACACACACACACACACACACACCAAAGAACACTCCTCTCTCTCTCTCTCTCTCTTTTTCCGTTTCTTTATCTTTACATTTTTCCCTCTACGATTACACAAAGAATGATTTTACTTATTGGAATGAACATATTTCTTGATTATTTTTCGTTGGTGTTTCAATTATTATTATATTTAAAAGTGTCTAGAAAAGTTATATTGAAGTTTACTGCTCCGGCCTCGTCCTAGTGTACTCTTTCTACCCCGCGGGTCACGGCGCCCCCACCCCTATCGTCCTCTTCCTCCTGCGGCCCCTACTCTTCCCCTTCCACCTCCCTCGACCCTCGACCGTCCCCCCCAGCGGCAGACTTCCCCCCACGCTGCCTCCTCGTCGTCGTCTTGCTCCTCCTCGTCCTCCTCTCCTTTTCCTCCCCCTTTTCCCTCATTCGAATGCGATGACTTCAGTGAAAATACAAGAGAAAACGGACCCGGGCCTCGGTTTCGGACACAGGTAATCGACTATTCTGTTCGGCCGGCACTCGTCACTTGTTTCTTCATATATTCTACAGTTTTGTGGTCGTTGTACTTTGTTCCTCCCGTGCATGTGTCCTGGGTCGTGTACTTTGTTATTTCTAAGTAAGGGACCAGCAATTAAGAAATGTTTCATGGTTTGTATTCATGAGCAACAGTAATAGTAGAAGAAATAAATATGTATTCTTCAAACCGCAAGTTTAATAAATAAAAGTTTGCAAGTTTGCCGAAAAAAAAAAAAACAGATAAGTCTAGCGCTAATAAATTACTTTGTTTCCTTTAATCATGAAAGGAATTTCCTCAATCGAAATTATCCTTATTAATGCTTCTATCATGGCAAATGTCGGTGAACCGTAATATATGTATATATATATATATATATATATATATATATATATATATATATATATATATATATATATATATATATATATATATATATATATATATATATATATATATACACATTTACCTTATACACGTAGCATTGTAAAATACTACAAGAAGCGTCTTGAAGTTTGCAATTTTTCCAGCGGTATTTAAATATGCAACGGGGCATTACCGGGGCCCGGGGAGCCATGTTTGACACGGCGCCCTATTGACACACGCATCACTCACGGCGAAGGTGACTGATAACGCGGCGCGGCGGCTTCCTCGCACACACCTGCACCTGCACCTCCCTGGCACCTGCACCCCGCAAAGTATTTTATCTGTGCCTCCTCATCCGTCTGTTTCCACTCATTAAGAATATACAAAAAAAAAAAAGGTTGTGTAATCTCGTTGTACCCGACCTAACTGATTCCCTTGATCTGTATCAGGCATAACACAATTTTAGCATCGTCATAACTATAATTGCAAATAACGTGTCTGCTAGGTTGCAAGAATGGACAACTAATGTATTACCATTATTAAAGTAACAAGAAAACGGATGGACGGAAGGAAAAAAATCTAAAAAACGTGGAGGGAGAAATTAATTATAAAACACTGAGAATGACAGGAAGAAAAAATAAAGGACGATAAAACACAGAGAAAGAAGGATGTAAGAAATGAAGACGGGAGGTAAACATGAGGAATGAGGGGCAAGGACGACAATGAAAAATACAGAGAGGAAATGAGAGTGAGAGAGAGAAAGCGAGAGAGAGAGAGAGAGAGAGGCGGAAGAAGGAAGCTGGGAAATATGTAAGGGAGAAGAAAGAGATGGAAGGCGAGAGGGAGGTATGAACACGGGCGAAGGAGTCGAGAGAGAAAGCAAGAGAGAAACAAAGAGAGGCAGAAGAAGGAAGCGTGGGAAGTATGTAAGGGAGAGGGAAGAGAGGGAAGGCGAGAGGGAAGAAGAGGGAAGACGAGAGGGAGACGAGAGGGAAGGCGAGAGGGAAGAAGAGGGAAGGCGAGAGGGAAGGGAGAGGGAAGGCAAGAGGGAAGACAAGAGGGAGACGAGAGGGAAGGCGAGAGGCAGTATGCACACGGGCGGAGCATCGCGTCTGAAATTTTATTAACAGCGACTCATTATTTTTCCCCGGGAGACGGCGGCGGCGGCGGTGCGGAGGAGTGGCGGCCGTTGCGTCGGACGGAGACTAATATTCCACATTTCCCCGGACCGTTTCCACAAGACGCCTGCTAATAATCCGAGCCTCGCCCTGAAGGAGACGAATACCATAATGAAAACTCACATGTTGTAGCCGCTCCGTCTGCCTCGCCCCCCGTCACTCCGAGAGACCCGCCGACGAGACCTCTTGAGACCCGAAGGCGTTAGGGGCGAGATTCATCACTTGGACCAAAGAGAAAAAGATCGTCCGAGTCTTTGCTCCTAAAACCCGTTAAGTCGCCGAGTTCGTCAGCCTCGCCGGGGTGGGGCAGGGAGAGGCAGGGTGAGGCAGGGTGAGGCAGAGTGGCGGCCGCGCAGGTTATGGCCCCAGTTACTGAGGTAATTATTAGCACCTCTGGGGGGATGGAGCACAGGTTGAACACGCTTGAGGACATGAAAGGGAAGAGGAGGAAGAGGAGGAGGAAGACGAAGAGGAGAAACGCCCGTCACCTCCTCTCACTACACGTATAGGACATGAGGAGTGTTTCACAAAGCATGAGGTGAATTTCCGGCCCACGGCAAGAACAAAGAAGACTAACGAAAACTTTGACTATACGGTACTGGTTAAAGTAAACGCATTGACAAACAGAACCGCAAAACTAGAGGAATAATCCCAATTTAACGTCATTTTAAACCGGCGCTAAGTCATCCATCAACAAGAACAGACAAATAACGCTAGAAAAAAATATCACAGAAGGCAAAAGTGAGGTAAGAAAAAAAATGTGGGTCAGGAGTTTTGTGGCGGCGGCGGTGAGGGCGGCGTCGGAGGCTTTTTTTACAGCTCTATAAAACAACCGGACGCGGTTGGTCAGACGAAGGGCACATGGCAGGGCAATAAAGGAGGAGGAGAAGGAGGAGGAGGAGGAGAGAAGGACGAGGATCGAAAGTAAAAGCAGGAAACGTGAGCCTCGTAAATCCACACCAAGACTCGGATAATTGTTAAGTTAGAAAGGAAAAGCAAAGAGAAATATTCATACCTAAAATATTACCCGTGTTTTGAAATACCTACAAAAGAAGCAGCGAATACTCCACTACTTCTAAGGTAATAAATACTGCACTAAGAGCCTCTGAATGACTGAATACTGTGGCATGAACTATGTAAATTAAGTTATTATTTCGCAAAGGAGGATAATTGCGATATATTCTTTTCCTTGAGTTGACATTTCGTGACTTAGTGCGAGAGAAAAAAGTAAAACATAATGACTAATGCAAACACGGAGATGTATATAGGAAGAAGTAACACACACACACACACACACACACACACACACACACACACACACACACACACACACACCATCCATCACCACCTTAGTGACAGCCCCCCTCCCCCCCTTCTCGGCCACCCAGCTGGTCATTATCTTCCTCCCGCCCTTATCCTCAACGCCCTCCTCCCGTCACACCCCGCCAGGCGCCAAAGGGGTGAGGCAGGTGCGTATGAGACTCCCTTTCCCTCATGCTTCTCCGTTTCTTCCTCTTCCTCTTTCTTTTACTTCTCCTTCTTCTCTTCCTTCACTCTCAAAATCACAATCACCACCACCAGCTATACTGCCTCTTCATGCTTCTCCTCTTTCTCTTCTTTCTCTGCCTCCTCCTTCTTTTCCTCCATTTTCTACTCCTTTTCTCTTATTCTCATTATCACCATCACCACCAAAAACTGCCGCCTATACTAATGTTTCTCCTCTCCTTCTCCTCATCTTCTTTCTCCTTCAATCTCAAGATCACCATCATCACCACCACCACCACCACCACCAGCTGCCGGCTCTCCATCACCACTATCACTTCACCACTGTCACAAAGACCAGTGGCTCGCTGTCACCTCGTAATTACTTTTCATCCCTCCCTCCACCAGTCACCTCGACGTCACCTCTGTCGCCTCCGCATCACCGAGATTACGTGCAAGGTCGCTACCACCACTACCATCGTCAATACTGTCATAGCTGTATTATTTGAGTTTGCTATATTTGATAACATGTGATTAGCAGTGATTAGCTGGCTTTTTTTTTTTTTTTTTTTTTTTTTTAACCTTGAGCTGTTGTCTTTACTGTAAAAAAAATGTGAATCACGCCTTCTGGGTCAGAATTTTAGGGCGAACTCTGCGTAGAAACGAACATAAACCTGAATTACCTTTGACTGTCACTGAAGTCTACTTAACACTAAACAACAATAGTAAAGAGCACAAATATCTACATGTAAAATTCTAGAGCCGAGCTGATTATCTAGTGTATTGTTATATTTTCTTATCTTTTATTTTTACAGTGAAGGAAACAATTCAAGGCCAAAAATAGATGAGAACAAAAAATGCCCGCTAATCACTTCTCCTATAAAAGACAATACCCTATAGATGAGTGGCCTATAGTGAATCTAAGTACTGAAGAATACTGGAGGCTCTATTATCTTTTTTCTTTTTTTACAGGAAAGGAAGTAGCTCAAGGGCAAAAGTAAAAGAAAGCAAAAAAGTCAGCTCATCACTGCTCGTATAGAAAAAAGAAGCCTATAGATTCGTGGCCATGTGAATCTAAGTAAATAAGAATACTGGATGGTGGCTCTAGTCTGGCCTAAGGAAGGGAGGAAGAGGGGAGTAAGAGAGGCCCTTCCCTGCCCTGCCCTGCCAAGGTGAAAAGCCCCAGCAAGCGGTAATATCCTGCACGGGGTAACGATGACGGAGAGCGCCGCCGCCATAACAGTCTCGGGGCGCACCAGGATATGCATGACGCGCTTTGCCTGTTTCATCAGCACGACGCGGAGGGTGAGAAAGGCGTTAATCATCATCATCATCAGTCCTTGTCATAGCAAAGAAGTAATCACTGCATAACTTCACTAAATCTAGCATGCACACAACAAAATACAAACATGCAAATAGGTACAAAAAAAGGGCAAATATACAGGGAAAAAGGTGTATGTTTAGGTGAAAATGAGAAGGATGTGAAGGTAAAGTTGAGAAAAAATCACCAGCAGCTAAAATATGTCGTTGATCCGCCCCCTAAAAAGTGTGAGGAGACAGGAGACCAGAGAGAGGGACACGGAGGGAGGTGTTAGGGCAAGGAGGGGGTGAGGGTAGGGTGTGGGGGAGTGTAATTGCACCTCCTCCCCTACAGCAACACACAGGGCCTCGGTACATACCACCGTCTCGCTCCGGACCTCAAGCGCATGCCACACAGCAATAACTTTACACAGTTATTCTTACCGGCTAGAAAAGAATGCAAAAAAAGTCCATATAAATTCACTAGCCAAAACTGAGGCGCACACACACGCACACAAATCAAGCTAAGTGTAATGCAGCCGTCCCCGTGTTATGACAAAGGGCAGTGTTCACCCTCCTCGGCGAGCCAAAATAATATTCACCGTGTTGTGCGTGAGTGAATGTGTATCGTGGCCGGCCGAGTGGTGGACACGTTCCCCGCTGCATAACACGTGAACAGCCCTCTAAAGTAAAGGACTGAACATGGGTTAAAAATCACCTCCATGCTACCTGCTAAAATGTGCTTAAAATAATATTAAGGAGTGAATCTATACCATAGTAAAACACATACATGCTGCACTTAAATATGGACAAAAGCAAACTTAATATTAGTGCAAAATATTTGGGTAAAACACATGACAATGGAATTCAAGCCATATGATTGAATCTAAGAACAGCAGCATATAAAACTGTGCATTGAAAACAGTAATCTAAACTAAAAACATGGTAAATATAATTGTGAGACAAATGATGAAAATGAGTGCACAAACAGATGAAATGGCTATGAGAAATGAGAATGGGGAAAAAATGAGAATGGGGAAAATGAGAATGGGGAAAATGAGAATGAGGAAAAATGAGAATGGGGAAAATGAGAATGGGGAAAATGAGAATGGGGCAAATGAGAATGGGGAAAATGAGAATGGGGAAAATGAAAATGGGGAAAATGAGAATGGGGAAAAATGAGAATGGGGAAAAAATGAGAATGGGAAAAAAATGAGAAGCAGGAAACAAGAAGCGATTGGGTTATAATTTCACACAGTTTAGGGAGGAGGGTGAATCAATTTGCTTCTTTTTCATCAGAGCAATTAGGAAGACGCAGATCACCTGTCCAGTGGAAAGTCAAGTAAACTGCCGAAGCAAAAGAGAAAATACTCCCCACAGTAAATATTCCTTAGATTTAGATGGAACTTGAAAACAATAATTGATTCCGGATTATTTACTTTCTTCGCATAAAAAAATATCCGTAAATTAGACACATTTATTTACTTAAATATGAAACCTAAACGGATAAATAAATACACTAAATATATTTTTGTGGGTTTTTTGTAGTGGTGTCTGCTTTAAGAAGTCTCCCCTTACTTTTCTCCCTCCCTCCCTCCCTCCTCCAGCCCCCATCCCCCCACCCCCCCACCCCGCGTCCTCGAAGGGGGACTGAGGGAATGAGTGATCTTCGTTATTTCCTCAATAATGCGAGCGTTTGTGTCCCTGGGCGAGACACATCGCCCGCCACGCCGACAAAGGCCCCCGCGGCTGCCCCTCATGACTCGCGCCTCACAATTTATTATAATAGTGTTCCTGCGACTTAAGACTCTCTGCTGGATTAGTCGAGACGCTTTCCCGGAGGAGATCGAGCGAGGGAGCAGAGAGGGAGGAAGGGAGACGGTGAGAGCGGAGTGGAAAACGTCAGAGAGAGAGGATGAGTAAGATGCACAATATTTTAAACTGCTATTCTTGAAACTGTAAAGAACGGGGATTTATGTGTTATTATGTGTCCTCATGTAACACACACACACACACCTGTCTACCTACCTGGTCATTCTCTATATACCTGCAATCGAACTCTTCGCGTATGTATTTTTGCTTTACTTATAAGAGAGTTAAGTGAAGTCAGCAAACACTTTTACCTGATGATATTTGACTCACTGGCATCCCTCTCATGGCCCCACCCCGTTTCTCCTCCCTCTCCTTTCTTTCCTTCCCTTCCCTTCCCTTCCGTTCCTCCATGACTCGCCACTCCATCTCCTCCGTCACACAACGCAAGGTATCCTCTCTCCCTCAGTCCTCACACCAACCAACAAGTTCTCGTCTTGCATTGTACAAAATACGTCATTTTAACACCTTTCCAGTCATTAAAAAGTGTTCCAACATGCATTACTTATCGGAAACTATAGCGTGAGAGAGAGAAACGACGTCAGAGAAAAAAGGAACAAAAAGAAAAGGAAAGAATAACGATTAATCTATTATCTGTACAAACATCAGTAGAGGGGGAGGAGAGCGTGCGGTGGACAATAATAAAGAAGGGTGAGGGGGGCGGCGGAGGGCGGCTGGAGGGGAGTTTGGAAAGGAGGGGATGCGAGAGGAGGAAGCAGAGGAGGAGGTGGGGGTGGCGTCCCTTCAGCAGGAGTGATGAGGGACGCGGGACGGGCGTGGACACCCCATCAGAGGACGCTCCTTATCTGCCCTCTGGAGATAACTCGTCACGGCGGGGAGCACCTTAGACCCCACCTCCTCTCCGCCCCCCCTGGTGACTCCGCTGCCCCCCACCGAACCCGAGGCCGACACACTCACACTCACACTCTCTCTCTCTCTCTCACACACACACACACACACACACACACACACACACTCTTCATTGTACTCTTACGTAAGGCAGACCCGCTGACTTGAACTACGGCAAAAAATATAGTAATCCGAGATGCTGTGTCATATTTTTTTCTACCTCTTCTCTCTCTCTCTCTCTCTCTCTCTCTCTCTCTCTCTCTCTCTCTCTCTCTCTCTCTCTCTCTCTCTCTCTCTCTCTCTCTCTCTCTCTCTCTCTCTCAACACGAATAATGCGAAATACGTTACAGCAATAGATTTTTTTTTTCTCATATTCTAATAATACTTAAATAACTCAATAAATTTTGGCGATACTATAACAAACATGCTCAATACACCACGCACACATGCAGATGCACAAATTATCGCAATGAACGACATGCATAAATAATTAAAGCACACACACACAAAAAAAAAAAAAAAAAAAAAAAAAAACGCACCACACAAAACTATGATCCACGTGCGCTAACATATATTTTTCTCCCGAATGAAGAGGAACATTTAAAAGCAGCAATAATTTCGTTCCCTGCTACATTGACAAATCCTCCTTCATTCCATACTTTCCCCTTGAAGCTCGTTGACGGAGAGGAGAGAGGAGGGAGGAAGGGAGGGAAGGGTGAGAAAGGGAGAAGGAGAGAGAGGGAGGGGGAGAGAGAGAGTATGTGCACTACGAAAGGAGGGGAGGGGAGGAGGTACATAGACGGATAGAGGAGAATGGAGGAAAGGGGAGACAGAAGGAAGGTATAGTAAGGGCACCATGCAAGGAAGGTAAGGGGAGAGAGGGGGATACGTAGACGGATAGAGGAGAGAGGATGGAGGGAAAGGGCGATTCAGGGAGGGTATAGCATAGGGGGGAGGATGAAGATAAAGAGGATGGAGGGAAGGGGCGATTGAGGGACGGTATAGCATAGAGGGGGAAGGGGATACACAGAGGGATGGAGGAGAGAGGAGGGAGGAGAAAGAATGAAGCTACCAGACGTGGAGTAAAAACCAGCATTTGTTGGGCCGGACAGCCGCAACTGACGCTAAATACTTCATGTTCGCCTAATTAATGGCCTCTGAAGGCTATCATCGAGTAGCTGCCATCCCGCCGCCGCTGACGGATGGCGCCGCTATAATTAAGGTGAAGGGTGCCGGGGGGGGGGGGGTGAGGGGGGCACTCAGTAGGCCTCCTCACCCTCACTTCACGCCATCATCTCTTTCACGGCCTTATCTACCGCCACCTCTCCTCCCTGCTGTCTCCCTTTCTCCCTTTCTCCTCCATCTCCTTCCTTTCCCTTATCAACGCCTACTCTTTCACCTGAACGGAACCTTGTCTACGTGGACGCAGGTAAGGGAGGAAGACAGGGGAGGGGGGCAGGTGAGGGGAACTAGACAGGTAAGGATCGGTGTGTGGAACGAGTTTGGGGACCCAGCGCTCGTGTGTCTTCCGTCCTTCAATGTCGATGGCGGTGAAGAGCGGCTTAAAAAAAATACTAAAAAATTCTAACGTCTCGCTGGGCGCCTCCTCGACAAGCGTATTAATCTCTCCTAAGGGTTTATTTTCTATTCTCCTAAAACAATGAGGGTAGGCCGAGCAAAACTGTCGTATATTGATGACCGACATTGTGGGTTGACGTCAGCTATATTTGTTTGTTTGCCTCTTTACTTATTTATTGTCAGCAAAGGGAAATAGGGACTGGCGTGGTCTGGGTGGAGAAATGTGACGGAAGACCCAATGGCAGAGTATGGAGGGGACACAGCGTGGGTTGGACAGGGCAGAGGAAGGGAGTGGAACGTGAATAACTGGAACAACGACGAGGCCTGTTCCACTACGCTGCCCACTAATAGTACGGCCCCCCCTCCCCTCCCCCCCATAGTCCCTGCCCCCGTCCTCCGCTCCCCCAGCCCTCCGCTACCAAGCAACACCATGAATATGCTAATGCCATTCATCCTCTGCAATCAATGAGGAATTAAATGCCGCATCGGATATGGTGAGTGGATTATGTTGCAATGACCTCAATTTGGCACAGCTCGCAAATTTGTATGGCGGCGGCGCGGCACTCTGCTCTTGATCGCCGGTTAATAATTTTGTAATGAAATGAAATATTGCAGCCGTTTTTGTTGTTGTTGATCTCGCAGCAAGATATTATATTTGTATTCGAACTATGGAGGATATAAAACTTCAAGAAATAAATGAATTGTGATGAGACGAATAAATAAACAACTTACTGGAAAAAAAATTACTATCCACGAGAACACTAGAAAAATATAGATAAGGAGAATATATTGCAAGAAGACTAATACCTTTCTACGGAATAACTCATACTTTTGACAATAGTTTTAGAATGAGAACTTTGTAAATCAATCAACAAACATGTGCGCGAATCGGGACGGCCTTTCTCCATCACTATATCCCACCATTGCCATCCTCTTCTCCTTACCACACTTCGTCATCCATCCACCCATCCATCTTCCCTCATCCACCCTTCCTGCTCACCCTTCCCCTTACTCTCAATCCTTAATCTCCCGCTACCATGCCATGCTCCCCTTCCCCTCCGCCTCTCCCCAGCCCAGCACAGCCTCCCCTCGCGGCCCGGCTGGCGGAGGGCGTCACTCGGGAGCCGGCGGTGTCATCGGGAGGGAGAACTCAAAGGCCCAGCCAACCAGCGGCGGCCACTCACAAAGGCCTGCTGGGGGACCTCATTTCTCCGCCCGCCTGACACCTTTCTGTCCGAACAATACTGACGCCGGGAGCCAGGAGGGGCGGGGTGCGAGAGAGAGAGCGAGAGAGCGAGCGGGAAAGAGTGTGTGTGTTTGTGTGTGTGTGTGTGTGTGTGTGTGTGTGTGTGTGTGTGTGTGTGTGTGTGTGGAGGGGAGGGATATATACCAATCTCTCTCTCACCCTCCCTCCCTCCCTCTCTCTCTGTCTTTCTGTCCCTCCCTCCCTCCGTCACCCTCCTCCCTCTTTCTGTCCTTCCGTTCTTTCCTTCTCCCTCTCTTTGGCGGCCATTATGCTCGGGAAGTGGAGCGAGGGTGCTTTTGTCGCCTCGCCCCGAATTTGGAGAGAAGCAGCAAATGGAACGGAAAACAAAAATGGCCAACGGAAAAAAAAGGGAAAGAGAAAAAAAACAAAGCTAGAAAAGAACAAACAAACGTCGAAAGGATATATATAGAAGAGAAAGAATAACGAAAAAAGATCAACGGAGGAACGGGAAAAGCATGAAAAGAAACAGGAAAAGAACAAACAAGAGCATCGAAAAAAACAATACATAGCAGAGAGAGAAAGAAAATCGAAGGGGCATAATAAGGAAACGACAAAATAAACAGAAACGAAAAAAGAAGGAAACACGAAAGAAAAATCAACGACGAAAAGGGAAAACCATAAAAAAAGAAGCAAGAAAAAACAAACAAAAACGTCGAAGAAAAATATAAAGCAGAAAGATGCACAAAAAAAAATCAAAGCAAAATTATATAAGAGACTAATTCCATCCCTCAATATTTCCGGAACGCACGAGAGCCATCCAGGTGAGGCCGGAAGGAAGGTAAGTCTTCATCACCAGGAGCTTCTTTATCGGCTGCAGGTGGAGGGGAGAGGAGGAGGAGAGGTGGCGCGGCGCAGGGCAGAGGCGTAACATATGCCACTAATGACGCCTCCATGAAGCGCCATCAGCTATTCGAATTGCTGCTTCACTTTGATTAACGAGAACATAAATCAGAAGGCCAATAGACGAATGCTCAGCGGCCGCCAGCAAACAGGAGGAGGACCCGGGAGCGTTTTACCCCAACAAGTGGTTTTCTGGTATCAATATGTCGGGAGTCATTGGGAGACAATATTTATGATTCTCTCTCTCTCTCTCTCTCTCTCTCTCTCTCTCTCTCTCTCTCTCTCTCTCTCTGCTGTTTAAATAATTTCCAAGCTTCTTTTTGTTAATTTCTTGTTTCTTTTTATGCATCTCCAGTTTTTCCGTTGATTATCTTTCGTTTTTCTTTCTCTGAACTATATATAACCTTTCGATGTTTATTTTTCTTCTTTTCTTGGATGCGAATAAACCTTATATACAACGCTATCCATTTATATACTTCCCCGAAAACCCTATAAACAACAAGTCAACACCCGTAAATTCTGCTAAGTTTGCCATTTAAAGTCGAGACGGGGCTAATTTTCTTTGATTTTGAGCCGCGGCGTGTAGCAAAAAATGACCCTTTCTCTTCGGTACTGCCAAAGCTGATACTCGAGATGCTTATCGTCACTCAACGTCCGCTCGTGGGCCCATCAACGAGGGTTACAAATTCGCTGGAAAATTGGGTCACTGAAGCCCAATTTTAAGCGATTTAACTCGGAAGCTAGTTTGTCACCGTTTTATTGCTTCCTTCTACTCCCTTTTCCCCCTCTCTATCTCACCCTCTAAACACACATCTCTTCAAAACGATAAAAAAAACTTCCCTTTCCCCTTTTCTCTCTCTCTCTTCTCCCTGTCCTCGTCCCTCTCCCTCTCCCGCTCCCTCTCACTCTCTCCGCCGCCCCCAGCCCCTTCGTGAGCCTATCTCTTGACAAATGGCGGTGCTCAGTCAGTCTCCAGGTGTTTGATTACTTTGGAGACTTAGAAAAGGATTGCGACGAATGTGTCCGGGGGAAAAAGAATGTCTACGTAGGTGTTAAAAATGGGCTCTTACAGTTGTCTCCTCGGGAAATAATAAGAAGTGGCTTTACTGTTACATTGAAAGGTTTGTGGATTCGATTTCTCTAACTAATTTAATAGATAACCTTAACATAAACTACCGGACAGAATAGGAAACAAAAACAATATAAGATACCTCCATCATTTTCCTATTTCTTCCCTTCTTCCTTCCCTCCGCTCCTTCATTCAGAGAGAAGAAAAAAAGTAGAGATACGGAAATAGTGGAGAGGAAATTTAATTAAGTTTTTCCCATCTCTTCTTCCCACGGGCTTCCTTTTTCGTCAGCACCAGTTCAGCGGACGCCCCTGCCTCGACGTCCCAAACAGCGCCCTCTCACCACCCCTCAATCCTTCACTTCTGCCCCTCCAGCCCCTTCCTTCCCTCTCCCTCATGATGACTGATGACGCCCGAAGCCCAAGCCCAGCTGCTTTATCACTGCTTGTGTGGGGGGGGAGGGGGGAGGGGAGGGGATGTGTGTGTGTGTGTGTGTGTGTGTGTGTGTGTGTTTTATTGTGTCTATCAGAGTCCCATAGCGATGCGAAACTATTATATATTGTAGAAAATTTAAAAGAAAACGGCATGACACAAATCTAACACTCAAGAAGGTCATACAACTTCGCTAATGACACGCGCAGAAACCAAATACAAATAAACGACAATAATAACCTAACCTACTAACGAAACCCACAACTCTTACCCCCCAAAAATATAAAAACAACATCGACGCGGAACGACGAGGCACATTTTCCCATCTCAAAAAACAAAAACAAAAACAAAACAAAAAAATGACAGTTCGCCTCAAATCCCTCCTCGGGTCCGAAGTGTCACGAGCTGCTCCCAAAAGTCCGCCGCGGGAGCAGAGCCAGAAAGGAAAGGGAAGGGCCGAGACGAGGCGCTGGAGAGGTGTCACTCAGCCAGAGATCCGGAGGCCGTTTTTCATCCGCGTCCGCAACGGGGGATCCGGCACGTCGGTCCAGAGTGATCCGGACATTAAACCTTCGACTGAGATGGACCCGAAGACCCGCAGGACGAAAGAGGAATGTTGGAAAAAGAGGAAGAGGAGGAGGGAGACGACACCCGCGACTCAAGATAGAACCTAAGACAACCTGACGAGAGAGATATGTTGGAAAAAGAGGAAGAAGAGGAAAGGAGGAAGAAGACACCCGCGACTCAAGACAGACCTCAAGACAACCTGACGAAAGAGATATGTTTGAAATGAAAGGAAAAGGAAAGCAAAAGAAAGAACCCCTCGACTGATATAGAACCCAAAACCCACCTGACGAAGAGAGGAGGAAAAAGGAAAGGAAAAAGGAGTCGCAAGAGGGGAAGAGGAGGGTAAGATAGAGGAAGAGGAGGAAACTGTGGTGAAGAAAGAAGAGGAGGAAGAGTAAAGGGATAGGTGGTCATGGAAGAGGAAAACGTTATAAAGGATAAACGACCAGATTAAAAAAAATAAAAAATGGGAATGCAAAGGGAAATGAAGACTGGAAATGTTAACGAGAGGTGGAGATAACTAATTTCCCTTCAATAAAAAAAAATATAAAAAAATCCGGAAACGGTGTCGAAAATGAGCGATACTTGAAGACATCCTGAAACAGCCCCCGCGAGTACATCACCGGAAGAGGAAATTAATGTAGAACCGATAAAGGAAGTATGAAGACAATGCGCCAAACGATTAAGATACGAAAACCGCAAGTAGTAATGAAAACGGTAAGTGGAAGCTTCCGGCCAACACCCCCGTTTTCTTCCTCACACTCTTGCCGCCCTACCGCTTAAGTCTCCCCCCCGCCACTTCCTCCTCGTCCTCCTACTCCTCCTCCCCTCTGCAGGAAGCTGGCGGGCGCTCCATAACTTACATCGCGTGAAAGAGAAGTTACAACAGACCCAAGTGCAGAAAAGCTACTAATTTTACTCCACAATTGACCTTCGCACCATTACTCTTTGACTGCCCTCCCTTCTTCCTCCTCCTCCTCTCACTCCTCTCTTTCTCTCTTCGCTCTCTTTACCTCCCGCCTCCTCCTCCTCCTCCTCCTCCTCTCCCTCCGGGCCACTCAACAGGTGCCTTGATACCTCCCTCCTCTCCCTTCCTTCCTCTCACTGAACCGCCACCTCACCTCTCGTAATTTCTCCTCCTCCTCTTCCTCTTCCTCTTCCTTCTCCTCCTCCTCCTCCTCCTTCCGGCTCTCCTCCCCGTCTCTTTTATCTTTTCCCTCCTTCCATTCTCGTTCATACTATATTAGTCTTTTTTTTGCTCCATAATCTATAATGGATTTATGAGGGCGATGGGAGGAGGAGAGGAGGATGAAGAGGGAGGGAAGGAGAGGGAAGAGGAGGAGGAGGAGAAGGAAGTGAAGAAGGCGGCAACGATGTTGAGGTTGGGGGATGGTTCAATGGCAATAGGTGAAGGTCAGGAGATGTGAAGACTAAATGGTAAAGGAGGAAGGAGGAAGAGGAGGAGGAGGAGATGAGAAAAAATAGACGGGTTTGGGAGACGTGGAGGAGAGATAGAGGGTTGGAGGGAAAGATGGATGAGGTGAGAGATAAAGCTGTGTGGGAGAGGAAAGGAAGGAAGATGTGGGAGAGGGGAAGAGAGAGGTAAGAATGTGAGGGAAGAGAGTGAAAAATGGGAGAAAAGGGAGAAAAACAGGACGAGGTGGAAGAAAGAATGGAGAAAACGAAAAAGGGAGGAAAGGAAAAAAAAAGAAAAAAGTAAAGCGGAGAGAAGAAAAAAAAGGGAAGGAAGAGAAGAAAAAAGGTAGAAAGGCTGGAAAGGATGAACAGAAGAAACAAAGAACGGATTAAAAGGAAAAAAAGAAAGGAAAGAAAAAGGAGAAGGATATGGAGGTAAAGTGAGTCGAGGAGGTAAGTAGGAAAGACAAGAAGGGAGAAGATGAAGAACGGATGAAAAGAGGAAACGTAGAATGGCTAAAAGGAAAAAAATGGAGGAAAGAAAGAAGGAAGGATGGATGTGGAGTCAAAAGATGAGTATAGGAGAGGGGAGCAGGGGATGGGTGAGGAGAGGTGGATGCCAGGGGTGAAGTGTAGTGACAGTGACGAACAGCTTGTCACCTCTACACCCCTCTTCCCCCCCCCCCTTCCATCGTTCACCCACTCTAGCGGCGGCCACAGCGATAAATAGTCGTTACAGCTGAGCACACTCCTTCGTCCGGCAGCCAGAACCAAGACGTATAAATTATAGAAAAAAAAATAATACTCATCTTAAATTTACACATTATTATACGATACGAAAGCTCCAAACGGATTGCAGATGTCTATACAGGTAAAACAACAGCTTTATAAGGATCAAAACAGCTCTTTACGGATTACAGAAAGCTCTATACTGATTAAACGAAAGGGAGATCTTGTTTGTTAGAGTATTATCGATTCCTAGTGCATTTAAAGAACTGATACTATGATTTTCCTTTGTTTTCCTTTACTTCATTTTTTCCTCTCCTGAACACGCTCAAAATTCCGGTAGTGAAACCCAAGACATAAGAAGAAAAAGCTATACTCGTTTTTAATTCACACATCAATATAAAATGGAGTCTTGTTTGTATCGCATTTCCGTAAAGATCTCTGATAGTGCGATTGTCTCCTGTTTTCCTTTCCTTTTCTTCCGTCTTTTCTATCCTTCCCTCCTTCCCTCCTTCCTTCACTCCTCCCGCGGTCATATTTCTCCCGTAGACTAATCTCTCCTCGTTTTCTCAAGGGCTAAAGAAAACGTCGTCCCCTCCGGAGGCGTGTCACCGTGAGTTATCTCTGCACTTCCTCTACATGAATATTCCGACGAGGAGTGATTCTTTTTTATTTTTCCACGTTTATTTTTTTCCCTTCCTCTCGAGTCTAGACAGCCTTGGGAACCGACGGACGACTAAATATTTTCCTCACCCGTTCCTTGCCCTCTTTTTCTATTCAATTTCTGACTTTCCTAACCTCCATATTTATCTCCTATCTTTCTTTCCTCCGTGTCTACTTTCACCTGTTCTGTATTTCCTCCGTTCGAAAATCCGTTCTTTCTCTCCTTCTTGCTTACCCAACCTCCATACTTCTCTTCTTTTTTTTCTTTCCTCTGTTTCTGCTTTCACCTGTTCTGTATTTCCTCCGTTCAAAAATCCGTTCATCCTCTCCTTCTTGCTTACCTAACATCCATATTTCTCTCCTTTCTGTCTTTCCTCCGTGTCTACTTTCACTTGTTTTGAATTTCCTCCGTTCGAAAATCCGTTCTTCCTCTCCTTCTTGCGTCTAGGCAGCCTTGGGAGCCGACAGACGACTAAATACTTTCTAGGTAAAGGAAGGAGTTACTAACGTTCTTTTTTTTCAGCTACACTCCTCCATTTTTCTCTGCTTCCTCTTTCCCGGCTCTTGACTAATGCGCTGTGATTATCAATGTTTTGGTGTTAGGAGCGAGTGGCAATGATGAAATAAGGTGAAAAGGAAGGAGGGAGAAAAAGAAAAATGTTAATGATCTTAAAATAAGCAAGAAAAAGAAAGATTATTTGGGATACCTTGACTTATTTTTCCTTTTTTCTTTCTTTCTCTTCCTCTTTCTCCTCTCTACTCAAGCAACTTTTAACTCCTCCTTCACATATCCCAATTTCTCTTCCTTCTCTTCCTCCTCCCCTGTCAGAAGGAACACAATCGCCAGGGCACTTGATCACTTCCCTGCCATGGCTGTGAGATTTCAAGCAACACATGGCTGAGAAAAGAGATAAAAAATAAGAGTAGGGGAGAACGGGGTCGTAAAACACTGCTAAGCTAATTTGTTACTTATGCTAATGCAGTCCAACACTCTCTTTGCTTCTTTTCGTAATAAGGAGAACACTAAACATCGACTTAACCAATACGCTGCACTCTAAAGAATAACCAGAGCGAAAAATAGACGATGAAAATTCATGAACGGAACTGGACGATTTTGTTGACAATGGGCGGGAAACGAAGGCTGTTAAATATCCGGAGGGGGACGAAAAAAAATCTTATAGGCCGCTTATGAGCTTAGGCCTCTCTAACGGTCTGATCAAGATAATGCATTCGCTTAATTCCGCCTAATGGATGAGGAGAAAGACACTTCAGGAGGGAGGAGGGCAGCTGTGGTAGGGGGAAGGGATGGGAAGGCAATACAGGGTGCTGCTGGTGCGTGGAGATCAAGGAAGGGGGATAAAAAAAAGGGGAGTGAAGGGGTGAGGTCACAGCTGATGCATTCTGAGAGGATTAAGTCAGTTATCGAGCCCCTGCCGGCAGTAATTTGGCGAAGGGGAAGCAGGAAGAGGAGGAGCAGGAGGAGGAAGAACAAAACTGTGAATCAGGAACGATTTGCATTTCATGAATACATTTTCGGGGCGTTGGACTGTCACTGTCACGACCATGGTCACGACACTGTGCTACGTGCCTCCGTTAATACGTCATTAGAGGAGGAGGAGGAGGAGGAGGAAGAGTAGAGGAGAAGGAGGAGGAATCATCCGGTGACTAGAGGCGGCTGGTGCCCCTTTGAAAGTCCCGCCATGTTTCCCTCTGGTCTGCCGAGCGCCATGATGAGAACTCCTGCCGTTCGAAAGGCTGGACGCGGACATTGAACCTCCCTCCTCCTCCCTCCTCCGTGGCGTAGTTCATTTTGCCGTATTGATAACGCTAAATAAACTCCCGGACAAGGAGCAAGGACCCGCACTGACGCACATGAGAGTAATCACCAAGGTTTGTTTACATAATAACACGACGACCAAGGCAAGAGTTGAGACGCTCCCAGCCGCGTAAGGTTTCTACAGCACGCTATAATGACTCGCCCTACATTCCGGCAGCCTTTTGTGCCTCTACCGCCGCCATATGTGATTTCAAGGAACAATGATCATGCGGGCAGGCGATGTGTCTTCCCCGGGTGTGCTGTCTGTGTGTCCCATTGAGGAAAATGTGTAGGAGAAACGAGGCCGCTGGTGGCGTCTGATGCCGCGTGTCAACACAGCGGGGAGGGAAGGGAAGGGAAGGGTCGAGGGAGGAGCCAGCCTGCCCTGACCAAACAATAGGGCGCGCATGAATTATCGCCAAAACAGTTTAACGCGAACAGATCCGAGACTGTTTCGCCGGAACTAAACCAGCGGGGGAACAGAAGAGACGGGTTGACGACGCGGTGCTGTGGCGACGACGTAGGTAGAAAGGGTGGAGGTGGGCGTGGACGTGAAAAGAGATTAAAAACTCCGGCAAAACTACAGTACTGTCATCGTATGTTAAATTCTATGCCACTTCAAAGGGGCCTTCATTTTCCTCCCCATTATCATCCTTTGGGGGCGTTTAGAGAAAGACAACACAAGAAGTAAAACAAAGCCCTTGCAACCCTTCAGGAACACATGAGCACGTGGAGTCTCGCCGAAACCAACACAGTCACTTGTCACCCCACCTCAGTCACCCCCCCCACACACCCGTTTCGCTTGACGGTGGAGTTTATAGCTCCTGAGGGAGACGAGGCCACACATCAAACTGTAAACGCACCCCACACCACCTACACTTCCTCCTCCACGACTACTGCCGGCACCTCCTCCTTCTCTTCTTTTTCCTCGCTAACCGTAACAATTATCTTTGACTCTGTTCACCCTGCTACTACACAATTTTCTAACACGTTTTCATATAATTTCTTGCAACTTCTTTTTTTGTTGTTGTTGTTGATGCTACTACAGTTTTTGACGTTCTTCCACCTGCTACCTTGCCTTCCCATCCTCCACTGCCACTATCCCCTCCTCCTCCCCCTCCTCCTCCTCCTCCTCCTCCTCCTAGTCCAAGATTGATAAATGATACCTCGGCACGAAGGAAGTTGGAGTGGGGTCTTTCCTCGTTGCATGAGTGAGTTGTGGCTTTGGATCTTCCTGGAAAGACAGGGACGACTCGGGTGGGGAGGGAGGGATGGACTGGGGAAGGGAGGGAGGGAGGAGAGGAATGAATGAGTCAAAAGAAGAAAAATAACTGTCCGGTAGAGGGTAAAGGTGAGTGTAAGAACATGAAAACGTGTAAGAACGTGTGTAAATTATTGTGGATGTGAGAGCTAAGTTAGGACAATCCATATTTTTTACACCATGAAGGCCCACATTCACTTTTTTTATTATCTTACTTGCGCTTAAAAATCATCGCAATCATATATGTTGAGTCGAAAAAATGCTACACCATGAAGACAAAGGTGAAATAAAATGTCCATGAAGGGAAAGCTACCAAGAGGAACCTTTTACTACCAAACCTCTTCCTTCCTCCATTCAATTTTCCTTTCCTCATCCTTTCTTTTTATCTCCATCTCTCCCTTTATCCTCCAAGACTTCCTACTCTCCTACACACCCATTTCCCTTCCTTCCCCAGCCACTTCCCTTCCTCTGTGCCTCCTTTCTCTTAATCTCGACCATCTCCCTCCCTTCCGTGTTATTGCCAGGCCTATGTTTTTGTGTATTTACTTTTCATTCTTCCTTTATGCCTGGAGCTTATTCATGGTCAACTAAAATTATTCAAGCCACCTTTTAATTCTATATTCTCACTTCCCTCAATCTACCCTACCCTCCTCCCCTTTTTCCCTACCCCACCTCCTCTTCCTCCTTTTCTTCCTCCCTATCATTCCTGCTGGTGATGGTCAAATGAAGACCCGTAGTAGCTCCCCTGAGAGAGTTTAGTAACAAGAGGGACCGCCCGCCTCTCACGTTCAATCGCTGCTTTATCCCTCATCCTCAGTGTGGTCATCTCCCTCCTCCTCCTCCTCTTCTCCTCCCTTTCCCTCTTCTGCCATAATCCACTTACCCTCCATCCCTTCCCTCCTCCCTCCCGCGCTGACCATAATCCACTGGTAGCCCCCTGCATCCCTATAGCCATCCTCCTCCTCCTCTTCTTCCCCCGTCCCTCTCCCTCCCTTCTCTTACATCAGTCTCTCATCCCCGTACCCACAGCAGCCGTTTGCACTCTGTTATAGCTCGATTGGGGATGCATAGTCACTCTTCTTTCTCTCTCACTTATGCCGCAGTGATTAGCGTGTGATTATGCATGGGGAGGGGTTGAGGGGTATCGAGGTGGATGAAGAGGAAGAGGAGGGAGGAGTAAGGCAGCAAGGTGAATGTCTGCGTGTGGCGTGCATGAGGACAGGTGAGTCAGAGGAGTAATCACGGACAGGTAAATAGAAACACAGCATGATGGACTGGGACACGCAAGCCTTTAGGAATTCGTTTTATTATGTGTTGTTTGGTTCAGACGACACCGATGGCTGTTTGTTAGGTGTGTGTGTGGGTGGAGGTGTATCCTTTTATTTTTGCTTGGCTGTCGGTGCCCCAAAGCCGTTCGTTGGTCTGCCTTCCTATTACTGTTCAAACTGCGGCAGCAACTCGGTAAACAAAGCAGTTATGGGAGAGGGAAGCGCCGCCAGGACCCGTAAATCTGTCCCGCCCTGCTCCCCGCCACTTCCGCCCGACGATCCTGCGCTTGTTTACTCTTTCAACATCGGGTGTCCTCGCGCAAACGACCCCACACACACGCACACACACACACACACACACACATACACACACATACACCTCCCCCTCCCCCTTTACGCACACACATTCACGCACTAAAAAACAATACAAACAAACAAATAAACGGGAGAATTTGGTGCACTTGTGGTCGGTGGAGTTTCTCGCCCTACATTTTCTTTTTATATGTTTTTTTTTTTTCCGTGCTGGTAAATATGTGTGTCAAGGTCCCTCTCTCCCTCGCGCTCCTGAACAGGATGCTGAACTATCTCCTAAACACTGTCGTATGTTTGCTTTATATATTATAGTCCATCCATTTATATATTAACTATCTTCATCCTGAGACTAGCCGTCTTGTACTTCATTCCTAACCATTATATTAATATGCTAAAAATAATAAATGAACAAAACAAACAAAAAGTAATGGAATTTAAAGTAACACCATTTACAAGCGGAATGAATAAGTCAATTAATTAAGATTCTAGTTAAAAAAAAAAAGCTTATAGAGTTGATGAGGCAAGTTGGGGAATTTATTGGGACAAGCACAATTTTAAGGACAAGCTAGAGATTAATAGTCACAGCCTCAAGGTAACGAAACACACGGGGCAGCAGGTTAATTAAAAGTGAAAGTATGCACTGAATGGGAACTTAAGGGGGATCTACATCACGCTACCTGACAGGAGTAAGGAGTAAATCAATAAAAAGTAATTACCAGCATCTCTATCTCACCTCACCTGACATCTCCACGCAAGCAATACCTCCCACAAGTCACTCTTCCTCTTGCCTTCCTCAGCGCCGCCTCCACCCACTCACACGCGACCCAAGGATGAAACTGCTTCCTTCCCTCCCTCAAAAAAACGAGCCCCGCCACGACGACCCTCTCCGGCCTGTCGCTTCGGGTTGGTTGCCTTGTCAGTGTCCCAATCTGGTCCATCCCTTAATTAAGTCTGGTCTTCCGGGGCAGCGAGGAGACAGTCGGCAGCCGCAAAGGTCGTCCGGCCCATTGTAAAGAGATCTGCCTGGAAGCTCCTCACCATTTCTCTTCAGCTTCCTCGCCTTGGACTTCGATTTTTGTTCTCTCCATTTTTTTATTGTATTCGTGTTTGGTATTGTGTGTGTGTGTGTGTGTGTGTGTGTGTGTGTGTGTGTGTGTGTGTGTGTGTGTGTGTGTTACTTCCTTGAGGTAAAATGCACTTCTGACTTTATTTTTTTTACTTTATTGAATGATCTTGAATTTAAATGTTGTATAGCAAGAATATTTACGAGTTATCGATGTAAATAATGTTTGTTAGTCGATCTCACGTATTCCGGAGAGATTTTTGTATTTTTTTCTGTTTTCTGTCTTCGTAATACAATTTTATCTACTTTTTTTTCTCTTTTTATTGTCTGTTCAGCAATAAAACTATGTGACTGGCTCATTGTAAATCTACCTCCCTTTTTTATCTCACCCCTCAGCAGTCCCCTCCTCCTCCATCTCTCTCTCTCTCTCTCTCTCTCTCTCTCTCTCTCTCTCTCTCTCTCTCTCTCTCTCTCTCTCTAAGGGGTCAGAAGGGAACGTAATAAAGTAGGATTGTCTCTCCCGTTACCGCTTCGCCTTTGTCTGTGTCCGCGGTGGTGTCTCGGCCGAGGGAGGGACACCGGAAGACCACTGGGACACTTGGACCAACTTCTATTTATATACGGACACAAATACCTTAAAGGGGAATACGTGGTGACTGACAGTTAAATAAAAGCATACAACTACTAAAAGAAAATCAGATAAAAACACTAGAATCCCTATATAGAATGTTAACATCAAAAGCACGGTGAGAAAACATTGAAATTCCCCCCAAATGCAGCGAAGCAACCATGGAAATTATTGAGCATTCATAAGAAAAAAAATATATAACTAAAATAATTCAGTAAGGGTGTGGGCTGGTTACACACACACACACACACACACACACACACACACACACAAACACACACACACAGGGGTAAGGGAGGGGGTGGGGGTGGAGGAGGGAAGTGTAGTTTACGACCAGCCATAAAAGCAGCCACTGACCGCAACTGGATTAAGGGTTTACGCCACACCGATCTGCTGGCTTTTTTTTTTCTTCCTACCTATTATTTTTTTTCAGCAGGGACTAACTTATGTGACTATATTTTCCTACTCTGATTTTAAAGACGATTGCTTCTTTACTGATAAATATACGGATATCGATTCTTTTTTCAGTTTCCATGACCCTAAAATAATTCCCAAAGCGCATATTAATGTAAAACTTATATCAGAGTACTATTATTACTACTAAAACAACAACAACAAAAAAAAAACTATTCCCTGTTCTTCCTTATACAGTATTCAAAATGTTCATATAATATTCTCCTCTCCGTTCGCCGGGCTGCTCCACGTGCGACCCGGCGTGACGCACACACATACACACACACCGCCTGTTGCGTCACCGACCCCCCCCCTGCCCCTCCACCTCTCCGCTCCAGTCCGTCCGTCCTCTCCGCCCCCACGGCCACCACCACCAGGCAGCCGCGGCGCGAGTGTTGTATCCCACCATTATTTATGATCGCCTGTTTATTTGTGAGGAATACTTTTATCGAACAACCGGGGTGGGTGTGTATATATTACGTTTTCCTTTTTACGTGGAGTATATTTTTTTACAGCGAATAGGTGGTTTATACGTAAGTAATAGTTTCCTTTGCGGGCCTGTTCATAGATAAGAAACTGTTATTTGGAAGAATAAGTGATGTAGATATTTTTTGACTGTTTGTAATGCGAAATTAATATTTTCCCCAAACGAATATTCCTCTTTGATGGGTTTTATATAAGAGAAAAACATTTATCGAATAACTTGGGTGCATTTAATTTTTCTTTACCTACACATTTGCCTATTATTCTCAAAATCTGATGATGTGTCCGTCCTAGTTTCTTACTTATGTCCCCTAAACTAATTGAATCTTGCCGATTATCATTCTGGACCCGGAGCACCATTAAGGAAAGAACATGCGAAGTTTGCAATGGGTGTCAGACGCAAACCTGCCCGTGTGAAAGTGATATAAGAAGCTTGTATCAGGTGCTCAGTCACGGCAGAGAAGAACTGTCAAGATTACTGACCAAGGTGATGACAGAAAGAGTATGATGTCTGATTCATGATGGTGATGATGCTATGAATATTAAAGTGACTGCATTGAGATAATACTTACCAAATTGACTTCTCATCCATGGGTAGAGGGGAGACGGGAGGGCCGATGAGGTGTTTTGTTGCTGCTGGGGCGGCTGTTGTGCCGGCCAGCCCTGGTGGTCCTGGGCGGCCATGTGGAGGGAGGTATCCTGGGGCGGCCCTCCATTGGGGTCCATGCCCGGGGGTTGTTGCTGTGCCTGCTGTTGCTGTGGCTGCTGGGGTTGCTGTGGAGGCCCCTGCCCCGCCATCTTGCAGGAGGAGTACTGCTGCACGGGCGGGGAGGCCTGCTGGCCCATGCAGGTGGGCGCGGCCGGCGAGGGGTCGCGGTAGTCGTGGGCTTCGTGGGGCTGCATGCCGTGCGGAGTGTGCGGGTGCTGAGGTGTCTGCGCGTTGTAATAATTGTTCATGAGTCTGTCGTAGGGCGGGTAGCGCGGGTAGCCTTGCTGGGTGTAGTACGGGTGCGTCGGGGGCATTCGGGGGTCGTACTCCTGGCCGCAGTGGCCCCCGCCGGCCCCGCCTCCGCCCTGGCCGCCCGGCGCGCCCGGGTATTCATCGGGCGGGTGGGGCGGCCGGTAGTCCGGATAGGCGTTGTAGTAGGAGGACATGTGGGACATATCTGGGGCGGGCGGGTAGGCCGCCAGGGGGGCCGAGTTGGCAGCCACGGTGCTGTGTTGTGGGGCGGCGTCAGGCAGACCGCCGGCCAGCTCGCAACCAACCTGCAACAGAAACACGCCATTAGTGACGCTGTAGAGAAGCGACGTCCTGGGATGCATCACACCCAGTGGCGACTATACTTAAGAAAACATGAAACAACACACAAGACAACAGGCTTTCACAATTACACATTACACTACACACAGAGGGAATAAAAATAAGCAGCTATTTCGCAGGAAGAGCACGGTGATGCAAACAACCAAACTTTGAAAAATAACAAAGAAAAACTTTTAGAATAAAACAAAAAAATAAGGTAACGGTTCCTCACAAAGGTGTAAACTGTAAAATCTGAAGCGAGAAGTCTGTCAGGTTTCAAATACTTTAGTAGCTCATAACTTGCAGGGAAAGTGACCGTGTGGGCGGGAAGGGAATAGGGGAATGTTAGGAGGACGAGACGGACTGAAGGGAGGAAGGGAAGGGCAAGGTGGGTGGGTGGGGACCAAGGAGAGAACAACGTGCGGGACCATGGGAGGGGTCAGAGGAGGTGAGAGGGAAATTCCGTTTGGACCTCTTGCTAATAAACATGGTTGCGTGAAGCAGCTGGTTGAGGTCACACAGCGGGGGGCGGCGGGGTGGGCGAGGAGGGACGGGAGCTGAAAAGGGGAGAAAGGGGGTGTAGGGGAGCTGAAAGAGGGCCACATAGGGGAGGGAAACAGAAGGGGAGGAGCTGGACGCGGAGGGAAACAAGGGAGGGAAAGAAGAATGGGAAAATGGGATATCGGGTTCGCTATCCATAAGAGAAAGGCGGTGAAGAAAAAGGGACTGAAGGGACGTCACGTGTTGCGAATGACTAAACAGCGCACACACGATCAAAGGGCGAGATAATGACGGACGATAAGACGAAGGGGACACGGGAATAATTGGGAAGCGAGAGGGGGAGATAGCACACGGGGATAATGAGTAGAGAAAGAGCAGGACTAGATTTTTTTTTTTACAACAAAGGAGACAGCTCAAGGGCACAAAAAAAGGAACAAAAAATAAATAAAGCCCGCTACTCTTTTGCTTATTAACTCACTTAGCGATACATCCAAGGCTTAAATCTTAACCTTAATTAGTCTCCCTCTTTTCTATCAGCCATCTCCCTTCCTGTTACATCATATCTAACCCTTTTCTGTCCTTCTCTACAATGAATCACCTCCTCAACCCCTCTTTTCCTATCCACTACCCTTCCTCCTTTTCCTCCCACCCCTTCCTTTACCCGTTCCCCATCCTCATATCCCTTCTTCACCCTTCCTCCTCCTCAACCCATTCACGCAAGCCCCTCGCAGCCTCTCCTCCATTCACTGGCCTACACGGTGCTGTTCCTCGTAAATAGTTTCGTTTACATAATGATATGCACACAGAAGGTACACACGTGCGCTCAGTCACCCGGATACACACACACACGAGCCCCCCTCCCCCCACAACACCTCCTTCACCCCCTTTCTGTCCAACGAGATATTGACTCTGCACTTCGACGCACAAACACACGCTCGTACGATGAAGAAAGACGCCTATTAAAGCACGCACACGCCACACGTCAAGGCGATATATATAGACAAAAATCGACTGTCCGGCGCTCGGAGGTTTTACAAATGACAGAGATCGCTAAATAATACCTACAGAATATCAGGAACGGCTAGTAATCCTTCAACTGCTGAACAAAAGCTTAAGGTACTGAGGAAAACAAAAGCTCATAATACTGACAATAAAAGCTTATGACACTGAGATAAAGAAACTCTGTACATCTCCATTGCCTTTTTTTTTTAATTCCTCGTGACAACTCCTTTTCTTCCCCTCCTCTCCCTCCTCTTCCTCCTCCTCCTCCCTGATGCAGCTGCAGTAGGGCCCTGCGAGGCAGCTGGGCACACTACTGCTCCTTCGGCTGCCTCCTCGTTTAAATATCGTCCATAATTGGGAGGCCATTACGTTATTGATTAGCCAACCATAGGCTGACGCACCTCATTTTTCACGTGAGGGAGCGAACTTGGGTCAGGCAGGGAGGGAGGGACGGAGAGAGGGAGGGAGAGAGGAAGACAAGGGGAGGAGGAGAGAAGCCGAGGGGTGACTGATGTGAAAGATAAGCCGATGGAATACAGAGCAGCAAGAGTTGAATTTAAATAAAGAGTTTACGTAAAAGTATAAAATTTTAGTATAGTCATATCGTCGATTTCAACATATATAAAAATGAAGAGTATAATTACATGAAGCGGAAAGTCCATAAATAATGAAATAAGAAAAACAAAACTCCCCCCCACACCACCAAAGACAAGAAAAACAAACGAAACAAACAAACAAATGCAGAAAACCGCCGTACGCCGCGTTAGGTCACACGTCCCGGGCACAGCGGCAGCAGCGGACGCCATAAATAAAGGCAGGAACAGGGCGGGGACGGAAAGGTTCAATATGCCGGACACCAATTACCTGTCCCAAGCAGGTACTCTCGCACCCTCCATAGCTAACATTGCTTTCCCTTTCACTTCACCTTAATTTCGCCTTCTTTGACACATTTACTTCCCTTTTTTTATGATTTCTTTACTCCTTTTTTTTACAGAATCCCTCACTTGTCTTTCATCTTTCCTCCCTCTCTTTAATCATTGGTCCTCTTGCTTTCTTTTGCTTTCGTTTTGGTTATTGCCTTTCTCATCACTTTGTCTTCCTATGGTCAAACGTTTCTGATCTACATTACTTATTTATTTTGTTATTTCTGTTGATCATTATATTTTTCGCAGGACAACATATCCATCAATTAAAATCGTCCACCTTGGTCCATCAGTATAAACTAACTAATTACTTAACGGAACCACTAACCGCTAACATAATTGTTTCTCCCTTTTTCTCACACACTATTTTCTCTCTTCCTTTTATGTTTTGGTCAGCGTTTCTTTCCTCCACATAACTTCAAGACATTCCCCCTTCTAGCGGCCCTTCTCCCCTCCATCACTCCCTTTCTCCCAGCACCTCCATCTTGCTCCCCTCACCTTCCCTGCCCTCAATTTCCAAACCCAGAGCACTCCAAAATCCTACCCCAACAACATTCCTCGAGCCAAACTCTTTTTCCCTTTCCTTTCCTCCTTCATACCTTCGTATCAATCACAGAGACGAGGCTTTTCCTTTCACTGAGTCACCAATCTCCCTTCGCCCCTCTCATCCTACGTTAGTGTCACATACATGTCCAGTATTAATCATCAAAGGCTGTGAGTGATAAAGGCGACCTCGTATGGTTATTGATGCAGCGGCGTGAGGGGCAACAGCGAGGGAGCCTTGCATGACGAGGACCATCACGGCAGCGTAGTGTCACCTGCCAAGCTGCTCAATTATTTCCCCCTGTGACATAAGCAATCTCGGGCGTGCTTATGGAGGTTGTCATGTGACGTTCGTGATTAAATTAGAGACACGACACCTCCCTCCAGCCCAACAGGGACGCAACGCACCATTTCGAAAAGAACTCGGGAAGTCTTCGGGAACTGGCTTGGTGGTGGCGTTTCCAGACAGACTGACGGATGGGTGAGTGAGTGAGGGCTGCCGATGGTCCTATCAGCCCCTGGACACTCCGCACCACCGCCGCCACTAACAAGGGCACGGTGGCAGCTCCTCGACACTCCCGGGCTGAACAAACCACTAATGGCACGTAAAACACCTGGGTCGCGGCTTGGGGAATCAGTTTTCTATGAGGCGGCTCGGCGGCAGGTGAGAGCACCACCCTGCCAGCGAGGGTCAAACTCCGCTCCTCATCCTGGCACTCGGCACCACGTAAATTCCGGGCGATGGCACTGAACTGTTAAGCACGTGGCACAGAGCAGCGTGAGGGGGTGGGGTGGGCAGCGGTCCCTTGTAGGCGAGGCGGCGGAGGGAGTGGCCAGTGTTAAATGGGTTGTGGTGGGTGCGTGACTGGGGCCGGCGCGTGCAGGACCAAAACAAGAACACGCACTCCAGCACGTTCCCACTACGGCGAGGGAGAGACCGCTCCGGGGGGTGAGGCCGGGAGGCAGGGGAGACAGGGGACCGGGGGTATGGGGGCAGGGGAGGCCTAATAGATGGAGGGAGAGAGGGGCTGTGTGGCTGTATGATTGTATACACACACGCCGACAGAAATACTCTCATGAAGTTTGTTGCACTGGAGAACAGATAGCAATACGACACGAACACTTGAAATATGCATTAAACTCGACTTAGCCGCGGGGCGAGTATTAATACGGAGCGACGCGGCCGTAGCCAAGGGAGGGAGAGGGCAGACGAGGCCCCTGGAGGCATACGGCACCTCATGTCATCAGCTCGTCAGCCAATCAGCGGCGCCTCCCCTTGAAACTCGTCACGTGGCATGGCGCGTCCGAGGGGTATTACTTTCCCACTTTAGATTACCGTCTCCACAAAGTAATCTGCCCAATAATGCCACCATCCATAAAACACATGACCTCACTGACACCTCGGCTCCACCCACCCACCTACACGGCCAGCCCCTCCTCGCCACCCCCACCCCAAAGACTCTCCCTCTCCCCCTCCCTCTGAACCTTCGCACCCGCCAGGCAGACCTTAAGTGGACATCCATCAAGTTAGCGTGTGGTCATCATAACCTGTCAACTTGTACTAAACTTTGCCACACCGGTGAGGCGCCTCCACCACTGCAGCGAGGCGACCACCGGCAGGCAGGCAGGCACAGCAGGAGTCTACATACGCCCATACAGACACACAGGAGGCGTGGACACAAGGAGGCGTGTACACAGAGAAGGAAAAGGGGAAGGGGTGTGTGAGGGAAGGGGATATGACTGGTGTACACAATCGCGCGAGTGGTATTGTGCTCTGTAATCCCTTCTTTATCCTCCTTTGTCGCCGGGTTGCCCTCTTTTTTTATACACGTAGCTGCTGCTGCTGCTGCCATTTTCCCCTTTGACAATCGAGCCCATTTTTATTACTTCCCTTTTTGTTGTCGACCTCAACCGATACATTTTTTTTTCACTGACACACTGATCGCAGAAACTAACGAAGAAATCGATCACATCCCCCGGAAAAAAATATACACTCCACATGGCAGATCTAAAACCACGAAATATGCCTACAAAAAGGGTATGGAAAAAGATTATACGAGGGAAATATAAACCACAACCTTAACCCACTTCGTCAGCCTCATTTGTATGGACTGAAGAAACCACGAAAAGTACAAATAGAAAAAACTACCGAAAAAAGTCTGGCGGTTAACAGGGTAGTTTAGTTGCGGTCAAGGGGGGAGGGGCGGCGGAAGGAAGGGCTATGTAGGTCTTGTCATGGGGGGGGGGGGGGGGGTGAAGGAACCATGGCACCCGAGGCAATGGTGTTCTAATGAAGTTATTCGATCTGCGGTAACATTCACACAAGTCACCAGTCTCCCTTCCTTTGGCCCTCCCTCCCTCCCTTCCTCGTCATTGTCATCCCTCGCCCCATGTCTGATCCGGAACCCCATGTGTGGAGGCGAGGGGGTGTTGTGGTTGTGGTGGTGGTGATGGTGGTGGTGACAGTGGCTAGTGGTGGTGGTAATGGTAGTTAGTGGTGATGGTCATTAGGATGGTGTTGGTGATGGTAGTTAGTGGTTGTGTAGCGGTGGTGATGGGGATGGCAGTTAGTGGTGGTGGTGGTGGTGTTGACGGTGGTAGTGGTGATGACAAGTAGTGGTGAGAAGGTAATGAGTAAGTGGTGGTGTTATGTTGTCAGTATTTCCGCGTTTCTACTAATATTTGTTTACTTACCATGTTCACGAAAATCTCCTCAAGCTTCATGCCACTTAATAAGCTTTGTCACGCTCACTCACTTGCAACTCACTTTCATCAAACCACACGTGTCTGCTTCTCAACGACAAACAAATAAACACAATCTTCGCAAGAAACACACACGAGTTTTTTTTCGTATACTCATCAATCCTCACAAACAAAAAAATTAAAAACGATTCACTATTTTCTTCATTCACAATTAATAAACACGTCCAGCGGATCCACCAAGTTCGTGAGTTCGTGAGTGATCAGATGTCACGAAAGGCAGAGTGACACTTCTTGATCCCCGCCACTCTCACGCGACACTACACAGCGAGGGAGGCAAGAATGAGGGAGGGAGGAAAGAGGAAGAGGAGGAGGAGGAGGAGCCTGGTGGTGCTGCTGCTGCGGGAGGGGAAGGGGAGGTCACTCGACACGCTGGGGGAAGCCAAAACTCTAGTGGTCACGACGGGGGAGGCGATTCTTTTATTCCCTTCCCTCGTCAGCATGGTCGGTCGGTCGCCAGTCGGTCGGACGGTTCGGGTTTGCGCGGGCTCTTCCCTTTTCCACTATTGCCAATCGGGAGTGAATCGCAACCCGCTACACACGCCCTCAGACCCGCCCTACCACACTATGACAGACAATTCTTTAAGCGCAGACAAACACACCTAAACTAGACACACAGAACCACCACACAAGGCATCGATATCTATCTTTACTTAGCGGAGTTTAGAATCGATGGCGGAATAACGAGATAAACACCGGATCTGGCACCACTGTCTCCAGCTGGGCCGATGACGCATGGGGGATTTTAGTCCTTCGCGCCCCTCAAAAAACTCTAATCCTCGAGGACTCCGGAGACCCACGAAGACAATACACGAGACTCATCTTGTGATTGGTTCAATGTCGCGTCTGATGGAGTGCCGACGCCCGTGCTGACGCCGCCTCTTGAACCCGCCGGAGTGAGGACAGCTGGAGTGGAGGTGATGGAATGGAGGAGGAGGAGAAGGATAAGAAATGAGGACGGCTGGAGTAGAGGTGATGGAGTGGAGGAGGAGGATGAGGAAGAGGTGGAAGAGGAGAAGGATAAGAAGAGAGGACGGATGGAGTATTGGTAATGGAGGAGTAGGAGCATAAGGAGTTAGTGGAGAGGAAGAAGGAGGAAGAAAAGAAGGAAGAGTAACAAAGGAAAAGGAAGGCAAATAGAGGAGAATGAAAGGACACCCACTACCTTAACCACAAATACTTCCACCTTCCTTTCCCTTTTCATCATTCCACGACTTCTTTTGCATCCATCTTTCTTTTCCAACCATATACCATTTAGCAGCATCTCAGGAAAATTCGCTTCTACTAAAACTCCTAACTCTTGCGCTGTTTATCCTATTCTCCTATCACTTCGCTCCTATTGTTTACGAAAGAAAAGCTAATCCTTACATACATCGTCCCTCTTTACAATCTTCTCCATTTCCCGAAGCTATATTGAAACTTCTGCTGCTCTACAGTCCAACTTTTTCTTCCCTTCCTTCTTCCTCACTCCCTCTCAAAACATTCCCTTCTTTATTCACTTATTCTTTCATTCTTAAGTGCCGATATTCCCTTCCCCTCACTCATCCATCCTTCTCTCCCCTTCTTCGCTCCCCTCCTTCTCCTCCTCTTCCTCCTGCTCCATCTCCCTTTCCTCCCCAGTCGGGCGTGAGAAGCAGGGATCACACAGCTCCCCTCAGCCATTCTCGTCATCGGCATCACCACCGTTATCGTAAAGTAGGGGTCCGAGGTGTCACGTGTCTCGAGGGGGAGATGCGGAAAGGACAGCGAAGTGGGAGGAAAAAGGGGACAGAAGGGGGCGACTCCGGCACGAGGGGAGGAGAGATATAGATGGAGGGAGAGAAAAGGAGAGAGAAAGAGCAGAATGGGTGGTACCGTAGCTAGAGGGATAAGAATATGGAGGAAGAAAGTGAATGCGTAATAGAATGCATAGAATATAATAACGTGAAAAAGAAGCAAAATATATATCAAACCAACCACAGTAAATGAGGTAAAAAGTACAAAAGGAAAAACGTATAACAGAAAAGTAGATTCGGGAAAACAAAAATAGGGAAGAAAGGAAGAGAAAAAAGAATACGGAGGGAAACAGAAATAATAATAATAAAAAAACAGATATTGATATTACATTTAGGGGGAAGAGGAACTGAACCAAGGAAGGGTGAGGCGAGGCGCTATGCAGTGGGTGGATCTTTGTGTGTGTGGAAGGAGGGATGGAGGAGGAGGAGTAGGAGGAGGAGGAGGCGGCTATATCATGAAGGCGGGAGGGATCGGAACGGAGAGGCTGTCGCAAGTGATAAAGAAGTGGGAGGAGACGGGGAAAATGAGGGAGAAAATGAGGGTCGGATCTGATGACGGCTCGAAGTGGCGGTGGTGGTGGTGGTGGTCATGGTGGAGGCGGAGGAGGCGAGGGTGGTGAAAAATCGAACGGGTGGAAATCTTAATCGAAACAAGGAAAAATGAGAGAGGAAAAGGAAATTCTCAGCTCGGGTGACGAAAAGAAGTAAAGGTAGGATATAAAAAGGTAGAAAAATAATGGTAAACCACAGTGAAAATTAGAACTGGTGGAAATCTTTATCGACACAAGAAAATAAGAGAGTAAAAAGGAAATTATCAGCTCGGGTAACAAAAAAAAGTAAAGGTAGGATATAAAAAAAGGAAGAAAACAAATCATAAACAATAGTGAAAATTCGCACTGGTGGAAATCTTTATCGAAGCAAGAAGAAAACAAGAAAAAAACTACCAATTTCTTAGTTCGGGTAAAAA